>NC_090810.1:18175761-18493975 GCF_036512215.1 Solanum lycopersicum
CACAATGAACCTGGTTCTCTGGTATCCAACTGGTGACTCTTTTGATCTAAAGGGATTTGCTGACGCCGATTATGCAGGACACATGGTTGATAGAAAAAGTACTTCTGGGATTACACACTTTTTAGGACCATGTTTAATATCTTGGGAAACAAGAAAACAAAATTCAGTGGCTCTATCTACTGCAGAGGCTGAGTATGTTGCAGCTGCTTCATGTTGTGCCCAACTTCTTCGGATAAAACAGCAACTTAAAGACTTAGGTATAGAAACAGGTTGTATTCCTATTCTATGTGATAATACAAGTGCTATGAACATGGCCAAAAACCCAGTTCAACACAAGCGCACCAAACACATAGATGTTAGACATCACTTTCTTCGTGACAATGTTGAAAAAGGAAACATAGTAATGGAGTTCTGTAAAACTGAGAATCAAGTTGCTGACATTTTCACCAAGGCACTAGGAAGAGAGTCATTTCAGAAAAATAGACTTGAGTTTGGGCTCATCTTTTTAGATTGAGCTATGCCCAACCAAGTTCTAAGGAGATATAAACCAGGTTCAGTCAAGTTGGTTCTATATATTCTTTACATTTAAAAAAAAGAAAAAAGAAAAAAGGGCAATTTTTTTTTAAAAAAGGAAGAAGAATTTAAACAAAAAAAATTAAACAAAAAAATTAATTAATAAATAAATAAATAAATAAATTTTGGGGGAAATCAATCTCATCTTCTCTCTCCCATGTCACTTCTCTAAAAAGTAGGTGCAACCGTCACATCACACGTCTCCTCGATGTCAATCCCCCATAATTACTCAAACCCCTCGAATACAACATCAAAACCGTTCCCAATAAAGCACTCTCTCCAAACAAGCAACCAACTTTCTCTCATCTTCATTCTTCAGAAAACCGAGAAACCGAAATCCCTTCCATCACCATGACTAACCCACTCGTTGCTTACTCTGATGACGCAAGCTCGTTTGATAGTGCATATTCTCAGGGGGAAAAGAACCCAATTGTTGATGTTGTGCCCAATCTTGTGGAAGAAAGCCAACTCCCAATCAAACCATCTACATCTTCATCCAAATCAGATCTGCCTCCTTCTCCACCACCAAAAGCTACATCTCCACCACCACAAGTTCCATCTCCACCACCAAAAGCCCCATCTCCACCACCACAAGTTCCATCTCCACCACGAAAAGCTGCATCTCCACCATCACCAGTTAAAGAAGCATCTCCACCTGTAGTTGCAGATTCTCCACCACCACCCATCATAGAATCTCCACACTACCAGTCCAAGAAACCCCATTATCACCAGTCTATGAAACCCCACTATCACCAAATCCAGAATCTCCCACAACCACTGTCCCAAATATTCCCCCTCCTTCCCCATCTCACCAAACCACTCCTCAAAATCCACCACCATCTCTAATCCATGATGATATTCTCTTGATCTCCCTTCACCCTAAAAAACCAAGGCGGCCAAGAAAGCACATTGCAGTTAAACAGGTTCGTCCACACCGGCCAGTGACAAGGAGTACGCATGTGGTCAAACCAACTGATGATGCAACATCTGGGGTGAAACATCGTCGATTGGGTAAGTCTCCTGTTCATTCATCAGTCTCTCCAATGAATCTTGATTCTGCAACTGATGATGTGTCTAAGGGTAAACATTCTGCTACTCCCCAATCAAAATCAAAATCTGCAAAAAGAAATGCAGATAAATTTCTCAAAGTGGGAAGGAAAAAGTACTTCCAAACCAAAACAGTTCTTAGGGGTAGAACTTTTCACCCTGATATACTTTCAATGGATATAGTGAAGCAGGTTTGTGAACTACTAAGGTTTCAGGGATGGGAGGAGTTATTCCTTGAACCTAGTTTGATTTATGCAAAGGAAGTGGTAGATTTCTATACGAACTTGGTAATCCTAGAAGGAGATGTGGTGTCGTCTAGTGTAAAGGGGGTTGACATTGTGTTTGATGCAACCAAACTTGGGGAAATCTTGCATATACCATCTGTGGGTATAAATGAGTACAATTGGGGTTTTGATGAATATTCTAGCCTGCCAGCCAAATTCTCTCAAGGTAGAGTCAATTCTAGGGCTCAAACTGTTTTAAAAGGAATAATGAGATCTGTGCATAAGCTTCTTTTCGAGATAGTTCATAAGGTGATACTGCCTAGAGGTCACCAACGTCACATTGCCTCCATAAGAGACATGGGACTTATGAATGCACTTGAGGGCAAAGAACGCATTGATTGGCCCATACTGATTATCAAACATCTTGCTAGAATTGTGGATCCTAAGCTAGGTTCTCATCAGTTAGCTTTTGGAAACTTGTTGACTAGAGTGTTTGATGCATTTGAAGTACCATTGGGAGAAGGCGGGATTTTAACTCGTGCAGATATGTTCACTCAAACCATCCTTGCTGATTGTGGCATTCCCATGGAGTCGGAACAGGTTGCAACTGCGTCTCCACGTACATCTGGTCTTGTTGCTCAGTTACTCAGGGAACTTAAAGAAGCTGAAGAAAAGAACGCCACTCTTGAATCAGAAAACCAGAAGTTACGTGCTGAGCTTGATTCTTCAAATGCTGAAATACACAGGTTGAAGGATCAGTTGGTGCAGCAGCAACTTGCTAACAACGCAAGAGTTGACAGAGTTTTGCATATGCTGGCTTCTTCTTCAACTAAGCCTGGTCAACCTCCACAGTGACAAAGCATGTTGTTTGAACCTGGTTCTCTTAGTTGGTTTCACTCTGTATTGTTGCTCTTTGTTTTGTTGCAAGAACATTTTATATTGCTCAACTGGCTGGGCGTATTTTGTTGCTATGGATATTGATTAGAGTTGTTTAGCCGCTGTTGGATTCTTTTTGATTCGTCAAAAGGGGGAAGAGTATTTGCGCATGCATCACACGTTACACGTTTGTCTTCATTAAAAAGGGGGAATATGATAGAATCGATAATACATGTTTTGATGATAGACAAGAAGCGCAAAGAACAGTAGAAAATGTACGCAGCAAATGAAGTCAAGCTAGAGTCCAAGATCAAGTAAAATGGAGTTATTTGTCAAAGCCAAAAATAATATATTAATGGTACAAGTTAATACAAATAAGGAAAACCTTAAATATATTATTAAGGAAGGAAGTTGTGTATAATAAAGATTGTACTTTAAAAAAGAATCCTTGTTTAAACATAACTTCCTTACCTTATCAGATAAGGATTGTACAAGGCAAAATAAACTCTATAAGAAGAGCATGAGGTAGAGGAAGAAAGGCACGACTTCACGCAGAGAACAAGGGAGAATTATTCATCAAACTGAGGTTTTCAAGGTTGATAGGATTGCTACGTTTAAAACATTCTTGAGTGAGAAGGTTTTATCGTGTAGAACTATTTGTCTTGTTTTTTTTGTTTTGGTTGTAATTTACAGTTTATTGTACAAACGGCGGGTTTGGCTCTTTGTAGGGTTGAGTGTTAGTAAGAGTTGTAACAAAAGGTGGGTTTGGCCTTTTGGAGAATCGATTGGAGTCAATCGAGGAGGTAGTAGAGATAAGACTTTTGATTATTGAGTTGTAATCACAAAATTTTATAGTTGAATTAATAAAACGAGGTTTTTCCTTCCTTGAGTGATGAAGGTTTTTAATTCAATAAGTGTTTGTGTCTTTACTTAAAAGCAACTTACAAAAACCTGATTCTTGTTCTGGGGTAAGGTTTCTTCAGAAGTATCTAAGTTTGTATAAAATATGATATTTTGATACCTAAATTTGATGAGTTTAGTGTTATCCATGGAAGATCACATCGTAGAATTATTTCTGAGTATATATTGAATTGAAGTATTTTATAAGATTATTCATTAACAATATGTTTATTTGACTATCCCGATGAGATTCGCCCAAAGTATAAACATAATCAACATGAAGAGTATGTGGTTGGTTAATGAAAATGGAGTAGAATGGAGAGTTGAAATAGAGTATACTAGTAGTATGGTTATCATAAAAGGAAGATGGACTGCATTTCAAAAGATAACAAAATAGCTAATGGTGAAATTTGTCTCTTAAAGATGATTCGGGGCCATATTGCTAATGTTTTGCAGGTTCAATAGATCCCAACACCCCTTTACTTTCAATAAATTAGCTACAATTTCTTTGGATTGCATTCTGGCTATTTTAGTTTGTCTTAGGAAGTTGTCATGCAGATCTTATATTTGTTTACTTTAAAAAAGATTGATTCCATAAATTGTTTTTCTTATGACTGCAAGTATATATATTCATCAAGTGCTCTAGTAAGAATTTTTTTTGTAAACATTAAGGAATGTTAATCTTGGTTGGTTTTTGCTTATATATTTTAAAATATTTTTCTAGTCGTCAATTACTTACTAGCAAATAAATTACTATTTTGCAGCTTTGTGAAAAGTTATAACGATGGGAGAAGAGAAAGAAAATCTACCTTATCACTTACTTTAACACTGCCTTCGTCCTAAAATAGTTATCGTATTTCATTTTTCGAGACCTAAATCTACTATCTCCACCAGATAAATGAGGATTAGAATCAAGTCGGGACTAAGGTACCAAAAGAGAAAAAGAAGTCTTTCATAACATACTAATTTCTCACTATATCCTTCGAGATGGAATAATCTAACAAGGTCCAAACCATTGTACAAAATATGCTCATGGATGATAAAGGCTCAAGCCTTAATAGGGATGAACAATAAAAAGATAACAAACTACCTAAGAGGATGAAAAAAGAATAACTTCAACAATCTAAAAGAGATATTGACTATGTTGCAGAGAGTGACTGAAAACTAGAAGTTCAAAATCCTAGAGAGTCTACTCCTAATATGGAACAAGAAGCAAGTGGCTGGGCACATCTTCACTAATTTAGTTCGCAACTACTATATGAAAATTTTTTATAAAAAGGAAAACTTGTGGTGTATTCTACAGCAAGGACCTTGATTCATCAACATATACATATTATATGTCAATAAGTGGGATTCAATTTTTTTTCCCCTGGAGCAAGAGAAAACTTCAACCTTACCTATTTCAACAATTTCACCTTTCTTCTCATTTAGAAAGGCTACACCGCCCCTTGGAAATCAAGAGGGGTTTGTTTGATTTGTAGTCCAAGGAAGAAATTGTGTTTGCTAATCATGCTCATCTTAAATTCAATATTCCTCTAAGCAATGGTCATACTTTCATGTCAGGACAAGAGTCTAGACCACAAACGATACCGGCGTCGTTGACCTCTCAGAGGTCGCAGACAAGCCTACTTACGTCATTCTTACTTCGTCTCGATTAATTTTAGCGGAAAATTTGAATCTTTTTATTTCTTAACATACATACTAATCATTATATTAGATTCATAATTGTTCACCATCAACCATCTAACATTAAGATCATCAAATGAAAGAAATAGTTTAATATAGAATTAAATGTGTATTTGTCAAAATGACATCAATACAATGTCTGAACAAAAGCGGAATGAAACGCTAGTTGAACATACTCCACTATATCAATCCTATAACTAAGCTAGAATATAATGGACAATCATTCTAGAAAGCATGAGGGCCTACTAAGTCCGGATGAATGCTCCACGTTCGGATAGTTTAAGCATCAAGCTGTAGCTCTAGCGTCCACCTGTGCCTGCACCTAAAATTGTAGAGTTGTATGGAATTAGTACACACTTGTACTAAGTATGGGTATATGCAAGCACACACCAACGACATGCATGATCAAGAACAACTCTTTCCTAACAACATGATTATGGAAAGTCAAATCAATAGACTTGCCAAATAGGGATTAGGAAAGTTAGTGAGCTTTCCAAATTTGGATTAGCAAAGTGAGTGAAATTTCCTAATTATGATTAGCAAAGTCATGCCATGAGGGTAATATGCATCATCATACTTATCATATTGCACACAACACATAACATCTTACACATAACACATAACATCTTGCACATAGCACATAACATATTGCACATAGGACATAACATTTTTCATATCATTCGTTCATATGCCATGAAACCTTGGAATCATGGACTTGAAATCAAGACTTCCCAAAAATGAGGGCTCAACATATGAGACCTTAACTAGGGAACCTTCTTTAGCAAACACAGAGTCTGCTTCATTCATTCATACGTACTTCATTTCATTTCATTCATAGGCTAGTAGTGTAAACACCAGCTATATCTAGGATGTAGTTTAAGACTTTCATCAAGTTCGTTGTGCAATGATCAAGAATGACCTAGTGTCATTACTTATGTCTAGATCACCTCTTGACGGTATCATTCAATTCATTATGTGCATCATTTGAGGCTACCTCATTCATTCATGGGGAACTTTAACTTTAACCGACATAGATCATGTGAGCATTATGAAATCCAGTGTCATGAAACCCCACACCGAAAAGAGATGGAATCACCGGCCAAAGTGACCCAAAACATGCTAGCGTATATGGGAATCGAACCCCACCATATCCCTATATTGGCAGTATTGGTTCGAAGACTAGGAGATATAAGGAGACCAATACCCAACATTCCGCACAGTCTCATCTCATGAGAATTACGTGAACCTCTGCCCTTCCCGAAAGAAGGCATTACCGCTCATAGCTAGTCTATCGGTGCTCAGTATAAAGTTCCATTTCATACAACTCATACATTCATAGGATTTGGGTTCTAGTATGAGGAAATCATATCTTAATAGACAATTTCTCATCTCATCATTAGTATTAAGTGTGTTAATTTCAATACTTTCATTAGAGTGTTCATAGAGACTAGTCTTTTCATTAACTTTACACTCTCATAGGTGAGTACGTTTTGGTAACATTTACTTAGGCACATTTGATATTGCTCTTATCTTTTAAAATGGCCTCATATCGTGTTGTCACCACATTCATTATTATTAGCACATTTGCTCTTCATAGTTACTCACCCCTTTTTACATGAATGTTCATTTCATCATATGCCAATGTACTTTGCCATTTGGTGTGTTACTTAACCCTTCTAGGGTTTCATCATTTCATTATATCATTGTTAATTTTATAATATACCAATGCACTTGTCCATTTAGTGTATTTTACACTCGTACTTAACCCTTCGATGGTTTCATCATTTCATTACACACATCTTAGGTTAACTTACTTTTAAACGTATGCTAGACTTATCGGTCTATACATACAAGTCATGGGAATTCATTCATAGGTTGTCTAAGTGATTCATATTTACCCAAGATTATGTGGTACAAGACTTATGCATCTCGTAGATTTACCAAGATATTGATTTCGATCTTTAGACGGAAATTTGCAAGGGAACCCAATTTTGAATCCCTTGGACAAAACTTAATCTTATTTTAAACTTGGTAATCACATTTTTCAGATTTGGGGAACCCTAGTTGGATCCCCATCAACCCTATAGTATTTTCTTTCTTTTTCTCCTCTCCTTTTTCGTTTAAATCAAGGAGGTTGTGGGTTCAATCCTCCAAGCTCATTATTTTTCATTTAATTTATCTCTTAACTTTCTCACCAATACAAGGTTATGGGTTCAATCCCCACTCTCCACATTTATTTTCTCCTTTATTTTTCTCCTAACTCTCCCATCCATTCAAGAGGCTGTGGGTTCAATCCCCACTCACCACATCTATTTTTACTTGCATTTTTCTCACAAAATTTTTATGAAATTTTCATTTAGGGAGGTCATGGGTTCAATCCCCAATGACCTCACATTTTAAAAAAAAAATTAAACGAAGCTCATTTTTTTAAAAGTTGGCCGAGACTACAATTTTTAGCAGGCTGAAAATTTAGTCTCTTCCAATCCATTTTTGTCTTAATCTTTTGTTGATTTTTTTTTGTAGCTTTCATGTAATGGTTTCTTAGGTTCAATCCTTAGTGATCTAACTTATTTTACAATCATTTTTCATTGCATTTTGTAACATTTTGTTTGCCGAACCAACCTACCAAATGCTGGAAATTCGTTCACTATTTTCAGCTTCTTTTTATCATCATTCATACATTAATTCTTAAGGCATTTCGTGGATCATTTGGTGCATCTTTAAGTGTAATATTTTTATGATTATATTCAGCCAATAATTACCATTTCATCCAACAACATTACACCACTTTTAAACCTCATGATTTATGCAAACATTCGCACATAAAATTCAATCATAAAAACATATCATTTTTCACATACTTTCGGTTGACATAACTTAACATTCTTACAATTCCAAACACATAATCAAGAACACATTATCACGAAAATCAAACTTCATACTTAAACTACAAGCAAACATACCAACAACAAGATCTCTAACCTATTTCACATTGAGATCAAAGGGATACTAGGGACAAGGAGTTCGACAAGAACGGGAACAACCGTAGTTTTCGAGTAGATTCATCTTAGCCTTAAGGGTCTCTTGGGAAAAGGACCAAGAGTAAGAAAATCCATACCTTTTATGACGTTCAAACCTCGACTTGCTGCCCAAAATCTTCTCCAAAAATTACGTCCAAATCCCCTCAAAGTCAACACCAACTCAACGGACAAACTTCTCTTTGCCTACGTGATTAATTTCGTTTGTTTTCTTATATTTTTGTTGTGAGTTCTTCAAGAGTGAAGAACTTTGGTTTACCTACTATTTTTTGAAGTTATTTGGTAGAGAGAATCGTAATTGAGAGTGATAGAGACGTGAGAGAGAGAGAGATGAGTATGGGAGAGAAGAGTTTTCTTAGGATTAGGAGTCTATTTTAGGATTTAGTCAAATAAAGTTTTTATATATTTATTAAAAATCTGATTTACTTTTATTTTAAATCAGGTAATAAATAAAAATATAAATTAATTACCTTAATATACCAACTTAAATTAAAAATAATTTAATTCATTGCTTCCACCTAGGTTCCAACCCGGATGGAGCAAGACTTCAATTCAAGAGCCAATTTTTCGTCATCTCTCCCCAAAATACACTTCCACCTTATTATTTAAATAAATAATTATATATTAGGGTACTTACAATACTACCCTTAGTCTGAAAAAAAGATCATTTTACCCCTAGACCCTCCAAACCTAAGATTTTCCCTTTTTAAGTCCGGTAAAGACTCCTTCAAGTAAATCTTCATATTTGAGAGTCCTACATGGTTGGACCCAACCTATCCTAGCTCAAATAACTCCCCAAGTTAGTTGGATTGGATGTAGCAAGGGTTCTGAAGTCTGGTTCTATGCGCATCTATCTGTGTGAACCCTGGTTAAATCATAGGCATTCTTGACACATTAAGTATCACTTAGTATATCCATTTTTAGGGTTGTTACATTTCATATAAATTTTTTATGTATTTTCTTTTGATTACCAAATACATTTGTAATATCTCGCAATTAGAAAGAACTAGAAGAAAGTGTAAAATCTTGAAATAGTTAATTTTTGATAGTGTAGGAAATCTAGAAAAAAAATTAAGTGCAAGTGAGTTTTTGGTCATTTTCAAACGACCATAACTTCTAGCTCAGGATGAGTTAGAGGTACTTCCAGATATGGTTGGAAAGCTCTTGGCATCCAGTGCACCGTTGATCTAGTGAGCACTACAGAGTGTGTTAGTGAGCCTCATTCCTTTCCAAATGATCTATTTTTATTGCTTTCAATATTAGTTTAGTTCATTAGGATGTTGCAGGTCTGTCCCAACATCTTTCTCAGTTTTAAGTCTTCATAAATAGTCAGTCAAACATTAGATCATTCTTCATCATTTTGTTATTGACTTAGGTTAGATTTTATTTGTAATTTTGGCTATGTTAAATGTTTATTTTAAAACATTTTACTTTCAGTTCCATACAGTTGTGTTAGTTAGATTTGAATCATGTTCGTAATGCTTTAAGTCTTCCGTTGAGTTAATAAGTTAGGTCAAGGGTTCACTTGGGGCCAACAATAGTTTTCGAGTGTCAGTTCCGCCCAGGGTTTAGGCTCGGAGCTTGACAACATTAGCGTTAAATAAATAAAGGAACAAAGATACTGCTTAAAAATAAGGAGAAAATGAAAATGTGCATCCAATAACCTCACACATGATTGCTATCTATAGATTGATACAAGAATTAAGTGGAAGGGAATTAAGGTAACATGCAGTTAATTATGAACAAATAGTAGATTTAATTTCTTCATTGAATTTAATAGGAAAAAATCTTAGGTCTACTTCTTTTGTCTCGTTCATGACCTCATAATTAGATTTTTCAATAAAAAATTATTTTGTGCCTAAACATTGTGTAGTTGTACATTGGCGTCTTGTAAGTGATTTGATCCCATCTTCTTTGTTTAATTTCTCTTTTTTATCTTGAATTCATCGATTGATTCTCACCTGCGAGTTGTGGCTTCCCACGAGAGTGACCATATTCAGGTAAGAACCTCAAATTTGAACTTGTTAATCCCATAATGAATTTTATATTCATGAATTAATGAATGTGTTGTCACTTGGAGGGGAAGGAGTATTATATTTGATTTTTAGAATTTATTGTTCTTTCAATTAATGTTGCCGTACATGGGCTTGGGAATTTGGGGTACAATTTTTAGACAGGCATTCATGTGAGGTAGCAGGAGGTGAGGAATTGGATGTTGGGCAATGTTACAGTTGGGGAAAGAAAGTATTGTCCTCGATTATTAATTAATGTGGTTCTAATGATTACTTTTTCAAAGAAGGCACAAGTTTTGTATATTGTTAAACATAATTGACACCACTGACATTTTAATATGGATCTGTTGTTTGAGATTTTCTTTAGTTATCATGTTATGACTCACATTTTAATATATTGAGGTAGATAGTTAAATATTAGAAGTATGGTATTATGTAAATACCATTCGAATTATGATATTGGGAAAATTAGCATTTAACCCTAGACTTGAAACTTGGAAATTATGATAGTTGAAATGTTAATTGACATCAAGATTTACGAATTTATTATAAATTTGGGTGAATTGTTGGTTCAAGGCTAGACACATAGTAAAGTGTATGTTGTTAATTTCAAAATCTTGTTGTGGTAATTTGTTTTAATAAATTGTATTGATTTGGAGCCCAAAGAAAAAGGAAGACTCAAGTCCCGGAGTGATTGTTCGACTATTTGAGGCAAGTAGATCTCTAAACTCTTGTTAAGTGTTTGAAATGCATATATTTCCTTGTGGTATATGTTTGGGAGTAATGGGACTTAGTGATGAGTTGACTTGTCCACATTTATTAATTCTAATGATGAAAAAAAGAGAGGAATAAAAGGCAATGTGAATAAATGCTTGTGTATGATGTCTTGATAATGAAGAATGATTTTAAAGGCTTGTTGAATTATTGTTTATATTGTTGTGAATTGTGAAATGTTATGAAAATGGTCATGTCCTCGTTATTTTTGTGAACCTGTCATTTGCATTGTACTAAGGTATGGCTGTGACAAGTGTTATGTGCGTTGAGAAAGAATTAGAAATTAAAGAGGATGTACCATTTCTAGGGACGTATCGCACACCACGATGGATGCATGGACAAATATATCCCCCATGGGTCCCGGACTGAGAGACAGTGGTTGGGTATCACTAGATCAGACATGCATCATTATACTTGATATCGCATTCCATAACATTGTACATGCTTATCAACATCAACAATGATTCGACAAGCCTTTCAAATAACTCTCCATTATCAACACATCACACAGAAGCAATTATTCACATTGCCTTTTATTACCCTTTATTTTCATTGTTAGAATTAATCAACGTGGACAGGTCAACCAATCACCATACTCCGTTACTCACAAACATATAACATAAGGAAATACACACATTTCATACACTTAACAAGAGTTTAGAAATACACTTGCCTGAATCCAATAAGAATTTACTCTGGGACTTGAGCCTTTCTCATTTGTTGAACTTTCAACTCAAAGCAATCTATTCACATACATAATTACAATAAGTTTTTAAAACTAACAACAACCATATTTCTATAGGTCTAGCCTAGACCTAAAAACTTACAAAAACCTAAAATCTAGTTCCTACATTTTGATGTCAATTATCCTATTAACCCTCGTACTTCAAAATTTCAAGTCTAGGACTTTGTTTTCATTCTCCAATACCATAAATCTCATGATATTTATATAATACAATACCATAATATTTAATTACATATCTCAATACATCAAAACCTGAATTATAGTTTGATAATTATAAGAGAATCCGTAAATAAATTAAATTTCCTTGAGAATATCATGTTACAAAAATCACCAGCTCATTTACTGGGCACCACCAAGTGCAAACGAAATTATCACTTCAGTCATTATCACTGTAAACAAAATTATCACTACCAACTATAAATAAAATTACCCACTGAACACCTTTGCCTTTAATATCATATTCCACCTTACTTAAAGACTTGCATTAACCCACTAACATATACTCAATTCAATGTTTAAAAGCATACCTTTTCGAAACATGAAGTGCAGACGTTCTCTTTCTTTCGTGTTCATCCGCTTAGGCAAGTTTCTACCTCCCTTTCTTTTCTAAATCAATTAGGTACTAAAAGTGACAAATACTAATAACTTATTTTAATATATGGGTAAAAACAAATTATAAACTTAAATCATTAACCATCAATTAAATTAAAATAAATTATTCAATAAATATCTACCAATTAAGTAATTACAGTTATTGAATAGTTTTAAATTTCTAAAAATTACATTTTTGGTCATTAAAAATTCTTTTTTTTAAAAAAAATTTTATTGGCCTGAATTCTCCTGATTTGAGTCTGATTTGGACTCTCCATTCCCTTGCATTCGATCTCTTTGAGTCAATCTCTGTTACAACTGAAATTGGAGAGTGAAAATTGGGTTAAACCCTATGTTTGATAGAGCAGTAACTGAGGCAGAGTAGCAGCAGTCCCAAAGGGGCAAAAATTGAGATTTCTTGGACTTTATCAAGTCCAATCTATACAGTAACACCAGCAGCAACTAAGCAAGAAGCAGAAATTGGGCTAAAAACCAAAAATAAAGAAGCAACCAATTGGCATTATAGTCCCAAAAAGGACTTGATATGGGATGAAAGTTCAGTCGGTTTAATTGTGGCCTTATCTACATTTTCTTATTATTATCATTGATGATAACTTCTGTCAACCCTTTTTTTATTAATTTATATGAATCCTTGGGGAGATATTTTTACTTTATGTTTTCAAATTTTCAAACTATTTCTAGAATTAGACATATTCTTTCGTAGTTAGTAATTAGCTTTGAATCCATATTGATGAGTAGCTAACCATTTAGTTCAAAATTTAACTCGGATAAATTGTTAAGTTAACTATCATTTAATTTCAAATCGTAACTCAGATAAATTGTGAAGTTAAAAAGTTTTCCTAAAATAAGACTTTTCATGAGTGATTTAAGTTTTCTTATAAAAAACAGCCAATCTTTTAAATCTGTCGGTAAACCGTGTGTTTTCAGATTTTTTAAGATGCTTAAACCCTTCCTTAGAAAATTAATTGAACCCTTACCCAAACCTGATTTTATCTAAATTATTCCTTTTATAAAACCTCTTTTTTTTTTTTAAAAAAAGAAATGGTTTGTAGAGACTCTCAAGTTATAATTCCAAAATATAACGAAAATTGTCAAAGTTGCGGAATCGGCTTTAAAACCTTTAATTTTTGAAATCAGGTCGTAACAACCCAACTTGCCGTGACAGATTCCCACACTACACCCCTATGGGAGAACCAACTATCTACAATACACAAGTAATGAATCAATTTTAAAAAACATTTTTCGATAAGCAACACAAGTTTGTGCATACTTTGTCAAAACATTTGCAAAAGTATCCCCTTGAACCTGACAGTCATGTATCACAACTCTACATAGTTTGGAATATGGGGATGCAATCCGAAAATGTAAGAACTGAGGGGTTGTTTAGTAGTTACATAGAGTTATGCACATAATGTGGGTATTACTTATTTAGATATTAGTTATACACATGTTAGGTATGCAAGGTTTATTTGCATATTTATTAGTTACGTAAGGTTTAGTTATTAATGTGAAACACCAAAATTTGAATGTGAAGATCACAAAATACAATGAAACTCTTACCTTCAACCGGTAAAGAGAGGTTAAGAGTTGTAGTCAAGGGTGTCTTTACATATATTTGAGGGGTATTTTATCTTTACATATATTAATCCATGATATTTAATTATATGCATTACTAATACCATAAATAGAAAGGTATTATTTATACACCAACATAAATACCAAATAGAGTATATCGATAGTACATGTATTAGATAATATAGTCCTGTAATATCTATCAGATACAGTACTAAACAATACATACATAATACATGAACTATTTCTCCTAATGCACTCCACCAACTCTCTCTTAGGGGTCATTTGGTTTGAATTCAAGTTAGGTTGGGATTAGTTATACTGAGATTAGTTATACTGACATTGTTTCTTGTTCATTATTTGGTTTGTTGTCCTAACAATAACAACCATTGCATAATTTTAAAATTAACTAATTTGATTACAAAATTACCCTCTTAGAGAATAAATGTAATTGCACCTTTTGAATATATGGAAGTACTATTTTTTTTCTTATTGAAATAAAAAGACATCCCACAATTACATTGGGGACTATCAAAGGGGTTCACATCAGAAATTGTTAACAAGTAGAAAAGATATTACTATCCTGCAACAGAAATAGGCCAGAATTAGAGATCATAAATTTAGCTATACATTTATCGATTGATTTCTAGGTACAACTACTTGAGTTTCCCAATGTTCTCTTAAGAATTATCCCAGTATCCATGCCTATTGGCCTCCAAGAATGTTTGAAGCAACTTCCTGAAAGAACTTGAATTCTTGTTCATATGCTCGTTCAATCTCTCTTCATTTTTTATGAATGTTGTGTTAGCTTCTTCATACACCCAACTGTCAGCTTGGCCTGAAGTTGCAATCCACCCCACTGTGTTGGTTAATCATTTTCAATTTCACGAATACCCTACTGTGTTGGTCAAGCAGCAGGTTATCAATTAAGGGTAGTTTTATATTTTTATAAATTTATGCTTAAATTACAGAAATCGTATCTTTTTAAGGTAAAATTACAATTTATTCCTTAAAATTTAATATTTATAGAAATCCTTTAAGCGGATAAAATAATATGAGCGGTATTACATCAAAACGAGGATCCGATATATTAATGGCCAAAAAATCAAAGTGTTGATACATTAAAAGGAGGATCACATACATTAATGGAGGGTCCGAATACATTAATGGCCAAAAAATAAAAGCGCTGATACATTAAAAAGAGGATCATATATATTAAAGGAGGGTCGATACATTAATGACATTTTTGATTCAGAGAAAAATGAGGGATTTTGGAGATTTGTACTACTTATAGGGGATAATGATAATAAGTAAACTAAAAGGTGGGATTTCATTTATTATTCCTAAATTTATCCCATCACAAATTGTGATGAGATTATTATACCACCCTTTCGGAGGGATAACTTATCGTAGTACTATTTTTGTTAATCCCGAGATAAGTTATCCCAAACTTCCCAACCAATGATTAAATTAAATGCCACTAAATATTTTTCCCAAGATTATTGATGCTTATCCTTTACACCAAACGAGCCCTTAGAGTTTTTGTTAAGTCAAAATGTGTCACATAAATTAAAGGCTTAACCCATCGGTGACCCCCTAAAATTGGCACGATGTTTCATTTAGACAATTTAACTGAGAGATGTTCATTATAGACACCTAATGTAAAATTTTGTTGTGTCATTTTAACACTTTTTTCTTACATGACAGAAATAAGTGTAACATCTCGTAATTCGAAATAGCTAAGGATAATGCAACAAACAAAAAATAATCACTTTTGGAAATAAAGAGAAAATTCTGGAAATTTCCTATGTTTAAAAGTGAGTTTGGTCATTTTCAAATGGTCATAACTCCTATCTCTGGAGGAGTTAGGGGGAGTTCTACATAAGGATGGAAATCCCTTGGAAGATCTTTCCAACAACACTGGGTTTGCTCATTTTCAATGTCGTATGTGGGATATATGCCTTTCGGAAGTTGGGCTAGCAAGGGTAAAGTAGTCTTTTCACCCTACTATTCCTAATTCGTTTTAAAGTTTTATTAGGGTTAAAACAAGCCTTAATTAAGTTTTAGAAAAGTTGAGAACACTTAGGGCTTAGGAGAAATAGAAGAGAAGAGGAAGATAAATAATTCTTCAAGAATGCCAAGATTGTTGAGTGGAATTCGTCGGGGTTGATCCCTATTATGTATGTGATATATTTTTATGCTAGATTTGTTCACCCACACACGAACATGTTTGATTCAGCGAGTTTTGAATAAACTAAATGATGAATGTTGAAGTTCTTGTTAAAGAATTGTTAAATTCTTGTTAGCTATGTTGTAGTATGTCTTTGGTCGTTTTGATTCGTGTTTACGGTCTTTTTTACGAGTTTACAATATTGTGTATTGAGAATTTTCGTGATCCTAAGCGTTTGGGGGAAGATCCATGGAAGTTTAGAAGGTTTAGAGTTGATAATCGAAGAAGAAAAAGTCAAAAATCCCGTCTGACAGACCCTGGGGTGTCACGCCTGCCAGAGCCCCTCAGGGAAGGCTCTGTCTGACAAGTCCTGGTGCGCCGTACAAGCCAGAGCGCCACAGACCAGAGTCTATTCATCAGGCTCTCGCACTCTGCCCCTGTCAGAGAGTAAGGGTCACCTAGAGATCCCATTCTTTCCCTAAGTTATGTGTTGATTCCAACACTCTAAGGTACATCTAAACATCATGAAATTATCCATAAACATGAGATCATGATCCTTGAATCCATAATTCAATTCAAGAAAAGTTAATATCAAATTTAAATAAGTTAAGAGTCATGTCTAAAGGTTAAGAAGTAAGTAAAAGTGACTTCCTAAAGTTTCCAAGAGTCTTTAACAAACATTTTAAACTTTCTTTAATACACAAGTTACAAGTTAAGCAAGACTAAAGAGTTGAGTTCGGTCTCAAGTTATAAGGGCACTAAGTAATCCCTAAGATTTACAAATTGTTTTACACTTAGACAAGTTAAGAGTCTTCAGGGTAGTTTTCATACAGAAGTAATAACATTATAAAATGAATCAAGCAGGAAAACTATGACTTACGAGAGAGCTTTTAAAGCTAAGTTTTGAGCATTAATCTCAAACCACATAATCAATATATTTTAAAAACATAAGATCCGGTATATTTTGGGACTAGTATTGAGCATCGATGTGGGGATGCGAGTTTCATATTAACTCAAGTCCCCATGAAAGCCATGTAGATATCATGTGTTTAGATGATTCCTTTTAACATTACACTAATGGATCTATTAGGTAGTTGAGGTCCTGTACCCTGGCAAGGTTAGGATAGTCGGGCAACGTAGGCCGAGTAACGTTGAATCATCACTATGGCTCTTTAGTGATAGTTGTCGATTAAAGAAGATCCCACAAAATTTATTGTATTTTCATACATATCATTTATTTGTATTTTTACATATATTTTAGATATTTATTGTATCCATATATACATTCAGAGTTCACAACATGTTTTCAACCAGTTTTTCTTTATATTGTGTGACTTTTAAATTGCATTATACTGAAATGAGTAGTTAATCATGAGTTGAACAAAGCCAAGGTAAGTGTTCTTTCTTACTACTTTTACAGCTTAAGTGTTGTTTTAGTTTTCCAACTCGCATACTCGTGCATTCAATGTACTGATGCCTGTTGGCCGGCATCATATTATGAAAGAGATGCCGGTAACTAGGATCAAGATTTGGTGCACGTTGATCTAGTCAGCAACTTAGAGTCAGTTGGTGAGCGTTCCTTCATTCTGGAGGACATCTTTAGTTTTAGCTATTTATTTACTATTCAACTATTATGATGATTAGGGGTCCTGTCCAACATCCATCTTTATATTAGAGGCTTCATAGACGCATGATATTTTCTTAATTATTTTCTTCACTTGGATTTGACTAAGACTTGGGTTGCCACTTTGGCTTATTACGTTCTTTAAAGTTATTTGTTGAGATTATATCTTATGATAAGTCTTTCGCTAATTTAAGTAAGCCAGACCAAGGGTATGATCAAGGCAAGAATTGGTCATTGGGTGCCAGCCACGTCCAGAGTATAGACTCGAGGAGTGACAAACTTAGTATCAGTGCACAAATGTCAAGAGTCATAAGGAGTCTATGAAATCATGTTTGTAGAGTCTTACTCATCAGTTTGAAGTGCACCACATCTATGATTAAGAGGATACAACATTTAGGAATTTCTCACTTCTTTTAGATTCCTTTTCGTGAGTTAGAATTTATCTCTAAAAGTCTCTCTCTCTAATTTTTTCTTGTGCGTGTTTCAGATAACCATGCCTATGCAAAGAGCAGCAAGAGGTCATCAAGCTAGAAGAAATGTTGAATTTGAGGAACAAGAGTTATCCAATGCTTTTGAAGTGCAACCTCAAGGAGAGGTTACCAATTTTGAGTTCCATGAGTATCCGAATGTTCAGTCTAGCTGTGACCAACCAAGTCAGGCAACAAATAGGAGCTTGACAAGAAGGGGATGAAACTTCAAGTATTCGGGAATTCTTGAGGATGAATCCTCCCAGCTTCTCTGGATCAAGCACCACTGAGGATCTGGAAAACTTAGTGGAAGATTTGAAAAAGGTGTTTGGCGTGATGCATGTGGTTGATACTGAAAGGGTTGAACTTGCTGCATATCAACTCAAGAATGTGGCTAGTATTTAGTTCAATCAGTGGAAGGAGGGAAGAGGGGAGGATGCAACACCTCCCAGCTGGGCTTGTTTTGAAGAATCTTTCTTGAGGCGTTTCTGTCCCCAGAAACTAAAGGAACAAAAGGTTTGGGAGTTCTTCACTTCGAAACAGGACTCCTTGATGTGTTCAGGAATATGGGTTGAAGTTCACCTTACTGTCTTGATATTATCTTGAAATGGTTAAAGATATGAGAAGTCGAATGAGCTTGTTTGTTGCTGTCTTGGGTCGGGCATCAAGCAGAGAATGAAGAGCTGCCATGCTGATTGGGGACATGGACATTTCAAGGTTAATGATCTTGTGCAGCAAGTAAAGTAAGAAAGCTTAGGGATAGAGAGGAGTTTAAGAGCAAGAGTGGTAAGACAGGGAATGAGTCCGGGCAGCAGAAGAGTGATGCCAACAGGTCATCCTTCCAACTGAAACAGAAGGGTCATTCTCTATCAGCTATTAGTGCACCTACACCTAAGAACAAGGGTGATCATTATGGGCAAAATTCTAAAGTTAAACCTAACGCTTACAGGGTAGTGTGGCAGGGAGGTAGTAAGCCTCCTACCTGAGCCAAGTGTGGTAGAAATCACTATAGTATTTATCATGAAGGCTCTGCCGGTTGTTTCAAGTACGTTCAGACTAGGTATTTCATGACGTAATGTCCAAAGAGAAAACAAGGTGGTACTAATGGGAGAAATAGAGCTCAGTTTTCATCAGCTGCTCCACCAATAGGGCTGGACCTAGGGGTGCTAATTCTTGTGCTGGCGGAGGAACAAATCGTTTGTACACTCTCAATAATTGCCAAGAGTAGGAGAATTCACCAGATGTTGTCACTGGTGTGATTTGTCCTTTTTTCGTCAGTCACAAGAGTACCATGGTTGATTTAATAGAGTTGGATATGGTAAATTTTATTGTCATTCTAGGTATGGACTGGCTCCATGCATGTTATGTATCAATAGATTGAGAAACTCGCGTGATCAAGTTTCAAGTTCCTAATGAGCCAGTTATAGAGTGAACTAGTTGTTCAGTAGTGCCTAAGGGTCGTTTTATTCTGTCCCTTAAGGTGAGGAAGTTAGTTTTAAAGGGGTGTATCTATCACTTAGTTCGAGTTAATGAGTCAAGTGTTGATGTACCTTCCCTTCAGTCAGTTCCTATAGTAAAAGAGTTCCAAAAAGTTTTCTTGATAATCTTCCCGGAGTTCCTCCTATGAGGGAAATAGACTTTGGCATATACATCATTCCAGATACTCGTTCTGTATCTATTCCTTCATACAGAATGGCACCAATAGATTTAAAAGAGATGAAAGAGTAGTTGAAAAATCTGGCCGATAGAGGTTTTATTTAACCAAGTGTCTCACCTTAGAGAGCTCTGGTCTTGTTTGTGAGGAAGAAAAATGGTTCCCTTAGGATGTGTATAGACTACCGCCAATTAAATAAGGTGACCATCAAGAATAAATATTATTTTCCAAGGATAGATGATCTTCTCGACTAGCTTCAAGGTGCTTCTTGCTTCTCGAAAATTGATCTCAGATCAGGCTATCATCAGTTAAAAGTTAGGAAATGTGATATTCCAAAGACTTCTTTTAGAACAAGATATGGACATTATGAGTGTTGGTCATATCTTTTTGTTTGAGAAATGCACCTGCAGCATTCAGGGATCTTATGAAAAGAGTCTTCAAACCTTATTTAGATCTGTTTGTCATCGACTTCATTGATGACATTCTGATTTATTCAAGGAATAAAGAATATCACTCTATTCACCTCAGGATATTTCTTCAGACCTTGAAAGATAAAGCGATATGCCAAGTTCTCCAAGGATGAGGTTTGGCTTAAGTTTGTGGCATTCTCGAGACACATTGTTTTCGGTGAGGGGATTGGATGTCAGGACCGGAGTGTAGACCCCAGACAAAACCAGGGTCGTTGACCTCTCAGAGGTCTCAGACAAGCCTACTTACGCCATTCTTACTTCATCTAGGTTAATTTTAGTGGAAAATTTGAAACTTTTTGCTTCAAAACATGATTACTAAGCATTCCACTACAGTCACAATTTTTCACCATCAACCATCTTAACATTAAGAGATAATCAAATGAAAGAAATAGTTTATTTCTTTATTAAGTATATAAATTGCCAAAATGACACCAGTACAAAGTCTGAACAAAACAGGAAAGAAACCCTAGTGGAACATTCTCCACTAGCTCAACTCTAAAACTAATCTAGTTTATAGAACAACAACAACCTCGAAAGCATGAGGAATTACAAAGTCCAGATGAATGTTGGATGTCCAGATATCTTTTGCGTCGATCCTGTAGCACTAGCGTCCACCTGTGCCTACACCTAAAATAGTAGGATTGTATAGGGTTAGTACACACTTGTACTAAGTATGGGTATACGCAAGCACACACAAAGGACATGCATGAGAAAGAAATGCTCTTTCCTAACAACATGATTATGGAAAATCAGATCAGTGGACTTGCAAAATTTTGATAAGGAAAGTCAATGGACCTACCAAATTTGGATTTGAAGTGTAACATCCATCATCAAAGTTATCATTTTGCAAAAAGCACATATCATATTTCATATATCATATCACGTAATTCATATCATTCTTTCATATGCCATGAGACCTTGGGATCATTGACTTGACGTTAGGACTTCCCAAAATGAGGGTTCAAAATATCGGACCTCAACTAGGGAGTCTTCTTTAGCAAACAGAGAGTCTGCTTCATTCATTTATACGTACTTCATTTTTCATTCTTTCATATACTAGTTCAATCACAAGTCATACCTAGGATGTAATTTAAGAATCTCATCGGGTTTGTTGTGCAATAATAAGTAATAACCTAGTGTCATTACTTAAGTCTAGCTCACCTCTTGGTTATCCTATCCTTACACCTTTCGTATCGTTCATTTCATTATGTGCATCATTTAAGGTTGGCCTCTTTCATTCTTTGTGAACTTTAACTTTAACCGACATTGATCATGTGAGCATAATGAAATCCAGTGTCGCCCCACACTGAAAATAGGTGGAATCACTGGCCAAAGTACCCAAAACGTGCTAGCGTACATCGGAATTGAACCCCGCTAGATCCCTATATTGGAAGTATAGGTTTGAATACTAGAAGATATAAGGAGACCCACACCTGGTATGCCAGACAATCTCATCTCATGAGAGTTACGTGAACCTCCGCCCTTAACGAAAGAAGGCATCACCGCTCATAGCTAGTCTATCGGTGCTCACTATAAAGTTTCATTTCATTCAACTCATATGTCACAGAAACTGGCTTCTAGTATGAGGACATCATATCTTAATAGATGATTTATCATCTCATCATTAGTATTAAGTGTGTTAATCTCAATAATTCTATTAGAGTGTTTATAGAGACCGGTCTAATTATTAACTATACACTCTCATAGGTGAGTACGTTTTGGTTACATTTACTTAGGCTCATTTGGGATTTCTCCCATCTTTTACATTAGCCTCATATCATGCTGTCACCACATTAATTAACATTAGCACATTTTCTCTTCATAATTACTCACCCCCTTTTTTTTACGTGAATGTTCACTTCATCATATGCCAATGGACTTGACCATTTAGTGTGTTTCACACTCTTACTTAACCCTTCTACGGTTTCATCACTTCATTGTTCATTTCATCATTTCATTGTTCATTTCGTCACATGCCAACACACTTGGCCATTCAGCGTATCTTACACTGGTACTTAACCCTTTTAGGGTTTCACCATTTCATTAAAAACATACATCTTATGTTCACTTCTTTTTAACGTAAGCTAGACTCATGAGTGTATACACACAAGCCATGAGGCTTCATGCATAGTTCGTTAAGTGACTCATATCTTCCTAAGATTATGTAATACAAGACTTATGTATCATGTATATATGCCAAGATCTTGATTTCGATCTAAGTAGGTGGAATTATTCTTGTATATTTAATTCACGTATGACTTACGTATCAATACAGAACTTTGGCAAAGAAACCCATGTTCGAATTACTTGGATAACATTTACATTTTTCATTGATTTTATTTTTAATCTCCATGACAATAGGACTCTATATGGAACCCCAACATTAACATTGTATCTTTAGTTTTCTACTTGGTTTTCCTTTTAATTTGGCCGAAGGATTGTCGGTACGAACCCCTAGAACCCCTTTTTATTTTTCATTGAAATACTATAGTCCCATTTCGCCTAAATCAAGAGGTTGTGGCATCAACCCCCCACAGCCTCTTTTATTTTATTCATTATATTTTCTAGGAATTTGGAGGTTGTAGGTTCGAATTCCCACAACCTCCTTATTTAAATTTTAAATTCGCTAAGACTGTGAGGTTGTGGGTTCAAACACCCACAGCCTCCTTACTTTTATTTTTAATTAAAGTTTTCTTAACTAGGTGTTTTGGCAGTGAGGTTGTGGGATCGATTCCCCACAGCCTCACTTTATTTTAATAATTATTTCGCTCCTCTCCTTTCCATCCTTGAGGTCGTGGGTTCGATTCCCACGCCTCACATCTTTTTTTTCTTCTCTCATTTCGCAGCCTGGCGGTCGTGGGTTCGATTCCCACGCCTCCCATTTATTTATTTAATTAATTATTCTCTCCTTTCTGTTCCAGTAACTCGATTTCGAATCCCCCAGCCCACTTTTTCATTTCTTCTTTTCGCGAATTACAGTAGCCACACGGGTGAGGTCACATGTTCGAATCCTGGGGGCCTCACCCCTTTAAAATTTATTAAATTTCCACATTCCTTTATCAAATTTTAGTCTTAATTAACATTGCATTGTTGCTGGAAATTTTGGTTATTTTACAATTCATTTTTATCAATGTTTTCACTTGAACTCCTATGGAAATTCGTAGACCATTTTACCACATTTTTAGGCGCATATTTCATAGGTTTGTTTGGCTAAAAGATTGTTATTTAATCAGCCACGATTCATTACAATGAACATCACATTGTGTATAACTTTTGCACATAAAATACAAGGATTAAACATGCCATTTCACACCTACAACAGTGACTAAGTTCACTGGCACACGTTGCACACACATATCACTTTTTCACATGTTTTTGGACAACATATTCAATATTCACATAATTCAGAACATGCATACTTAAACCTAAACATCACGAAAACACATTTCATCCCTACTTTGTACCAGCAAACATACCCAACCTATAATTCAATCGGAGCTAGTGACAGGGACATGCAATGGGGAACAACCCTAGTTTTCGAAATGAATATCTTGAACCTTAAGGGGTCTCTTGGGAAAGGGACCAAGAGAGAAGAAACCCATACCTTAATTGATGTTCAAACGTTAAATTTGATTCCCAAACCTTTCTCCAAAACCACATCCAACTCACCTAAAGTTCAACCACCAACTCGACAGAAATCCCTTTTGCCTTAACGTTTGTGATTAGCTTGCTTTCTTAGATTTTTTCGTGAGTTCTTCAAGTGTGAAGAACCTTTGTAATATTTTATGTTCTTCACGTTGATTGGCAGAGAGAAAACAATAGAGTTTGAACGTAAGGATGTGATAGATGTGAGAGAGTGAAACGTGTGAAGTTGTTTAGGCTTAGATAATGACTTAATCAATTTAGGACTCTCCTTAATACTTAAAATCTGATTTAATTAATTATACGTGGAAGGACCAATTTTCCCTGAAAAAATCAGATTTTAAATAATAAATAAATCACAAATTTGTTGCTTCCATTGGGGCTCGAACTCGGGTGACACTCTTTTGCAAAAATGGGTCATTTCAGGTCGACCCAACCCAAACTGGTTCTTTAATTGAATTAATTAATTAATTCCTTAGGGTAATTACGATATTACCCTTGTCCTGGAAAAGACCATTTTAGCCCTGGACCCTCAAAACTTAGGATTTCCCCTTTTTAAGTCCGCTAAGGACTCCTTCGATTAAATCTTTGTTTTTGAGAGGTCCTATATGGTTGGCTCCAATCTTTCCAAGATCAACTAACTTCCCAAGTTAGTTGTCTTGGCTGTAGTAAGGGTTTTGAGGTCTGGTTCTGTGCGTATCAATCTGTGTGAACCTTGGTCTAATCGCAAGCATTCTTGACACATTATGATTTCTTAACTTATTCATTTTTAGGGTTGTTACATTATCCCCCCCCCCTAGAAACATTCGTCCCCGAATGATACTACCACTACATATCGTAGTGCCAGTCAGATCATAACATAATCACTATGCACAGTCAAGTAATAGCAACAAAATACGGAGAGATGAGAAAACATAGACTTAAGAGTAGGAAGTCTAACCTCAAGAGCTGAAAAGATGAGGGTAGCGGCATTTCATATCGGCTTCAGCCTCCCATGTAGCACCCTCAACAAGATGATTTCTCCACAATACCTTCACTATGGCAATCTTCTTGTTCCTTAGCCGCTTGACCTATCTGTCAAAGATCTCAACATGTACCTCCTCATAAGACAAGTCTTCATCAACCCCCAAACCTTTAACAGGTAGAATCGATGCTGGATCACCTAGGCACTTCTTCAACATCGAGATATGAAAGAGTGGATGAACAGAAGCTAGCTCTGCAGGAAATGCTAACTCATATTCCACCTCACCCACACGTTTTAGGATCTCATATAGCCCAACATACCTTGGACTTAGCTTCCCTTTTCTACCAAATCTCATCACCCCTTTCATAGGTGATATCTTCAAGTAAACCTGGTCACCAACATCAAACTCTAAGGGCCGCTTTCTGTTGTTTGCATATGACTTCTGTCAGTTGTAAGTAGTAGCCAACCTGTCCCTAATCACTATGACCTTCTCTAAGGCCTCATGAATGACCTTTGGACCCAAAATAGATGACTCTCCAACCTTGAACCACCCAACTGGATATGTACAACTCCTACCATAGAGCGCCTCAAATCGTGCCATCCCAATGCAGGAGTTATAGTTGTTATGATACGAGAACTCTATCAAAGGTAGAAGGTCATCCCAGCTACCTCTGAAGTCAATCACACATGCCCTTAACATGTCTTCCAATGTCTGAATGGTGCGCTCTGCCTACCATCAGTCTGAGGATGAAAGGCGGTATTATACCTGCGTGCCCAAGCTTTTCTGAAAAGATCTCTAGAAATGTGAAGTAAACTGAGCTCCTCTATCTGAAATGATAGATAAAGGAATGCCATGCCACCTCACAATCTTATCAATATAAAGTCTCGCATAATCCTCGGCTCTATAGGTAGACTTCACAATGATAAAGTGAGCAGACTTAGTCAATCTATCCACAATAACCCATATGGAGTCATGTTGCCTCATAGTCCTCGGAAGACCAACTACGAAGTCCATATTAATGGCCTCCCATTTCCAAGTCGGATCCTCAATAATTTGAGTCAGACCGCCAGGCTTAAGATGCTCTGCCTTTACCAGCTCACAATTAGGACAGTTGGCTACAAACTCTGCGATGTCCTTCTTCATGCCATCCCACCAATAGGTCTGCTTAAGATCATGATACATCTTGGTGGAACCTGGATGTATGGAATATCTGGAACCATGGTCCTCTGCCACAATCCTGGTCCACAAATCATCCACATCTAGTACACACAGCCTGTCCTCATACCTAAGTATGCCATCACCTCCCAAAGCAAAAGACTCATTCATCTTTATCAACACTGAATCCTTCAGCTCCATCAACACAAGATCGATATGCTGACCCTTCTTGACTTCAACTACCAAGGATGATTCAAAACTAGGATGAACTGAAACACCCCTACTAGTAGAGTCAACCTATCGCACACCTGATATACCGTGGTTTCATGGTATTTTTAATGATTTTTCCTTAAGTTTAGTGGGTCCAAAAGCCTTTTTGTACTAAATTTTATGTAAGTTTCTCTTATTTGCAGGAAATCTGTCTAAAAGATGAATGCGGAGGTTTTTGAGCTAGAAATACAGAAAAGTACCACCTATGGAGCTTGTGACGGTTCATGGTGCCCGTGACGGTCCATAGGTGGCATCGTAGTGTAGCTGTTGAAGGAAGATGGGGAAGTCTGACCAAGTGTGGGGTTACGGAGTGCATGAAGGACCGTCGTAGCCATAACGGTCCGTCCTGCAGGTTCTTCATGAAGATCAGAGAAGTAGTCCAGTACCCAAATTCCAAGAGTTCAAGTGTTTTGCAACGGAGACCCTTGACAGACCGTTGTGCCTGTGACGATCCATCATACCTGCCGTCCAGGTTAATGAAGAGAGCAGCAGAAGAAATTGCACAAGTATAGGACGATGGAGTCCATGACGGTCCACCCTGACCAGGACGATCCGTCGTGAGATCCGTCGATCCATCTACGTTTTGACAGATTTCCAGCAAATAGAGTCCTTATTTAATTAGGTTTTTAATTTATTTTATAAATAGAGTCCTTTTTTATATCTAATTAGACCCTTGATTATTTTTAGACTCTTTGCTAGACTCTTTATTTTTTATCTTCTTTTATGGATTAGACTTGAGGATTATTGTTACACTTTTGGAGAATCTTTGTTCTTTAATTAATTTCAGTAATTGATTGTTTGTGATTTTTGTTGATTAATAAAGAGAACTTTCGGATTTTACTCTTTCTCATTGAAGTAAGTACATGAATTTTTATATATTATATTTGAATATTTTGATTATCACTATGGGTAACTAAACTCCATAACTAGGGCTGTGGGAACCATAGGCGAATAATGAGGTAAAATCTAACTAAAATAACAATTCTAGAATAGTGTCTTGCATGTATTGATATTTCTTTCTCTTAGAAGTCTTTTTAACGGATGGCCAACGTTAGAATTTGCCTTAATGCTACTTGCCGGTCCAAGGAGGTAGATAATAGGAAAAGAATTATCAACATAGATTTAGTGCATACTATCTAATAGGCTAGTATTGATTGGTACGAGGTAATAACTTAGTCAAATATCGAATACGATGCTTAATATGAGGTAAAGATTAGGGTTAGCATAGCAACACACGTAGCCGGACCAAGGTGCAGAGTGAAATTTTCTAGATGCCGGACCATGGATTTAGAAATATATAACTTATCACTTTGCATGCAAGATACTAGGAAAAAATTGTTATAGTTAGAATTATCAAGTTATGAACCTGTGGGGAACACGTAAATCCTAGTTACTTTTATTAATTGATTAAACTCCAACATTTGAAGTTGTTAGTTGTCTTCGTTAATTTCACTAGTTATTTTCATTTATTTAGAAATAGAAGACCCCCTTTTATCATTTTTGCTTTCCAAGGAAATAATTAACTGAACAATAGTAATAACAGATTGAAGTTAAGTCTAAACTATTTTTCTCGTGGGAACGATCCCAACCTCATTAGTTGGGTTATTTACTTGGCACGACCACTTTACTTCTTATTTGAGAAGTTAGTTTGAGCGTATCAAATTTTGGCGCCGCTGCCGTGGAAAGTAGCTTTTAGATTAACTTAAACTTATTACTATAGTTTAGTTGATATTTTCTCGATTTTACCCTGTTTTATTGTTTTTGATTCCTGCAGAACCATCCTCCTTGTATGCCAAATACACGGAGAGGAAGAGAACCCTTGTTTTCCTACAATCACGAATTAGAGCGTACACTACGCAACATGAATCGAAACTTGAGAATTAATGATGATGATCCAAATCAGAAAATTCCAGCTCCAATTGATGTTGATAGTCAGTTGTTACCCGATGCTCCGGGTGAACACCAACAGAGGGGACGAAATCCCGCTCCACGACCCCAAGAATACTACAGAGGCTATGACAATATAGCAAACTACGATGGGCCACTTGTCTTGCCTCCTCTACCACCAGGCCACACCTTTGTGGTAACTAGTAGCCTGATGCAAATGCTCACTGCCAGAGGTTTGTTTTCAGGGCTACCTTCTGAGGATCCACATGCCCATATAGCTAAGGTTAGGGCAGTGTGTAAAAGCTGTGTCGGGAGACCTGACTTGGAAATGGATGTAATATGGCTAAGAGTGTTTCCTCTCTCACTGACGGGAGAGGCTGCTATATGGTTCACTGAGCTCCCTTACAACTCAATTTTCACTTGGAACTAACTAGGGACGTTTTCTTAGCACGCTACTACCTTGTCTCCAAGAAACTAAACAACAAAGAGAGACTACCAGGAGAGTCAGTTAGTAGTTCTTGGGATAGATTCACCTCATTTTTGAGAAGCGTACTCAATCACCGCATAGATGATGAGTCACTGAAGGAATACTTCTATCGGGGACAGGGTGATAATAATAAAGCGGTGTTGGATACTATAGCGGGTGGTTCTTATGGGGAGTCTCCTTATGCTGAGATTGCTGAAAAGTTAGAGAAAATCTCCCGGAACAATAAAGCTTGGAGTACTAGGAAGTCCGACACTGGGAGAAACACCTTAGTAGTGCAATCCACTCACAAACCAGCCACAAATGAGATTCGTGAAGAGATGGCAAAGATGAGAACTGAGCTTCGGTTGGTATTAAAACATATCACTGGGGTGCAGAAAAGATAAATGCAGTTAACTACTTGTCTAAACCAACATCACCTAAGGATAAATGCTATTATGCGGAGGATTCCTATGCAGTAAATGAGCAGACGGGGGGTTTTCGACCGAGTGCCCAAGGCTCAAATCAGGATAATTGGCGCCAAGGTCAAGAGAACCAAGGTCGTATCTATGGTAACTATAACCGTGAGGGTCATTATGTCTGAGATGGAAACTACAACCGCGATAACAACTTCAACAGCGGTAACTATGGTAACAGAAATGATAGGTTTGGTCCCTATGTCCATCCTCAAAATCGTGAAGTCGCTCCTAGGGATGGTGGAGATAGTATGGTGCGAGTTGAGGATATGTTGCACGAAATAATGATGAGGTTCGATGCTAGTGATGAGCACATTAAAGAGTTAAGGAGTGATTTAGCGGGTATTGGGCAAAAAGTCGATACACATGCAATATCGATTAAGCAGATCGAGTTGCAAGTGGCCCAATCATCCGCGACTGTGAACACACAGCAACCGGGCACTCTTCCAAGCAACACTGTCCAAAATCCAAAAAATGATGCACACTGTATGGCAATCACTACTCGGGGTGGTAAGCAAACCATTGACCCACCTCTGCCGTCTAATGAGGAAAAGGTGAGAAAGTATAATGATAAGGTGGTATAGGGTAGTGGTGAAGCAAAAGATAGCACTGGAAAAGATGCAGAAGTCCCTATAAAGGTAATTCTCATGCCTAGACCACCCCCCTTTCCTCAGAGATTAGTGAAAAAGTCTGAGGATGGTAAATATCGTTGTTTTATAACGATGCTGAAGCATCTTTCTATCAATGTCCCTTTGGTAGAAGCTCTAAAACAACTGCCCGGTTATTCCAAGTTTATGAAAGTTCTAGTTACAAAGAAAAGATCAGTCACTTTCGAGGATGATGATAGAATACAGCATTGTAGTGCTATTGCTACAAGATCTCTCGTACAAAAGAAAGTTGATCCGGGTGCGTTCATTATTCCTTGTACAATCGGGTCATTACATTTTGCGAAAGCATTATGTGATCTGGGGCAAGCATAAATCTCATGCCCCTCTCGATTTACAAGAAGTTGGGTTTGGGTGACCCAAATCCCACTGCGATGAGGCTACGGATGGCTGATCGAACAGTGAAAAGGCCTATAGGGATACTCCACGATGTGCTAGTAAAAGTGGAGTCGTTCATATTTCTGGTAGATTTTGTTATTCTTGATTGTGAAGTCGATTTTGAAGTGCCTATTATTCTTGGGAGGCCATTCCTTGCTACGGGTAGAGCCTTAGTTGATATGGAAAAGGGGGCAGATGAAATTTCGGTTGAACAATCAAGAAGCGACCTTGAACATTTGTAGGTCCATGAGACAGAGAGGTGAGATCCAATCGGTATCTGCCATATCCACAAAGAAAAGATGAAGAAGGATAATGAACTAAAAAGTGAAAACCGCGAGTTTATGGTTGGGGATTTGGTGCTTTTAGAAAGTTCTAGGTTGCGTTTGCTTCCGGGCAAACTAAAGTCCAAACGGACTAGCCCTTACTTGATCACCCAAGTATTCCCTCATGGAGAACTTGAGTTAGAAACCAAGGAGGGAGTGCGGTTTAAGGTGAATGGAGAACGAGTAAAACTCTATTTTGGGCATACTGCATCGGTGAATGAAGTGATAGAGGCATACCATCTTGATGAAGGTTGAGTAATCAAGTTTTCTCAGTCGTGCCGCGACGTTAAATCAGGCGCTTGTTAGGAGTCATTTTCTACTAATGGGTTTTAAATTTGCAGGCACATCACCAGGAAATTCTGCAGAAAATCACTCTGCAGCAGTTACTGACGGATACATCGACAGACCGTTGTGCCTGTGATGGACCGTCGCATGAATCCGTCGTGACATGTACGTCTTTCTGTTATTTTCAAACTAGGGCACACACGACAGAACTAACGACGGACTGTCACAGATGCGATGGACCGTCGCCGGGGACTCGTCGCATTTTAAGAAGCGTACCCGACCTAACCCGGCTGGGGTTTCTTAAAAATTCAACATTTAAAACCCCCACCCCCTTCATTTCACCCTATTCCTTCCCTCTTTCTCCCATTTCCCTCCCTTTTCAACTCCCAAAGATCATAACCTCCCTCTTTTACAACCATCATTTTCCCCAAATTCCCCAATTCCTAAAATTCACTATCTACTAGTCGGAGTCTATCGTTGTGGGTCTCTACTTGATCACCAAGTACCTTCCTCGCTTGTTTTTCTCATATTCTCAGGTATGTGTCCCTGATTTCTACCCATATACTTTTCATTTTTGTTGATCAATTAGTACAAGTCTAGTTCATATTGATGGGTTCATTCTTTAATACAAATTCTGTCTGACCTAGGTTGAGAATCCTCTAAATTGCCGTGTTTAAACTTTAGAAATAGGTGCTTTAGCGTTGCTAGTTTACTAGGTATTTGGGTTAGACAAATGTAAGTTAAAAAAATAACAATTCCATTTGGGTCATAGGGGATGAATGGGGCATCCCCAGTTCTTTCACTGAATGACAGAACGAGACCCCGATGACGGACAGTTATACCCACGACGGACCGTCATTTGGTCCATCCAAACATCCTTACCACCCCACTGTCAAATTCTCTCCAATTATCCACCAACAGACACATGCGACAGACCGTCATTTCCACGAGGTCCGTCCTACACAACTGTTCTGGTTGTCAGAGACCCTATTCCTAGTGGTCTCTCACTTTTTTTAAGTGTCCTCCAACGGACACATGCGACAGACCGTCGTTCCAACGACTGTCCATCCTACATAACCCTTCTGGTTGTCAGAGACCCTATTCCTAAGAGTCTATCACTTTTTCTAAGTGTCCTCCAACGGACACATGGGACGGTCCATTGTTCCCAATGGTCCGTCCTGCACAACCGTTCTGGTTGTCAGAGACCCTATTCCTAAGGGTCTCTCACTTTTTCTAAGTGTCCTCCAAAGGTCATCTACGACGGACCGTCACACTCTCGATGGTCCGTCCTGCATAATCGTTATAACGGTCAGAGACCCCTCTCCAAATGGTCTCCATTTTTCCCCAAGTGTCCCACGACGGACATCGCCGACGGACCGTCATAGTCGCAACGATCCGTCCTGCATATACCATCATAGTTGTCAGAGACTTCCCTTCAGGGTTCTCCATATAAACATAGTGTAAGTAAGACATGACGGACCCCATGACGGTCCATTTTACTCATGATGAGCCGTCACCTAGTCTGTCGTGTTTCACTGTTACTATAGAAATGTCATTACACCTTAACTCTTTTATTTATTTTGTGTGGTTTCGCTTGTCCTGTTTACTTCTTCTAGTACTAATATTGATTCTTTACAGGTACTATCTATTATGGCATAAAAAAAATCGAGTCTACGCACGCGGACAATCGAAGTATGTCGCCCCGTCTGCCCGCCTGGTCATTGGCTCTGATGATGAGCGTGACCCCGAGTACGTGCCCTCAGGAACTTCCACCCCATCCCGAGCTGCATGTGCTGCCAGAGCCACACCCAAAAAGGTGGCGTCCGACATAGTCATTGCCTCCCAGTCTAATGAGGAGCGCACACTGACCGGTACACCTTCTGGGTCAGCTACCAATAAAGAAGGAGCGTCTAGCTCCTTAGGAGTTTCATGGTCGGAGTAAGCCTCTGGATCTGCTGAGGTTCCCACACTCGGCACCGCTGCACAATCTTGTTTGTCTGATGAGGCTGACAGTTTGGAATCTACACCTGGTTCACCAACTCGTGCTCTCACCCCGGTTATCGACAAGCCCAACTAGTGGTGTGTCGACGGGCAATATCAAGTCTATTCCAATGCAAAATTCCTGAATGACAAAGGATTCATGACACGGACACTTACATTGGAGCGGCGGGTCTTTACAGGAAGTCTCCCGACGATGTTAGAGATCCACAATCTCTTCACCAGACATCGACTAGAGTGGACAGCGCATCCGTTGGGACGTTATAGTGAAGAGTTGGTCAGAGAGTTCTACTCATCTTACGTGACTAAATACAGATCACAGATTGATAGGCGGGATACCCCCGCCAAATAGGTCCCACTGGAGCAGGTCCGAATACGTGACATTCAGGTTAATATCTCTCTGCCTGCCATCCGCTGGTGTCTATACGGCGAGAATGCTGATGCCAACCGGACCTCTCTCACCACCGAGTTTGACTAGCGGTGGCAGATGGTCAAAGATGGCCAATTCCTGTGTGAGCCATCGCTGAGAGAGACCACCAAGAAGTGGATGGCCCTGCACTTGTCTGTTGATGGAGAGGGTGTTGACTGGGTGACCGAGCCGAAGGGAGCCATTAAGAAGGCTAACCTGACCTTCACAACGAAGTTTTTGTGATTGATTGCCCGCCACTGCCTTTCCCCCACATCCATTGATAATATAGTCACATGGGATCGAGCAGTACTAATGATAGCCGTGTTTGAGGTAGATTTTGCTTGGCTTCTACAGGCGGTCATGCACGAGAGGATTTTAAGGTCACAACTACTTACCCTTTCCCGTGCATGATATTTTCAATATGCAGGTCTGTAGGTGTGCCTATATGGCACGTTGATCAGCTAAAGACCCCACTGGGCACTGTTGATATCGGCCTCATTAGGGATGAGGCCAATGAGTTAGCTCCACGCAGAGGGCCCCGTCCAGAGTTGCCTCCACTTGGTGACAATCTTGATGATGTGATAGCACAGGCCCGCACGGCTACGCAGGGGGATTCCACTGACACTGCCCCAGTTGAGTCTATCCCGGGTAGTAGCACTGCCCCGAGCTCCTCTCGCTCAGCCCCTTTCCCTGCTCTGGTCCCGCTTGCCAGGGTTCAGAAATTAGAGGCACAGATGGCTACACTTCTGCAACACATCCAGCCTTGGATGCAGAGGTCTATTGCTGAGGCAGAAGAGTGCTTGGAGCGGAGAATGGTCCAGCACACAGAGCGAAAGATTGCTGAGGTTCATCAGCGCTTGGACACTTTTGAGTTGCGGGTGTTAGCTCGACCAGCACCTCAGGTGGATGTGTCGATCCTTCAGGCTACGGTCGACAGTCTTCGCACAGAAATCGACATGATCTTAGAGGCTAGGGAACCTGAGTCTGAGGCACATTTTGCAGAGCCTACTGAAGACTCAATGATGGCGGCCCTATTCTCCACATCAAAGATTCCACCACCTCCACCTCGAGAGAATGCCAAGAGGCGTAGGGATCGAGAGGAGGATGAAGCTCGAGCACGGAAGAAGGAGCACCGTAAGATGGAGGCTACGAGGAGAGCCTCGCTTGCTGATGAGGAGGCACGTCAGATGAGAGCAGTAGAGTTAGCTGCTGGGGCGTCTGGCTCCAAAAATGTGGAGATAGGGGAAGCGCTAGTGATAGTGCTTTTGATGCCGAGGACACTACTGAGGGTGTCCAGATTACAGAGGTAGTGGGTTCCAGGGAACCAGACCCACCAGCTTGCTAATCGTCGGCGCTTTGCGCCCCAGGTTTGTTTCACCTACCACTCTTGTATTTCAATTTGTTTATGCATTGGGGAAAATTGCATGTCTTTTGTTGGGGTGGGGTAAATGGAAAGTGAGTGCTAGGGTAAAGTCTGAGTAGCCCAATTCACTATCCTCTTTTGGGGTTTTCTTTCCTGTGTTCTTTTTTCCCAAGAACTGTTGAAATGTCTATATCTTATGTACATAGTTTAGTTCTGAAGCATGATGGCTAAAATGATATCCTGATAAAATTGAAAATGATGCATGACTAGGCATAGTAATTAATAAATGTGTGGCTTTAAGCATGACATAGAGGTACACCACTGCATGAACCTAAGTCTAAAATTCGAACTAGGTGTCTGATAATCATGTAGAGTAATGAGACGTCAAGTGAGTATGAGGAAGATTTGAATATTCCACTATTTGTACTGAGCTACAACTTGCCTGGTTAGTCTGCTAAAAGTATGCTGTAATAGACAATTAGGAAAGGATCATAGGTCCTTATTCAATATAGCCCATTTTAGCCTAAATAAAAGAAAACCAAATGAAATTTATTCTTCTTTGATCCTAATGATTTGAGCTTAAACTAGACCTTTCTTTTTCACCCTAACTGATCTTTTCTGAGAATAATGTGTTGGCCCTGGTCCCTCCTTGGATATGTGCACCTCATCTTATGCCAAAAGCATAAGTTGAGGGTGGCTAATGCAGTAAACAACCCTGTTTATGGCCCTGACCCAACTTTGGGTATTATGTACTTCGACTCATGGCAAAGCCATGAGTTGAGGGTGGCTATTATGAGGAATGCTCTAGAAAGTGGGGTTGAAAGAACAAAGAGAGAGAAGAACAAAAGTAAAGTGACTCAAGAATCAAATGAAAGAAAAATAAATAATAATAAAAAACAAGAAATACAAGCAAGAAAAGAAGAGAGTCACTTACACAAATGAAGAAAGAAGGGAAAATAGCAAGGTGAAAGAATATGAGAAACTGAGCGGGATAAAATGATAAAAAGTGGTATGTTTAGCCGATATGTCAAGGAGGACAAAAAGTCACTAAGGTATACCTAAATATACCCTACCTGACCCTGAGCGTATGTTACGAGCTAAGAAAGTCCTATCATGATCCTAAGAGTTGTATAGCGAACTTAAAGCAGTGAAAATAAGGGCAAGCTTATGGCAATATGTATGAATGAGTTTGAATTTTTTCTGACAATGAGTGTTGAAAAGTAATCCTTATACTCAAACTGAAATCATTGTGTGAAAAATGAGGATTTTGTTTTGAAGTGAGGACACTAGTTGCAATACCGGAAATATTAGCATCTAGGTGACAAAGTGAAGAGGATAGGTGTTAGTGCATGGTGATTCTGTGTCATGGTCTGATTCAACATAATTCAAGCCTAATAGTGATAGCATGCATAAATATAATGAGATTGATTGGGATTGATAGCAAAATAATTGCAAAGGATAAAACATGGATACTACTGTACAAAGATTTTGTTCAGGGAGAGAAAACATGAATGTTTTTTTCTCTTTCAAGAGATTCTTTCTCGGAATCGTGAGTCATAGTGCGTCGCTTAAGGAAAAACAACGAATTTAAGTTGAGGGTGTTGATATACCGTGGTTTCATGGTATATTTAATGCTTTTTCCTTAAGTTTAGTGGGTGCAAAAGCCTTTTTGTACTAATTTTTATGTAAGTTTCTCTTTATTTGCAGGAAATCTGTCTAAAAGATGAATGCGGAGGTTTTTGAGCGAGAAATATAGAAAAGTACAACCGCCGGAGCTTGTGACGGTTCGTTGTGCCTGTGACGGTCCGTAGGTGGCATCGTAGTGCAGCTGCTGAAGGAAGATGGGGAAGTCTGACCAAGTGTGGGGTTACTGAGTGCATAACGGACCATCATATCCATGAAGGTCCATCGTGCTGGTTCGACGTGAAGATCATAGAAGTAGTCCAGTACCCAAATTCCAAGAGTTCAAGTGTTTTGGAACGGAGACCCTCGACTGACCATTGTGCCTGTGACGATCCGTCATACCTGCCATCGAGGGTAATGAAGAGAGCAGTAGAAGAAATTGCACAAGTATGGACGACGGAGTCCATGACGGTCCGTCGTGACCACGACGATCCGTCGCGAGGTCCTTCGATCCAGCCGTGTTTGACATATTTCCAGCAAATAGAGTCCTTATTTAATTAGTTTTTTTTATTTTTATAAATAGTTCGAAAAACCTCGTTTTTGAGGTTAGACCCTTGATTATTTTTAGACTATTTGTTAGAATCTTGATTTTTGAGCTTCTTTGATGGATTAGACTTGAGGATTATTGTTACACTTTTGGAGAATCTTTGTTCTTTAATTAATTTCAGTAATTGATTGTAGGTGATTTTTGTTGATTAATCAAGCTAACTTTCGGATTTTACTCTTTCTCGTTGAAGTAAGTGCATGAATTTTTATATATTATATTTGAATATTGTGATTACGACTATGGGTAACTAAACTCCATAACTATGGTTGTGGGAACCATAGGCAAATAATGAGGTAAAACTTAACTAAAATAACAATTCTAGAATAGTGTCTTGCATGTAGTGATAATTCATTCGTTTAGAAGTCTTTTAAACGGATGACCAATGTTAGAACTCGCCTTAATGCTACTTGTCGGACCAAGGAGGTAGATAATAGGAAAAGAATTATCAACATAGATTTAGTGTATACTATATAATAGGCTAGTATTGATTGGTACGAGGTAATAACTTAGTCAAATATCGAATACGATGCTTAATATGAGGTAAAGATAAGGGTTAGTATAGCAACACGCGTAACCGAACAAAGGTGCGGAGTGAAATTTTCTAGATGCCGGACCAAGGATTTAGAAATACATAGCTTATCACTTTGCATGCAAGATAGTACGAAATAATTGTTATAGTTAGAATTATCAAGTTATGAACCTTAGGGGAACACATAAACCCTAGTTACTTTTATTAATCGATTAAACTCCAACATTTGAAGTTGTTAGTTGTCTCCTCTAATTTCACTAGTTATTTTCATTTATTTAGAAATACAAAACCCATCTTTTATCATTTTTACTTTCCAAGGAAATAATTGACTGAACAAAAGTAATCATAGATTGAAGTTAAGTCTAAACTATTTTCCTCGTGGGAACGATCCCAACCTCATTAGTTGGGTTATTTACTTGACACGACCACTTTACTTTTTATTTGAGAAGTAAGCCTTTCCAGTATGTGTATGTCTTTCGCCAACTCCTTCTTCTCATCCTCAAATTGGGCTATACTCCCCATGCTCATCCTTCTCAATCATCAGCCACAACATTAGCCTTACCTGGATGGTAGTGCACATTCATGTCATAGTCCTTCATAAGCTCCAACCATCTCCGCTGACGTAGATTCAACTCTCTCTATGTGAACACGTACTAGAGACTCTTGTGGTCTGTTAACACATCCACATGCACTCCATACAGGTAATGTCTCCACAGCTTCATTGCAAACACCACAGCTGCCAACTCTAGGTTATGAGTGGGATAATTCTTCTCATGAATCTTGAGCTGTCTGGAAGCATAGGCTATCACCTTACCAGCCTGCATAAGAAAACAACCCACACCAACTCTAGATGCATCACAGTAAACAGTGTAATTCTCATCACACTTTGGCAAAGTAAGCACCGGGGCTGAAGTGATTTTGTCCTTCATCTCCTGGAAACTCTTCTCAAAAGTCTCCGTCCATTGAAACTTTTCTTTCTTCTTCGTCAGAGCTGTAAGTGGGGCAGCAATGGAAGAAAAGCCCTTCACAAACCTGCGGTAGTAACCATACAATCCCAAAAAGCTATGGATATCAGTGGGATTAAGAGGCTTTGGACAGTTCTTAACAACCTCAGTCTTCCTGGGGTCCATCTCTACACCCTGATCGGACACTATATGACCCAGGGAGGTCATTGTTCTCAGCCACAATTCACACCTGCTGAATTTGGCATACAATTGATGTTGTCTAAGTACATGCAAGGTTAGTCTCAAATGTTGTGCATGCTCTTCCTTAGTCTTAGAGTTGATGACAATGACATCAATGAATACTATAACGAAAAAGTCAAGGTATTCACGGAAGACCCTGTTCATGAGATCCATAAATGCAGCTGGTGCATTCGTGAGATTAAATGACATGACTAGGAAGTTATAGTTACCATAGTGTGTACGAAAGGCTGTCTTTGGGATATCTCCATCCCTAACTCTAAGCTGATGGTACCCTGAACGAAAATCAATCTTCGAAAAGAAACTAGACCCTTGGAGTTGGTCAAACAAGTCATCTATTATAGGAAGTGGATACTTGTTCTTGATAGTAACTTTGTTGAGCTGCCGATAATTGATACACATCCTAAGGGTTCCATCTTTATTCTTTACAAACAACACTAGAGCGCCCCAAGGGGATATGCTCGGCTGAATGAAACCCTTATCAGTGAGATCTTTTAACTGCAGCTTCAACTCTTTGAGTTCTGCTGGAGCTATTCTATAAGGAGGAATTGATATTGGTTTAGTATCGGGCTCTATATTGATACCAAAGTCAACCTCTCGAAGGGGAGGGACTCCAAGCAAATAATTAAGAAACACATGTTAGAACTCATTCACTACAGGCACTGAGTCTACGGAAGGAATATTATGATCCAAATCATTAACACACACAAGATGACATAATAACCCCTTGGACATCATTTTATTGGCCTTACGATTGGAAATCAAGGGATTAGGACGAATTGAGTTGTACCCCTCCCAGACTAACTCCTCTTCATTAGGGAAGCGAAATCTCACAACTCTACAACAATCCATGAAGGAAAAACACTTATGAAGCTAGTCCATGCCAAAGATGATTTCAAAATCATTCATGGGTAATTCAACCAAGTCTGCACACATAGTCCTACCACATACAACTATTAGTCCATCCTTGTATACTTTATCCGTTCTTACATTTTCTCCTAAAGTCGTACGAACCACTAAAGGATCATGCAGAACTTCAGGTAATATTTCAAAAGTGAGAACAAGCAGAGGAGTTACAAGGTAAAGCGTAGACCCTGGATCAAGTAAAGCATAAACAGAAGTTGAGAATACTTGTAGCAAACCTAAGACCATATCTACGGACTTCTCCTGCTCCTCCAATCCCTTCAGGGTATAAATTCTATTCCTCTTAGGAGGCTCGGCTGCTGCTTCACCCTGTGGGTTAGTCCTAGGCTGAGCATTACCTCCAGCCTGACCTCTGTTCTATGGACAATCTCTAACCATGTGCCCACTCTTACCACAACCGAAGCAGGCATTACTGCCCTGTCTGCACTCTTCACTGTGAAAACAGCCACACTTAGCACAATTCTTCTTGGGACGCTACATCTCACCTCGATTGCCCTTCTTGGTCTCAGGTTTGCCTCCTCTAGGTGTAGTGCTCATCTGAGGATTAGAGTTCCCAGAACTCTGTTGTCCCTTCTTGAACCTTGGCTGCTCAAGGACGCCAAAGTTGTTTTTGTGGCCTCCATGGCTGGGACCTGCTTGATCATGAGGCCTAGGCCACCTACCATCACGAATACCCCTCTTTCTGCGGCTGTCCTCCACCTGCTGGACATGAGCCATCAACCTGGAAAGGTCCATATTATCTGGAGCATCGCATACCGACACTCCTCCTCCAAGTCTCCATTGATTCCTGTGAGGAACCTGCTCATTTCATCCCTGCTGTTCAAAACCAGGGAAGTAGCATACCTGGATAATTCAACAAACCTCAATACTCTCCTCATTCTTGCTATTAAATGCAAAGGAAATTAATATACATGGATAGCTGAACAAACATCAGGGAATACTCCCTGACTGTCATAGATTCTTGTTTAAGGTTGATGAACTCCTCAACCTTGGCTTCCCTCATCCCTGTGTGGAAGAACCCCTCCAGAATTGTTGTCTTAAACAGCTCCCAAGTGACTGACACTTCACCCAAAACACGGCTATCTTTCCACATCTTGCACCAAGTTTGTGCAACCTTCAGCTGATAGGAAGCCAGCTCAGCCTTCTCAATATCTGTGCCCCCCTTAGCCACCAGAATCTCATGCACCTCGTCCACAAATTCCTGAGGATCTTCTGATGTCTTAGACCCTGTGAAAATAGGAGGACTCATCCTCCTAAAGTCTCGCAGCCTATCAGCCATGCTACGAACTGGTGGGTTCTCCCTCTGAACATTCTGTCGGTTTACCTGGGCAGTCATAGCCTGGCCTGCATAGTATGGACTGTGCCATCTGGGCCAGAGATGCACTCACCTCAGCATCAGTCAACCCTGGTAGGTTAACCAGCATCGCCACTCCTCCATCTGGAGCCTGGGGTGGATCCTGATTGCCCCTGCAGCTGCTCCTCCTCTCCTCTGACCCATATCCCTCCTAGTGTTCATTATTTGAAAACAACAAGGATTGATGTTAGACACGCTCATAACACCAAGAACACAGAATTTAGGAAAAGCACGATAGGATCCGAAGAAGGGGAATTTTCCTACACATCATGTAGTCTCTAATTCAGGATAGTAGTGCACTTCACAACCGTGACTCAAAAACTACTCAATGTGGTTGATGTAAACTTATTATTCTCAAAATTTAACCTAGTGCTCTGATATATACTTTTTCACGACCAGAGTGTAGACCCCAGACGAAACCGACGTTGTTGACCACTTAGTGGTCGCAGACAAGACTACTTACGTCATTCTTACTTCACCTAGGTTAATTTTAGCGGAAAATTTGAAACTTTTTGCTACAAAACATGATTACTAAGCATTCCACGACATTCACAATTGTTCACTATCAACCATCATAACATTAAGATATAATCAAATGAAAGACATAGTTCATTACTTAATTAAGTGAATAAATTTCCAAAATGGCACCAATATAAAGTCTGAACAAAATAGGAAAGAAACGCTAGTGGAACATACTCCACTAGTTGAACTCTAAAACTAATCTAGAATATATAACAGCAGCATCCTCGAAAGCATGAGGACCTACCAAGTCTAGATGAATGTTGGATGTCCAGATATCTTCTGCGGTGATCCTGTAGCACTAGCGTCCACCTGTTCCTGCACCTAATATAGTAGGATTGTATAGAGTTAGTACACACTTGTACTAAGTATGGGTATATGCAATCACACACCAAGGATATGCATGAGAAAGACTAGCTCTTTCCTAACAACATGATTATGGAAAGTCAAATTAGTGGACTTGCCAAATTTGGATTTGGAAAGTCATGCCATGAGTGTAACATGCATTATCAAACTTATCATTTTGCAAGCAGTACATAACATATTTAACATATCATATCACGTAATTCATATCATTCTTTCATATGCCATGATACCTTGGGATCATGGACTTGACGTTAGGACTTCCCAAAATGGGGGCTCAACATATTGGACCTCAACTAGGGAGCCTTCTTTAGCAAATATAGATTCTGCTTCATTCATTCATACGTACTTCATTTTTCATTCTTTCATATACTAGTGCAATCACCAGTCATACCTAGGATGTAGGTTAAGACTCTCATCGGGTTTGCTGTGCAATGACCAAGAATAACCTAGCGGCATTACTTAAGTCTAGCTCACCTCTTAATTATCCTATCCTTACACCGTTGGTATCGTTCATTTCATTATGTGTGTCATTTGAGGCTGGCCTCATTAATTTTTGGGAACTTTAACTTCAATCGACATAGATCATGTGAGCATCATGAAATCCAGTGTCTCTCCCACACTGAAAAAAGTGGAATCACCGAGCAAAGTGACCCAAAACATGCTAGCGTACATGTGAATTGAACCCTGCTAGATCCCTATGTTGGCAGTATAGGTTCAAAGACTAGGATATATAAGGAGACCAATGCCTGGCATGCCGGACAGTCTCATCTCATGAGAGTTACATGAACCTGCGCCCAACCTGAAAGAAGGCATCACCGCTCATAGCTAGTCTATCGGTGCTAAGTATAAAGTTTCATTTCATTCAACTCCTAGGTCACGAAAGCTGGATTCTATTATGAAGATATCATATCTCAATATATGATTTCTCATCTCATCATTCGTATTCAATGTGTTAATCTCAATACTTTCATTAACGTGTTCATAGAGACTGGTCTCTTCATTAGCTTTACACTCTCATAGGTGAGTACATTTTGGTAACATTTACTTAGTATCATTTAAGATTTATCTAATATTTTACATTAGCCTCATATCATGTTGTCACCATATTAATTAACATTAGCACATTTTCTCTTCATAATTACTCACCCCCTTGTTTTTACGTGAATGCTCACTTCATCATATGCCAATGGACTTGACCATTTAGTGTGTTTAACACTCTTACTTAACCCTTCTACAGTTTCATCATTTAATTGTTCATTTCATCATTTCATTGTTCATTTCATCATATGCCAACACACTTGTCTATTTAGTGTATCTTACACTCGTACTTAACCCTTCTAGGGTTTCATCATTTCATTACATACCTCTTAGGTTAACTTTTTTTAAACGTATGCTAGACTTATGAGTCTATACACACAAGCCATGAAGCTTCATTCATAGTTCGTTAAGTGACTCATATCTTCCTAAGATTATGTAGTACAAGACTTATGTATCTTGTATATATTTCATGATCTTGATTTTGATCTAAGTAGGTGGCATTATTCTTGTATATTTAACTCACATATGACTTATGTATCAATACGAATGTTTGGGCAAGGAAACCCAAGTTCGAATCACTTGGATAACATTTACATTTTTTATTGATTTTATTTTTAATCTCAATGACGTTGGGACTCTAGATCGAACCCCAATATTAACATCGTATCTTTAGTTTTGTACTTGGTTTTCCTCTTAATTTGGCCTAACAGTTCTGAGTTGAAACCCCCACAAACCCTTTAATTTTTCATTAAAATACTATAGTCCCATTTTGCCTAAATCAAGAGGTTGTGGAATCAAACCCCCACAACCTCTTTTATTTTATTCATTATTCTCTAGAAATTAGGAGGTTCTAGGTTCTAACCACCACAATCTCCTTATTTAAATTTTAAATTCGCTAAGGCTATGAAGTTGTGGGTTCGAACCCCTACAACCTCCTTACTTTTATTTTTAATTAACGTTTGCTTAATTAGGAGTTCTGGCAGTGAGGTTGTGGGATCGACTCCCTACAGCGTCACTTTATTTTCTTAATTATTTCACTCCTCTTCTTTCGAGCCTTGAGGTTGTGGGTTCGATTCTCACGTCTCACATCTTTTTTTTAAAAAAAGTTCTTCTCTCATTCGTAGCCTAGAGGTCGTGGGTTTGATTCCCACGCCTCCCATTTATTTAGTTAATAAATTATTCTCTCCTTTCTCTTCCATTAACCCAATTTCTAATCCCCCAGCCCACTTTTTCATTTCTTCTTTTCGCGAATTACAGTACCCACACGGGTGAGGTCACAGGTTCGAATCCTGGTGGCCTCACCCCTTTAATATTTTTTAAATTTCCAGATTCCTTTATTAAACTTTATTCTAAATTAACATTGCATTGTTGCTGGAAATTTTGGTCATTTTTCAAATCATTTTTATCAACGTTATCACTTGAACTCCTAAGGAAATTCGTAGACCATTTTAACACATTATTAGGCGCATCTCATAGGTTTGTTTGGCTAAAAGATTGTTATTCGATCAACCACGATTCATTAGAATGAACCTCACGTTGTGTACAACTTTTGCACATAAAATACAAGGATTAAACATGCCATTTCACACCTCCAACAGTGACTAAGTTCACTGCCACACGTTGCACACACACATCACTTTTTCACATGATTTCGGACAACATATTCAATATTCACATAAATCCGAACATGCATGCTTAAACATAAACATCACGAAAACACATTTCATCCCTACTTTGTACCAGCAAACATATCCAACCCATCATTCAATGGGAGCTAGTGACAGGGACATGCAATGGGAAACGACCCTAGTTTTCAGAATGAATATCTTGAACGTTAAGGGGTCTCTTGGGAAAGGTACAAACAGAGAAGAAACCCATACCTCAATTGATGTTCAAACGTTGAAGTTGCTTCCCAAACCTTTCTCCAAAATCACGTCAAATTCACCTAAAGTTTCACAACCAACTCGACGGAAATCCCCCTTGCCTTAACATTTTTTATCATCTTGCTTTCTTTGATTTTTTCCTGAGTTGTTCAAGTGTGAAGAACCTTTGTTATATTTTCTGTTCTTCACGTTAATTGGCACAAAGAAAACAATAGAGTTTGATGTGATAGACGTGATAGAGTGAAACGTGTGAGGTTGTTTAGGCTTAGATAATGACTTAGTCAATTTAGGACTCTCTTTAATACTTAAAATCTTATTTAATTATTTATAGGTGAAAGGACCATTTTGCCCTAAAAATCAGATTTTAAGTAATAAATAAATAACCAATTTGTTACTTCCATTGGGGCTCGAACTCGGGTAACACCGTTTTGAGAAAATGGGTCATTACGGGCCGACCCAACCTGAACCGTTTCTTTAATTAAATTAATTAATTAATTAAGTAATTCCTTAGTGTAATTACGATATTACCCTTGTCTTGGAAAAGACCATTTTACCCTTGGACCCTCAAACTTAAGATTTCCTCTTTTTAAGTCCGGTAAAGACTCCTTCGATTAAATCTTCATTTTCGAGAGCCGTATATGGTTTGTTCCAACCTTTCCAAGATCAACTAACTCCCCAAGTTAGTTGTCTTGGCCGTAGTAAGGGTTCTGAGGTTTGGTTCTACGTGTATAAATCCGTGTGAACCTTGGTCTAGTGGCAAGCATTCTTGACACATTAAGCATTTCTTAACTTATTCATTTTTAGGGTTGTTACATTAGAGTTGACACCCAGAAGATATAATCAATTCAGTGTTTCCTAGACCTACATCTCCAACAGATGTAGGGAGTTTCTTGGGTTTGGCTGGATATTATAGAAGATTTGTTGAAGAGTTTTCATCTATTTTGTCTCCTTTAACCAAGCTAACCTAGAAGACAGTCAAGTTTCAATGATTTGAAGTTTCTGAGAGAGCTTTCAGGATTTGAAAAAAAGATTGACTACCGCTCTGGTTTTGACCTTACCAGAGGGTACTCAAGGTTTTGTTGTGTACTATGATGCATCGAGAGTTGGATTGGGTTGTATGTTAATGTAGAATAAAAATATTATACCTTATGCCTCCACAAAGTTGAACGTTCATGAAGAATTATCCAACTCATGACTTAGAACTAGTTGTTGTAGTTTTTGCCTTGAAGATATGGTGTCACTACTTATATGGTGTTCATGTTGACATATTCAATGATCATAAAAGCCTCCAACATGTGTTCACTCAGAAGGAGTTGAATCTCAGACAGAAAAAATTGTTAGAATTGCTCAAGGATTATGACACGAGTATTCTTTACCATCAAGGTAAGGCTAATGTAGTTTTTGATGTCTTGAGTAGGTTATCCATGGGGAGTACCGCCATGTTGAAGAATAAAAAATGGAGTTAGCTAAATATATGCACATGTTTGCACGTTTGGTAGTCAGGCTTATGGATTTCACAGAAGGAGGAATAGTGATGACCAATGTGGTAGAGTAATCATTAGTGTCAGAGGTGAAAGAGAAGCAAGAATAAGATCTCATTTTACTTGACTTGAAGGAAAATGTTCATAAGCAAAGAGTAATAGCTTCGGAACAAGGGGGAGATGGTGTGCTGAAGTACCAAGGTAGATTGTGTATTTAGGTGGATGGACTCCAAGAGAGGATCCGGGAGGAGGCTCACAGTTCTAGATATTTCATTCATCTGGGTTCCACAAAGATGTACCACGATTTAAGATAGGTATATTGGTGGGAAAGCATGAAGAAAGATATTGCTGAGTTTGTTGCCAAGTGCCCGAATTTCCAACAAGTGAAAGAAAAACACCAAAATCCTGGAGGTTTGGCTCAGACTATAGAACTTCTGGAATGGAAGTGAAAATGATTAATATGAACTTTATCACTTGCTTGCAAGATCTCGCAGACAACATGATTCTATTTGGGTGATTATCAATAGAATGACAAAGTCAGCCCATTTCCTGCCGGTAAAGACTACCTGTTCGGTCGAGAATCATACTATGTTTTACCTTCAAGAGGTGGTGAGACTGAATGGAGTTCTATTATCCATTATTTCAGATAGAGGTGAACAATTTACTATATAGGTCAGGAAAACATTCCAGAAAGGTTTAGGTTCAAAGGTGAAATTAAGCATTGTTTTTCATCCTCAGACAGATGGACAAGCAGAATGTACCATCCAGACTTTAGAAGACAAGTTGAGAGCTTATGTGATTGATTTCAAAGGTAATTGGGATTATTAAATACATCTCATTGAGTTCATTTATAACAATAGCTACCACTGAGCATCCAAATGACTCCATATGAATCTCTTTATGGGAGAAGATGCAGATTTCCTATTGGGTGATTCGAAGTTGGTGAAGCAGGGTTGATAGGACCAGATCTAGTTCACCAAGCTATGGAGGAGGTCAAAGTGATTCAAGAGAGATTGAAAATGGCACAGAGTCGCCCAAAACTCCAACACATATGTCAAAAGAAGGCCATTAGAGTCGAGGTAGATAATTGGGTGTACTTGAAAGTTTCACCCATGAAGGGGTCATGTGGTTTGGTAAAAAGGGAAAACTTAATCCCCGATATATTGGTACTTACAGAATCCCCAAGAGAGTTGGCGATGTAGCATACGAGTTAGAGTTACCCCAAGAGTTAGCAGTGGTTCATCTGGTATTTTATATTTCTATGTTGAAGAAGTGCTTGGGTGATCTCGCGTTGATTGTACCAACTAAGAATGTTGGGATTAAGGATAGCTTATCCTATGAAGAGATTCCCGTCCATATTTTAGATCGTCAATTTCTCAAGTTGAGAACTAAGGAAATTGCACCAATCAAGGTCCTCTAGAGGAACCAATGCGTTGAATAAGCAATTTGGTAAGCTGCATAAGATGTGTAAAAGATATATCGACATCTCTTTGAATACGGAGAAAATGCAGATCAAGGTACTAAATTATTTTCTTAGCACTTTATAACACTATGTGTAACCATGTTATTAGTTGCCTTTGTTGATTGAGTGCTCAAACGATGTTACTACCCTTAGCTTAGTAAAATATTTCTAATTCGAGAACGAATGTTCCCAAGGGGAGATATTTTAACGCCTCGTAATTTGAAATATCTAGGAATATGCTAAGAAACCAAAAATAATCACATTGGAAAATAAAGGGAAAATTCTAAAAATTTCCTAAGTTTAAAAAGTGAGTTCTAGTCATTTTCAAATGGTCATAACTCCTATCTCAGGAGGAGTTAGGGGAAGTTCTACATATGGATGGAAAACCCTTGGAAGATCTTTCCAAGAGCACTGAGTTTTCTCATTTTTGATGTCGTATGAAGGAGATATTCCTTTTAGAAGTTGGGTTGTTGGACTGAGGAAAGTCCAATCCGGATTTTAGTAAGGGTAAAGTAGTCTTTTCACCCTACGATTTCTGAATTCATTTTGAGGGTTTATTAGGGGTAAAAATAAACATTAATCATTTTTAGAAAAGTTTAAAACGTTTAGGGCTTGGGAGAAAAGAGAAGAGAAGAGGAAGATCAATAATTCTTCAAGAACGCCAAGATCGTTAAGTGGAATTCATCGGGGTGATCCCTAATTCCCTATCATGTATGTGAGATCTTTATGTGTTGAGTGTGTTCACCGACACACCAACATATTTGATTCATCGAGTTTTGAATGAATTGAATGATGAATGTTGAAGTTCTTGATGAACAATTGTTGAATTCTTGTTGGTTGAGTTGTAGTATGCCTTTAGTTGTTTTGATTCATGTTTCTGGGCTGTTTTACAAGTTTACACTATTGGGTATTGAGAATTTTAGTGATCCTAAATGTTTGGGGGAAGATCCATGGAAGTTTAGAAGGTTTAGAGTTGAAAATCGATGAAGAAAAGTTGGAAATCCAGTCTGATAGACCCTGGGGGGCGTCATGCCTACTTGATCGCCTCAGACCAGAGTCTGTCCATCAGGTGCTCGCGCTATTCTCATCTCAGAGCGTCAAGGTTACCTAGAGACCCCATTATTCCCATATTTTTTCGTACTATTTCGTAAGTGATGTACCCGCGCTTCCTAGTTGATTCTAACACTCTAAGGTACATCTAAACATCATAAAATCATCCATCAACATCAGATCATGATCCTTGAATTCATAATCCAATTCAAGTAAAGTTAATATCAAAGTCAAAGAAGTTAAGAGTTAAGTCTACATGTTAAGAAGTAAGTCAAAGTGACTTTCGAGTGTTTTGAAGAGTCTTTAACAAACATTTTTAACTTTGTTTTAAAACACAACTTACAAATTAAGCAAGAGTAAAGAGTTGAGTTTGTTATCAAAAGTTATAAGGGGACTAAGTAATCCCTAAGAGTTACAAATGTTTTTGCGCTTAAACAAGTTAAAATTCTCCAAGCTAGTTTTCAGACAGATGTAATAACTTTATAAAATGAAGCAAGCAGGGAAACTGTGATTTTCGAGAGAATTTTTAAATCTAAGTTTTAAGCACTAATCTCAAACCACAGAATCAGTATGTTTTAAAAATATAAGAGCTAATATATTTTGGGAGTAGTATTGAGTACCGATGTGGGGATGCGAGTTTCATAATAACTCAAATCCCCATGAAAACCATGTAGCCATCATGTTTAAATGAGGGTCATACTTTTTTGATAAACCCTTTTCACAGTACACTAGTGGATCCATTAGGTTGTTCAAGTCATATACCCTAGGTTGGTTGGGCAGCATAGGCCGAGTAATGATGTAGCTCTTTAGTGATGGGTGTCGGTTAGAGAAGCTCCAACAGAAGTTGTTGTATTTTCATACACATCAGTTGTTTGTATTTTTACATACATCTCAGAGATTTATTGTATCCATATATACATTCATAGTTTACAACATATTTTCAGCCAGCTTTTATTTATATTGTGTTACTTTTAAATTGCATTATATTGAAATGAGTAGTTATTCATGAGTTGAACAGAGCCAAGGTAAGTGTTCCTTCGTACTCCTTTTCCACCTCAAGTGTTATTTTTTAGCATTCCAACTCGCATACTCGTACATTCAATGTAGATGTTAGTTCGCCTGCATCGTACTATGATACAGAAGCAGGTAGTCAGGTCAGCATTCGGCGCATTGTTCATCCAGTGAGAAGCTTAGAGTCAGTTGGTGAGTCTTCCTTCATTCCGGAGGACATATTTAGTTTTAGCTATTTGTTAAGTATTCAGTTGTTAGGATGATTGTGGGTCCTGTCCTAACATCCATCTTTATATTAGAGGCTTCATAGAAAAATGATATTAGTTTTTCTTGGTCTTTTCTTTCACTTGTAATTGACTAAGACTTGGGTTGTCACTTTGGCTAATTACTTTCTTTAAAGTTATTTCTTGAGATTATATCTTGTGCAAGTCTTCCGCTGAGTTAAGTAATTCAGGCCAAGGGTACGCTCAAGGCTAGAAATAGTCATTGAGTGCCGGTCACGTCCAGGGTGTAGAATCGGGGCGTGACAATAAGTGTGACATACTCATCGATAGGCGCGTGAAAGAGTTAATAGTTAATTTTAAATTATTATTTTTTCATCTTATTCTCAATTTTTCAGCCACCATATTTTGACCAAATTAAATTTCCCTTAATGTGAAAGAAGATTTTCCAACAAAAATGACAAAATATTGTAAAATTTTCATAATAAATTTATTCGTAAAATTCTTTCGTGAAAAATCTATAGCTAGGACAAATTGAAATTTAAGAAAAAATAATAAAACTTATTTCAATAAATTAAAGGAAGTGAATTCAACGAAACGCAACATGCACGTGTTGTTATGGGTAGTTTATGTAAAAAGAGAAAGAAATTTGGAGAAAGCAAAGTAGAGGAGCCAGTGACTATTTTTTTGACCCCAAAACAAAAATTCAAATGAGAAAGGGGATTTGTTTGTTTTTTGGATTTTGAAGAAGGTTATCAGGGGGGTAGGGAGGAAATGTATTTGGAGAAGGCGATCAGAGTCTGTGGGTCGGGTGGTTTGGAGAAGACTATTGGGGTGGGTGGGTGGGGGGAGCTCTGGAGAAGACGATCAGGGGTGGGGGGCTTTGGAGAAGACGGTCAAGGGTGGGATGGGGGGCTTTTCTTAGTTGGCTTAATATTTATGACTTTTATTTGGAGAAAAATATTATGTGTCATTATTTTAATGGCCAATTTTAAATTTACTCAATATTAATTATTTAAAAAATTATTTTTGACACAAATGATAAATATCGTTATTTAATTGGTCACTTTGCATGTCATTGACGAGTGTGATTTACACATATTATATTTTTTTGCTGATATTAAAAAAAATGCTAAAATGACGCTACAAAATTCTACATGAGGTGTCTATAAACATCGACTAATTAAGGTACTTAAGTGAAATATTGTGTCTAACTTTAGGGGGCTTAGGCCTAAATTAAGATATGTTTTCTTCCATATGCAATTAAACTTAGTGACTCATTATTAAGTAACTTACGAATAATGTATCTTCATTTACGTACTAAAAATCCGTTACACAAAAATTTTGATATTAAGAGTGTGTTTGGTATGAAGGAAAACATTTTCTGTAAAATGTTTTCCAATTTTCTCATGTTTGGTTGGGGCAAAAGTTTTGGAAAATGTTTTCTAAATCAACTCATTTTCATCAAAATTAAAGAAAATGACTTCCTTTCAAAAATTAAGGAAAACATTTTCCAAAGCTCTCCTCCAATTTTAAATTACATTTTTTTTTAGAAAAACATAAATTTTTAAAAAAATATTTTCAATTTCAAAATTTTATTTTTTCACTGATCTCTGACCACCCTCCACCTCTACCCCCCGCCCCCAACACCACCCCCTCCCCAAAAATTAATTTTACTTTTTAAAAATATTTTCAACTCCAAATTTTTATTTTTAATCTCCTACCTCTCCACCCCCACCGGCCAGCCCCCTACCAACCCCAAAAAATTAATTTTATTTTTTTAAAATACTATCAACTTCAAATTTTTATTTTTTCATTCCTACCTCCTCCCTCTGCGACCCCCCTCCCCCCCCCCCACACACACACACCACCACCACCACCACTACCCCCACCCCTTATCATCACCACCCAAAAAAAAAATTATTTTTAAAAAATATTTTCAATTTCATAAATTATTTTGTATTCTATTAAAAATAAAAAATATTCCTCAAAAATATTTTTCATTCATAAATCAAACACTAAAAATCATTTCCGAAAAATATTTTTTACTCACCAACCAAACATGAGAAAATAAGTCCAAAATCTACTTGTTTTCCAGGAAAACATTTTTTAGGAAAACATTTTCCTTCGTACCAAACACACCCTAAACTTAAAAAAATTGAATCTAATACTGCAAAGAAAGGGATGTTTGGAATTGGTAGAAATGGAGCTGAAAGACATCTCTCTTCCATTGTTTATGGTATAATATTTCATCACTTTTGTTCTAAAGCCCATGAATTAGTGGTACAGTTCATGGTGAATTCACTTGGGTTCTCAACAAAAGAATCCATTTCCACAAGCGCTAGGGTAATTCCTTCGAGACTCTGAAACTATGAGCCTCTTTTGTTACTTGATCTCTTTCACAAAATTGGTTTGAACAAATCACAGATGAAAACACTTGTCTATTCTCTTCTATAAACTGTTGTTTTGTGATATTGACACGTTATTGCTCCTCTACCTATTCTGGCTCAAGTATTTTCCTTTGTTGCATTGTCTAGGTTAGTGGGTTGAAAATCTTCATTATACTTTGAAAAGCACTTAGTCAAGACAATATTGTTTGTTTGGTATGCAAACACTATTATCACACAAACACCATTAAAACTTGAAAATTGTTTTGCCAAAAACTTTTTTGCAAGCAATACAGGGTAAGTTTCAGCATCATAACTTTCCTTGAAATACCATTTATAAGAAGTCTCAACCTTGAATGCCGGTTTCTAGTGTAGCTACCCTTGGGAAATGAGTGGGTGGTTCGAGATACTGACACAGAACTCTTAAGGTTTCTTCAATGTAGAACAATGGTTAAATAATATTTGTATCATAGGTACATAAGGACAGAACTTGTGTGTTGTGATTTTGTTTACCCTTGTAAAGATGTGCTATCAAGTTGTTGTTTTCATGTCAAGTTGCTTATTCACCCCTTCGTTCCCCATGCTTGTGTCATTGTTTTTTGGTATGACATAAAAATTGAAGAATGAGAAACAATAGGGATAGATGGGAAATTATTTGCATGAATTCAGAGACAATGATTGCATCATAAATGTTGAACAGAATTGTTGTTTATTGAGTTATAAGCTATGCTGGTAGATGGAAAAATGACTTCAAGTTGTAAGGCTGAATGACATCCACAGTGCCATTCCATAGTAATTCAGCAACTTGTTTGTATGCCATTTCTGTGAGATGACCAGAGTCGAAAAATAGGTAATCCTTTACATTTTTGCATAACTTGTACTCTTTTACTTGTCTCTTCCCTCCACAACTAGAGGTTCCTCTGAATGGACCCGTCCCACAACAAGCCGATTTTGATGTTTTAAACCCTACACAAATATACACATGCATGTTAGAAAAGCACCTTCAACATTGTAATTTGTTACTCCAAAAGGTAGAGTTAGAGGAAGAGAAACTTACCATATTTTGAAGGATTGTTAATTCTTTCACTAGCAACTTTGAAAAAATCAAATAAGGAATACTTAAATCCAAGCAATTGTTGTTCTAGTTGCTTTAGCATTTTAGCCAAAGCTGAATTGTGTATTTTTGCAAGGGTTGTGAGTTGTTGTATGCAGTTGCCATTTTTAAGAGCCCTGGAACCTGGTGTACAACCCAAAGGTCCCAAACTAAGGACCACAAATTTTCTCCCTCCTTCCTTGTATATTCCCTGTTTCAAACAAATTTAACAAAAATATTATTCCTTTTACTTGTCTACTGTGATAAAATTAGATATTGTGTTTCGAAAACTAAAAAAATAGTAGTAATTTATCACTTTTAATTCTTCAGTGCCATTAAAATGTAATTACCTTGATAACAGATGTCAAGTTGCCGATTACCATGTTTGCATATTCATGTTTTGGATACGTTGCGTTAAAATTGAAGTAATCATTATTTCCTGCACTAAATACGTATACTGCATTGGACAGGAGTTGTTTAGACTTTTTTCTTCCAAACTTTTTCTTTAAATCTTTGGTCACTTTCTTGAAATATTTCAATTGTGTTTTAAGATCAATAACCTGCAATTTCAAAAAAATAAAAATAAAATTAATTAGCTAGTGATGATATCTTTTCTAGTTAAAAGAGGACTACATCTACTATGCTGACAGGTCAAATTGTTATAAAAAAAACTAAGGTAATTAGAAATTTCCTCAAGTAAGGATAGATTTTCCTTCTTTTTTTTTTAATGAAAATTAATAAAGTCACATCGATTTTTAAAATAAAAAACTGCAATTGACGAAAATAAAATAATAAAAAAATAACATAAAAATAATATTTCGTGTTTAAATAGTACATAAGAAATGAAAATAAAAGAATTGAAATGGATCAATGCTAAGATGAAGTGTCACACTAAAAAAAGAGAGCAAGTTTGAGAGGCTGTGTATGTGTTTGGCTAGAGATATTTTTGAAGAATCACTATGCCCAATGAGTTGACTGACCCTATTCATCTTTAATCACTCTTATATTATTTGAATTTGTGTTGCAAGGAAGAATCAAAATAAAAATATGACTTACAAAGCCACGAAAAGTTTCATCTAGACAGCCAGCTCCTCCTGATGCAAAATTCACTCCATGGACAAAATTGTCTTTTCCAATCTCAAAATAAGATGGAACCAATGCAAGCTCAGCATATTCAGCTATTTGAAAACAATAAAACCAATTAACTTCCATTCCATATGATGATATTTATAAACATACATAATTATAACACTTCCAGCTGTTCAAGTACTTTTATCTTTACAATATACATTATTAAACAATTCTATCCAAATTTAGGGTTACTCAACTATAAAAGTTGTTTTTAGAAATATTTATATCGTAACTACTACCGTATATTTTTTATACATCTAAACTCAAATATCTTTGTACAGAGTAGATCAGAGGTGGATGTAACATTACCAATAAAATCAAGAATGAGACGACCATCACAAAATCTGCCAGTAGGAGGATTGAAGAAGGATTCACCATAAGGCGACCAATTAGCTTGGAATTCAGTAGTAGTGTTGATGTAGTTGTTATTCCCAGGATCAAAGAGAGAATCACCAAAAACAAAGAGGGTTTTTTGTTTGGGAACTGATAACAATGATCTGTCATAGCTGCCAACACACGTCCCAAATGGTATGCCAATTATTAGAGAAAACCAAATTATTAGACCCATCATTTTTGCAACTACAATATAATTCTAGCTACTTGAAATAAATAAGAGATGTGTAGCCTTAGTTTATTGAAATTTTTTATTCTACTGATTTTTTGAACTAAATGATTAAGAGTGACTGAGCTTTCTATATTATTATTTTATTAAGTCGTGTTAAGAAAATATATAGTTGACCAAGGGAGACAAAAAATAACGAAAAATATAAATAAATATTACTCCACTAGAAGACAAGAGTATGCCAGCAAATCAATTGATTATTGTAGTATTTATAATTTCATCTACAATACAACTATACAAGTATAGGAGATATATATGGTTTTGTTTTTACCGGAACTCCGTTTATTAATCCCTTAAATACAAAGATAGATTTTACGTGAAAATCCTAATAGTTTCTATTATGATCATGAGAAAAATTTATTTTCTTAAATTTCAAATGACGATAATTATATTGTAACGATCCTTACTGTCATTTTGAGTTTTCTAAGTGGATTTTTTATTAAAAAAAATTACCTTTTATTTTATAGTTTTGATGTATTATTTGACTGATATTGTACTTTTTAGGTGATCAAAAGAATATCAGGTGAGTTTTTCAGGTTTGACCAAAGTCAAAATTTATCAAGTTTGAAATTAAATCCTGATAAATCTCTATGATAATTGTTGACTTGGTTTGATAGTTGATTCAGGTTTCGGGGCATTCAATATTTGATTTCGATTTTGAGGCATTTAATAATTGATGCGGATTTTGAACGTTTAATATTTGATTCGGGTATTGAGGCATTCGAAAGTATTTGGGTCATTCATTCTTGAATGGTAAAACTTTTTTCTTTTAAAAATACCTAAAATAAATTAATCCAAATAAACTTATAATTGACTATTAATTCATATTTTTGACATAGTATTACTCTAGCTTGTTATAGAGTATGTCTGATAAATATAAAGCCCATATTGAGGATTCCTACGAACATGAATTCTAGTTTTATATTAGGTCACTAGCTGCCTTTCTTATTTTATAGTTCATATACGACACTCAAGCATCATAAAATTAAACTAAATCAAGATTAGGATACTTAAGAATATTTCTTCATCGAATTAAATATATCTGTCACGATCCAAAAATAGACGTGATGAAACTCGTATGATCCCACCAAGACAAGTCAGCCTAAAATTCAACAATACCCAAGAAAAATAAGGAAATAAACTAATAATTATAAGCATGAAAATACTTAATATTTTTAAAAACAACCCCAAAACTTGATTTTCCTGTGTACAAGTCACTAATGTATAGAAAATAGAGTTTGAAAGATAGTCTCGATGTCTTTCTCTCTAGAATGGAACAAAACATAAGTAAGGAACAACAGAGTCTGTCGGGATGACAATATCCACTATAAAACGTCAAAAGTAGATAGAAGGAGGATAATCACATAGATCCGGGCTACGATCACACACAAGTGCAGAAGCAAGGAGTGAGTACCAAACAACATGGTACTCAACAAGAAATTCACTAAGAACAAGTAAAACTAGATTAGAAAAACGAGAACTCCTTTATCTAAATCGAACCGCCACAACTACAATTTACGATATACAACTCACAAAAATTCATATAACAGTCCACCAATTATGTTTTATCAAATCGCAAGTGTCAAGGTCATCAATCACAACTATCAAAGTCAAGTTCATCAATCTCAAGTATCACGTTTATCAACCACAAGTATCAAGTTATCGATTATAATAATCAAGTTTATCCATCACAAAATCAATATAGACTTATAGGAAACACCCACAGTCCATATATCTGCTGGAAATGACCACATCATTAATAACACGCGTCGATAATAACTTCGGCATCAATAAACGAGTTCCCCATGACCTCTGGATCAATTACACTCATGTGATGACCTTGACATGAATAACACTCACCAATAATGACCTCGACATCAATAACACTCACCAACAATGACCTTGACATTAATAACAGTCACATGACCACCAATTCAATATCAAACACTCAAAGGCAATTCACACAACTCAAAATAATATCATCAACACGTATTAACCTCATTTCTATCATCAAGTTTATTCAATTTGATCAATTCGCCCATCATCTCATTCTTATTACTCCCAAACAGAAACAACAATGAGGACTCAAGATTCTACAAGTTCTAACAAGGTTCAGAAGTTCACTTGCCTTAATCAATCAAAAAATTTTCCAAGACTTAAGTTTATCCATTCAAAACAATATTCAAACCAACATAATCTAGTCAAACAAGGGAACTAACAACTCCCATGTCAAGCAATTTAAATAAAGTGGTCAAATTGATTAAAAAACCACTCGATGTCGAAAATAAAGGTTGAATATAAAAATTGTTACATGAATATGTTAACCATAACATTTCAAATCCATTGATGAAAATTATTTCGAAAACAAAGGGGTACTCACCCCCAAAATCACTATTTTAGCCAAAACCCCAAGTTCTTAAAATTCCCAAACATTGTCATTCAAAATACTTAATTTGATGTTAACAACAACAATGATAATAAGGAATCAAAGGTTTGGGTTCATAGAGACTTACACAAAAGAATGACTACAAAAATATCTTTGAAATCGCTCCACAAGAGTTCTTAAAGCTCAAAAAGGTGAAAAAAGGGAATGAAACCTCGCAATTTCAGACCAAAAGCCTTGAAGATCTCGTTTTTGCAGAACAAGATCACTAACACGAGCTTCGCAAAACCGAAGGATTAGTTGCGAAAGTGAACCCCATATAATTTACCAGCCTCGCTTTCGCGAGTTGTCCATTCGCTAAGGCTAAGGTCGCAAAAGTGACGAGTCCTTCGTGAAAGCAAAGGTTAGCCCTCCTGACCCTTTGCAAACACGAGCCATTATTAGCTAATGTGACTTTCGCGAAAGCGAAGAACCTTCACGAACGTGAGGACTTTAGTCATAAGCAATTATCAATCGATACAAATAATTATGAATGGAGCCTTGGGATTTGTTTAGAACCCCGCACATACAAACCCAATATGCTACTCAACTAATCTCGATGTTCCGAACTCAGTGGAACCACTGAAATATGAATTATCGGTCCCGTAGTATTTAAATTGATTAAAGTCACAAAAAAATAAAAGAACGCCTAAAAAGGATAAATCAAGCTTGAGACCGCCAAAAATTCAACTAAGACCTCTTCTGGGCCTAAAATCATCCGCAAAATCTAATAGAGCCTAATATCATTCACCCACATCTAATGGAGCCTAAAATCATCCCCCACATCTAATGGGACTATCAGAAATCAAATTCGAGCATCCAAACTCTGGAATTGGCCAAAATCAACCCAATGGTTAAATTCTCAAAAAAATTCAACTCAAGATTTATAATCTATGAAAAGACTTTGAATTTTAAATTGATGACACTCATAGACAAAATTTCATATTTAAGGACCGATGGATTTGACAGAATTCTATTCCAAGGCTCGAAACAAAATAAATCGAAACTACTTTTTAAAAACTTTAGTCTTTCAAAACTCTAAAATTTCCACAACTCATAACTTTCTACTCAGAATAGATTTCACAATTCTAACCAGAAATGTCTCGGGGTAATCGTTCTACGGAGTAGAATAGAAAATTTTTAAAATGACTGATCGGGTCATTACATTACCTAATATTAAAACCATGTTATTTCTCGAATATAAAGTAAAAGGAAATAAATTAAACCTCGAATAATTGAGGATATTTGGCCCATATATCTGACTCTATCTCCCAAGTTGCCACTCTAACTATATGTTGTTTCCACTGCACCTTAATTGATGCAATCTCTATGGTCCTAAGTTTTCAAACTTGCCTATCGAGAATGGAAATATGCTTCTTCTCAAAGTTGCCACTCCAACTAGATAGTGCTTCCGCTTTAATTGACACAATCTCTATACTCCTAAGTTTCAAACTTGCCTATCCAGAATGGAAATATACTTCTTCTCAAATGACAAGCGTATCTCCTACACTACCGAATCAAGAGAATGTACATGAGACTCATCTAACTGTACTTCGAAGCATAGAGATATGAAACACATAATGCACAACTGACAAGCTAGGAGGAAAAACCTGCTTCAAGGCCACCTCTCTTACTTAGCTCAAAATATCAAAAAGACCAATGAATCTAGGGCTAAATTTGCTCTTCTCCTTGAATCTCATCACAACCTTCATGGGTGAAATTTGAATCCATGATCACCCTCTATAAATACTAAGGATTGAACTATTTGGTCTGCATGACTCTTATGTCTTCTCTTGACTACCAACAGTCTACCCAAAACCATATGGATCTGCTCCATGGCATCTTTAAGAAATTTTGTGTCTAAAGAGTCCATCTTAACATAATTATATCAACCAACCATATATGTGCACCATCTACCATATAATGTCTCAAATGGGTCCATCTAAAAACTGGAGCGATAACTCTTATTATAAGAAAACTCTGGTAAGGACAGGTGTTGATCTTGTCAAGCACTAAAGTCAATCACATATCCTCGAAGCATGTCCTTGAACACTTGAATTGTCTGCTCGGACTGCCTGTCTGTATAAGGTGAAACATTGTAATCATATATAAAGTAACCAAATCATGTTGTAAACCTCTCCAAAAGTGGGATGTAAATAGTGCACCTCGATCAAAGACAGTGGAAGTAGGCACACCATGAAGTCGGACTATGTGACTAAGGTAAAATTGAGTTGATTTTTCTATCGTATACTTTACCTGAACTGGGATGAAATGGGTGGACTTGGTCAGCCTATCGACGACTGCCAATATAACGTCATAACCACCCAGGGTAGTAGGCAAACCTAGAAAAAAATCTTGGTTATCTGTTCCCACTTCCAAGTAGGATTAGTTATGCTCTACGACACACCTCGGATCGATGGTGCTCACACTTGACCTATTGAAAAGTCAAGAATCTAGACACCAAATCTTAAATATCCCTCTTCATACCACACCACTAGTTTTTCCATCTCAGATGATGATACATCTTCACTGATCTCTGATGGATGGATTATCGAGAATAATGAGCCTCCTCAAGAATCAATCTAATCAACTCGTCTTCCTAGGGCACACAAATCCCGCCTCCAACCCTTAAGACATTGTTAAAATCAAAGATATCCTCCTTTTCTCTTTATCTTGAATGAATTCAATTATGGTTACAAACTAATTAGATTCCCCAATAGAGTCGGCATTTCTATTATGCCGTAATTTCACTATATTTAGGAAATCACTTCTTGAAATGTTCCAAGTATAAAATAATTTAAGAAAATACTTAGAAAGAGTCGCCACTTAATTTTTTAAAAGAAATTAAGAAAACTTAATTTAAAAAGACTCTAACAAATGAAGTCTTTAAAATTTAGAGAAAATGTGTAAGAGGTTCTTATGTACGCTTCAAGAAGCTTTTTAAGGCACTTGAAGCGCCCGCTAACACGCGGTTGTCCTACAATTTGATTAAAATATTTTTTATTATTCTTAAGAACATCATTTAGTATAATATAATATAATAATTAACAATTTTTTATTAACTTTTAAAAAAATATGTAAACACAGAGCAAATTTTATTTTTATTTTAAAGAAAGTAGAACCTAAATTAGACTTTTTGAAATTAACTATAAGTGAATAGAATTTTAACAAAACTGATTAGTTAGCATTTCTTTTTTGAATCTTTTTGAAAGATAATAATTTGAATGAATTTGATCAATTAAAGTATGAAAATATTTTAAATTAATTTAAAAAATGAGTAAGAAGTTTTAACTAAATATATTGAAATAAGAGTTGATTAAAATATAAAAATAAATTAGCATAAAGAATACAGTTCAACTTTTTGGGAATTTGATCAAATTAAACCAAAACAAATAAAAGGCTAGAGAGTTAATGCAAATATATAAATGATAAAGGAAGAGAAACAAGTTTGAGCTTTTGGTTTTACCTGTCCTAAATCTATTATGTGCCAAAAAGGGCTTTGGACCATTGAATGAACTCTCCTGTTGGACTCCTGCTGTGCAAAAATATGGGATTTAGGCCATTTTTGTGTCCAAATATCAGTGTATACCCTGATCGTATATCAATGCGTATGAGTTATATTTTGTTCATTTTTCGAACATAACGAACTGTATACTAAATTTATACAACCCACTTTTACGTTCCAACCTGCGTCTTCGTTTTGGGCTCTACATATTTGTTGTCCGAAAACTATATATCGGTGTATACATGTTGTATACAGTTTGTTCATACCACATTTCTTGGGCTTTTGAACATTTATGAACTAATTTTCAGCAGTTCATTAGGTCTCCGAAACATGTATCAGCTTTCGAATATAAAGGGGGTTTCACTCAAGAAATAGGAAAAACAAAGATCGAAATCCTTATGGCTTAACTCGGAAATGCAAGATAGATAGGTCCACCATGGACTCGAAAGAGATTCACATCATACAAAGGAAAAGAAAAGAATTAGAAAAAGAGATGAAGCTTTCAACAAATACTTGATTAAATGATTTACTCATAACGGAAATAAACATACACATTATTTTGAAGATACAATAACATACGTAGATTTATGGTATACAAAACTGAATCGAAACTCAAACCAAACTGCAAATCGGGTCAAACCCCCCAAAAAATCGAATAGTGGTTTGTTTTGACTTGGTTTGGTATTGGAAAAAAAACCCGACTACATTTGAATTGGTTTGGTTTCAACTAAAAAAACAACCTTAGACCAAACTACCCGACATTATATATGGAACTTTTTTAAAAAAAATTATACATAAAAATATTTAATTTGACATCATTTTAAATTTTTTTATACTACTTCATAGTTTTTATCTTTTAATATATTATTTCAAGTTTAAAACTCAAATTTCGGAATGTTCCAATAAAGATTATAGTTCATAGATGTTGATAATTATAATAAAACTTAATACTAATGGAAAAATAAATTCAATTCAACACTAAGAATTACAATAATATTGAATATTTGTTCTTTAGTTTTACATTTCTTAGACAATTAAAATGCATAATCTAATTTTTATTTTCCTTAAATATTTACTAGTGTAACTAATACTCATTAAACTTTTGTAAACATGATTTAGTATTTTTAAATTATGATTATTTTTATTTATGACTCTTTACAATATTTATTTTGTATATGATTTCATTATTAATTTTATTGAATATTTTTGTGTCATCAATACTCATCTCATATTTTGTGTTATTTTTTTAAGAAACACCTTAGATAATTGTATTTTGATTGGACAGAAGAAATATATGGAGTACAAGTTAATTATGTATTTGTATGCAAACTTTAATTAAAAAAATCCAAAAATCTAGAAAAATCCTAAGTTTATTAGTTTGGTTTAATTTATAAATTGAAAAATTAGACACAATGGTTTGGTTTGGTATTTAAAAAATCTGAACCAACACGAGGTTGAATAACCCAAAAAAATCCAAATTTTATTAGTTTTGTTTGGTTTAGAAATTTAAAATTTTACACGAATTGTTTGGTTTGATAGCTGAAAACCCCGAACCAACCCGGTAATGTACACACCTATGCAGATCATCAAGTAATATGCAAATTTAAGACATGGATCATGTTAGGACCGAAAATAAGCAGGTGTAAATGCGGAAGCTAGCAAAGCAAACCTCGAAAGACAACGAGTAAGAAGACAACGAGAAATATACCAAAAGACACAAAGATCTAATGTGGTTCGGTCAATCGACCTACGTCCACAAGTGAGATGAGCAATCCACTATAAATATGAGAGTACAATATACAGAGGGAAACAACCTCAACCAATTCACTCGAAATACATGAGAGGTTCACACAAGTGATAACGTATCAAGCTTATGACCCACAAATTTTCCCTCTAACCAAAACTCTCAAAGCCCTTAAGACTACATTGTAAATGCTAATTAAGTTAGAAGGAACATGCCTCTATTTATAGAGTGCTAAATCTTTTCCTACCAGAAAAAGGATTAGTCAATCCAAAACCTTTTCCTAAGAGGAAAACCTATTTATGGTAGGAAATCAGGGCAAATAAAACCCAACAAATCTCCCCCTTGGCTTGAATTTCTGACAAAATAAATTTGTCCACCATCTTCACTTAATGTTCAACAACTTGCTTTTCCTCTCCATAATATTCTTTGCAAAATTTTTGTCTCAACACAGAGAACCTCTCTGAAACAATTTCTCCAACAAAATCTTCATTACTGTCAAAAAGGTTGCGACTACAGCTACACCCGTCAAGATGAACACCTCTTTCTAACCTGGTTCAATCATCGACTATCGAACCACTGAACCTGACTCCATCATTGAATCTGGCTCTGATACAACTTGTTAGGACCGGAAATAAGTAGTTGTAAATGTGGAAGCTAGCAAAGCAAACCTCAAAAGACCACGAGCAAGAAGACAACGAGAAATATACCAAAAGACACAAAGATTTAACGTGGTTCGGTCAATCGACCTACGTCCACAAAGGAGATGAGTAATCCACTATAAATATGAGAGTGTAAAATACAGAGAGAAACAACCTCAACCAATTCACTCAGAATACATGGGAGGTTCACACAAGTGATAACGTATCAAGCTTGTTACCCACAAATTCTCCCTCTAACCAAATCTATCAAAGCCCTTAAGACTACATTGTGAATGCTGATTAAGTTAGAAGGAACATGCCTCTATTTATAGAGTCCTAAACCTTTTCCTACAAGAAAAGGATTAGTCAGTCCAAAACCTTTTCCTACAAGGAAAACCTATTTATGGTAAGAAATTTAGGGCAAATAAAATTCAAAAAATCTCCCCCTTGGCCTGAATTGCTGACAAAATAAATTTGTCCACCTTCTTGATTTAATCTTCAACAACTTGCTTCTCATCTCCATAATCTCCTTTGCAAAATTTATGACTCAACACAAAGAATCTCTCTGAAACAATTTCTCCAACAAAATCTTCATTACTGTCAAAATGGTTGCAGCTAGAACTACACCCGCCAAGGTGAACACCTCTTTCTAACCTGGTTCAATCATCGATTATCGAACCACTAAACCTGACTCCGTCATTGAATCTGGCTTTGATACCACTTGTTAGGACCGAAAATAAGCAGGTGTAAATGCGGAAGCTAGCAAAGCAAACCTCGAAAGACAACGAGTAAGAAGACAATGAGAAATATACCAAAAGACACAAAGATTTAACGTGGTACGATCAATCGACATACGTCCACAAGTGAGATGAGCAATCCACTATAAATATGAGAGTACAAAATACAAAGGGAAACAACCTCAACCAGTTCACTCGGAATACATGAGAGGTTCACACAAGTGATAACGTATCAAGCTTGTGACCCACAAATTTTCCCTCTAACCAAAAACTCTCAAAGCCCTTAAGACTACATTGTGAATGCTAATTAAGTTAGAAGGAACATGCATCTATTTATAGAGTCCTAAACATTTTCCTACCAGAAAAAGGATTAGTCAATCCAAAACCTTTTCCTAAGAGGAAAACCTATTTATGGTAAGAAATCAGGGCAAATAAAACCCAACAGATCATATGCATCAAATAAAGTAAGCATTTTTATGTACAACAGAAAGACAATTGCAATGAGATAGAATTGAATTCAAACTGATAATTCACATGACTCATTTGATCATTCTTTGGAAAGAAAGTCATCTGTGAATGTTAAAGAAATTATAGATAAATCCAAAATATAAAACGAAATCAACACCAACTAACAAGATTCTAATACAACAAGGTTGACTATATTACAACAAACTTACATGGCCTATCTTAGGTATTAATGAGTTATTGGAAGATAATTTTGATGAATTCCAACTTTAAAAGGTAGAAATATTTAATCGAAACAAAGAAGACTCAATATCAACGGACAATTTACTTCAACTTGAGGGTAGATAACAAGATTCAATTTTAACATGATTTACGAGTGAAGATGCTAAAATATATCAACATATCAAAACAAAAGGAAATGAATAGGAAACAAACAACACAAATATAATCAAACTCTGGAAGCTTGAACTAAGAAACTGGGGATTTTTTTTAAAAAAAAGTGACATGAAGGTTTCAAAATAAATGGGTGGTGACATAAGTCTTAATTATTGGGTGTATGCGACAATTATGCGATTAATGATTGTGGAGTTGCCCTCAAGTTTATAAGTTGACAGTTTGGTCCATTAAATGAAGGACAAAAGGATAATTTCACAATACCTAATTTAACCAACTTTTGTTGGGAATTAAATGAGGGATAAAATGGTAAATTGACTATACCAAACCTAATTTAACCAATTTTGGTGGGAAATATCGAGCCAAAAGAGGAAATAAAAGCTTTTCCCCCGTCTCAAGTTGTCATATTCGTCCTCTTCTTCTGCTGCTGCTCTCGTCTTTGCTTGCTTGCTTGCCTTTCTTCCTACTCTCTTCATCTTCCTCTTCTTCTTATTTTCGTATATTGCGGGTCTTTGCTGGTAATTCTTGTTGTTTGTTCTTCTTGAATCAGTTTTTTACCTAATCTGTAACTGGTGGACCAAATTTCATTTTGTTTCAATTGAAATTACTTCATAAGCGATTGGGTTATACACCATTGTTTTTGGTAAGTAAAATTAATAGTTATTTAAAATCAATTCATTATCATCTAATGTGGTACCTGCAATTTTTTCAATAATTTGCATTCACGTTTTCAACATATTGTTATATATGTTCCAACAATTGACTATTACAACATATTAGTCATATGTGGCAACACAATTGTTATTTTTCACAACAGAACAGTCATATGTAGCAATATATGACTTACATCTCACCATAGAATAGTCATATATTGCTACATATGATATAACTAAAAAATGTTGCTACATGTGATTTATTTTTCACAACAGAACTGTCATATGTAGCAACATATGACTTACATCTCGCCATAGAATAGTCATATGTTGCTACATATGATGTAACTAACAAAATGTTGCCACATATGATTTATTTTTCACAACAGAACAGTCATATGTAGTAACATATGACTTAAATATCGTCATAGAATAGTCATATGTTGCTACATATGATATAACTAAAAAACGTTGCCACATGTGATTTATTATTCACAACAGAACAGTCATATGTTGCAACATATAACTTACATTCGCCACAGAATATTCATATGTTGCTACATATGATATAACTAAAAAATGTTGCCACATGTGATTTATATTTCACAATAGAACAGTCATATGTAGCAACATATGACTTAAATATCGCCAAAGAATAGTCCTATGTTGCTACATATGATATAACTAAAAAATGTTGTCACATGTAAATTATTTTTTCACAATAAAACAGTCATATGTAGCAATATATGACTTAAATATCGCCACCGAATAGTCATATGTTGCTACATATGATATAATTAAAAAATGTTGCCACATGTGATTTATTTTTCACAACAAAACAGTCATATATAGCAACATATGACTTAAATGTCGCCACAGAATAGTCATATGTTGCTACATATGTTATAACTAAATTTTTTTGCCACGTGTGATTTATTTTTCGCAACAAAACAGTCATATGTAGCAACATATAACTTACATTCGCCAAAGAATAGTCATATGTTGCTACATATGATATAACTAAAAAATGTTCTCACATGTGATTTATGTTTCACAACAGATTAGTCATATGTAGCAACATATGACTTAAATATCGTCACAGAAATTCATATGTTGCTACATATGCTTATTCTTCATAATTATTAATTTTTAAAAATTATTTTCTTCAGGTACAATGTTATTGTTTGTAGGGATTGATTGTCGTGGTGAATGACTCGAGAAGAAAAATCAATTCATATGGCATTGGGAGGATAGTAAAAAACGAGGAGCTGGTTCAGTATGGATGTATGTCGAAAGAAACATTTTGTATGATAAGTTCTTCAAATTAGTCGTGCAAAAGTTTGGATTCAATTGTAAGGCGCAAGATCTTGTCATGAGTTACATTCTCCATTTTTTTCATAATGAGAAGGTTTTACCTTTAAGAATAACTGATCAATCTAGTTCGAGTGTTTATTTGGGAGGAACAGAGAAACTGTCAATAATAAGAGTCTACGTGGAAAAAACTCATATCGAGAAAGATCATAATATAGACCAAGGCCAAAAAGATATTTTTAATGATGAATTTCATCCTGAGGACAAGAATAATCTTGATGATGAAATTGGAATAGGTGAAGGTGGAGGTGAAGGTGTAGGTGAAGCTCAAGTTGAAGGGACGGACCTTGAGAGCAAGTTTCCTCCCACACTTATAGTTGGCAACAACAATCCATGTGCTTCTCAAACTTCACGTGTGAATAATGTTACAAATTATGAAACAAGATTTTATAAGGGAGTGACCTTCAAGAACAAGCAAGAACTGAAAAATCATTAAAAATTGCTTGCTTGAAAAAAGATTTTAGACTGAAAAAGGTGATCAATTCTCGTAATGTGTTTTCCTTTAAACGTTCATATCCGAATTGCAATTGGTGGATGAGGACTGTGAAATTTACAAATTGTGACAGGTTTGCCATTAGAATCTACGAAAAGTACTATATGTGTGGTTTAGAGCATCTTACAAGCCATAATCCCCACGCCATGACAAAAGTCATAGGTAAGTACTTTGAGATTAGGTTTCCTAATGGTAAAGGCCCATCCACAAGAGAGATGTAAAATAAACTCCCCATAGAATTGGATTGTAAGGTAAGATATTGAAAGATTTATAAGGGCATAGAGCATGCTAAGTGTAATGTTAGGGGAACACATGAGCACGGGTACGCAATGCTTAATGTGTACTGGTATATGCTTGAAGTTGCGAATCCCAGAAGCAAGACGACATTGTCGCTCGATGAAAATAGGAGGTTCCAGTACTTCTTTGTATCATATGATGCTTCGATAATTGGTTTTTAAGAAATGAGAAAGTCGTTGATGGCACATTTCTAAGGAGCAAGTATGGAGGAGTTATGCTATCGACGGTGGCACAAGATACCGAGAATCATATACTTTCAGTGGTTTTCTCTGTCATGGACAAGGAATATGATACCTCATATGATTTGTTTTTAAAATATGAGAAGCTTTGTAGATGATACTGATGAGTTGTGCATTATCTCTGATAGAGATTCAAGTATTAGAAAGATGGTTTTGAGAATCTATCCTACATCTTATTATGGTTGTTGCATGAGCCACCTTGGGGAAAATATTTGAAATAACTTTCACAATTCAAAGGTAGTGTCCCATTTTTATAAAGCAACAAAGGCATATGATATATGTGAGTTCAAAGACCATTTAAATCAAATAAGATATTGGTACCAAAGGCAGCTAAAGCCCTTGAACGTATTGGATTCCACACATAGAGGAGGGCATTTTGCCCGGGAAATAGGTACCATCTCAATTGAGTTTATTTTTACTTTATGACATCAAACATCGCAAAATAAGTGAATGCTATGTTTGATGTTGAAAGAGAATTTCCCATTGTTGCTCTATTTGATGAAATAAACAAGAGATTTGCATTATTATTTCACTAGAGGTGTATGGAACTGGTGCACTCCACGAATAGATTTGTTCCTTCAATTGAAAAAGACATATCAGACTATGTGAACGCGGGCAATAAGTTGTTGGCCCATCAAATTGCTAACTACAAGTTCAGTGTCACTGGTCATAGAGATGTTGCTACTGTGGATATACGAAGAAGAACTTGTACTTGTAGAATTTTTTATTTAGATAAAATACCTTGTCCACATGACATGGCAGCGCTTCGATCCCAACATAGTACTAATTTTGGAAATTAGATTTACCTGTACTCCTCTCCATATTATTCAATGAAAATACATAATGACATATTGTCAGGAAATTCATCCGGTGCCAACTGAAGATTCTTGGACTGTCCTTTTGGATATCATATAGAGAGAAGTATCTCCTCCATATGTTGATCAAAGTAAACCTGGAAGAAGGACATATAAGAGACGGCGTGGAGTTGGTTAATCATTTCCAACAAGAAAAAATAAGTGTTTTGTATTTAGAGACTTTGGCCACAAAAAAACTACATGCCCAAATCGAAATGCCCTATAAGAAGTGTTAAGCGTTGTGTTGTTGAATTTTAATGAATGTTCTTTCTTATTTGAGTATGATTCCTATTATATAATCTTATTTAGAAATTCCCCAATGCGTGATTTGTTGCTCTTCTTTGATTCTGTGTTAACATATGTCAAATATGTTTTATATTTTACAGCAAAATATATTAGTGTGGCAACATATGCCACAAATGTTGCTACAGACAAATCATTGTAGAAACATATGCCACATGTTGTGACAGACGAATTATTTGTAGCAACATATGCCACAATGTTGCTACATATAATCATCTGCAGCGATATATGCCACATGTTGTGACAGACGAATCATCTGTGGCAACATATGTCCATCATGTCTTATATATTACTATATAACGTATCCGTGGCTATTACAACATATAATTTTAGATGTGACAACATGTGTCAATTACACATATAAAAACTAATACGAATCTCTCTCAACATACTTTTAAGTAATGATTACATGAGAGTGTGCTTTTACATAATACCTTTGGTTTAATAAATACGACTCGTCAGTTCACTCTGTTGAAATGTCATGTCTTGCAACATTTCAAAATTGTTGCCTATATAAGAACACAACAGAAGGGAAAGATAAGTCAAAAGTTATCTTCTCTGCTCTTCTTCTTCATTCTCAAAAATGGTTTCAACTAGGAAAAACCTCTTGGAATCCCTCCCGACTGAACTAGTAATTCTTATCGTTGAAAGGGTTGCTTCCTACTATCTAGAAGATTTAGTCAGTGTTAAATTATGTTCTAGGTTCCTCAATGAAGTTTGTAATGAACGTTCTTTATATAAGAAGGTCACATTGGCCAGTTTTCCCACTAAACCTACATGGACGATGAATCAACATGCCATGTCTTTTATGAAAAGTTGTATAGCATCGGAGAACATAGAAGCCTTATACAGAAAAGGCGTGGTAATTTTAATATTTTTCATTTTTTTTCACCTTTTCATCAATTTATTTTGTAATCTTCATGTGTTGTTTCTTTTATAGTTTGATTTTTTCAATGGTAATGATCCAACTGCACTGAGAATGATTAAAAAAACAACAAAAGGTGGCCACCCTGGAGAAGAGTATGTGCTTGTTGTAATTTCAATCTTTGAAGGCGGTATTTCCATGAGAGAAGGCTTGATGTACATTGCCAACATTGAAAAAACATGTCAGTAATAGTGAGAAGATGTTGATACCATTTGCGGTGCATTTTAAATCGAATGTTGGTTCAAGAACCTAATATTTTGGGTGAAAGACCCATTTGTTGCACTGTGCATCAACACCAACAAAATGCCTGGAAGATTGGTTGGCCTAGAGGAAGTGACGATGAAGACGATATTCATTGCGAATTGTGTATTTGTGATTTTGTACTATATTATCTAGTTAAATTTCTTTGCATACGACTGTGTGAGAATAATTTAATCTATGATAAAGACAATGTTGATTTTCTCGTTTTTTGTATTTATTTTGAAATTATATATGTGGCAACATATTACATTACATATGGTGAAAATGTTTCCTTCACTTGTTTTGTACTTATTTTCGAATTATGATATAACATATGCAATTTCTGTTGTTGAAATCGCAACATATAATGAAACTGTTGCAATATATGACTACAACAAATCGGTCATTTGGGGCTTAATTCAATTAAATTGTCACGTAATTCAATATGTAATACCAATATATCTTCCTACAACATATCTAAGTAACAAATTATGGTCGTACACAACACTCTCCATTGGATTCTAGCAATTATACTTAGAAATACAATCATCTCATTAGTTCGTCATACATTGTCCTACTAAATCTATATGATAGTTATATGACACCCTTCTTAATAGTTGTTCCAAATGTTATCCTTATTATTATTATTGATTATTTATGTTCTAAATCACTAAAATTTGGTTAAAATTTTCATTTTTCATTTCTAAATCGATCAAATCGTCTATTAGTGTCTCCTTGATTTTTCATCTGTGACAACATATGCAGTTTCAGTTGTTGAAATAGCAACATATAATGAAATTGTTGCAACATATAACTATAACAAATCAGTATTTTGGGGCTTAATTCAACTAAATTTTCACTTAATTCGATATGTAACACCAATATAGTCTTACAACATGTCTAAGTAACAAATTATGGTCATACACAACACTCTCCATTGGATTCTAGCAATTATATTTGGAAAGACAATCATCTCATTCGTTCGTTATACATTGTCCTAGTAAATCCATATGATAGTTATATAATACCCTTCTAAATCGTTGTTCTAAATGTTATACCTTATTATTATTGATTATTTACTTTCTAAATCACTCAAATTTTGTTAAATTTTTTATTTTTCCATTACTAAATCGATCAAATCGTCTATTAGTGTCTCCTTGATGTTTCATCTGTGACAACATATGCAGTTTCTGTTGTTGAAATTGCAATATAGAATGAAACTATTGCAACATATAACTATAACAAGTCGGTCTTTTGGGGCTTAATTCAATTAAATTGTCACCTAATTTGGTATGTAACACCAATATATAGTCCTACAACATGTCTAAATAACAAATTATGGTCGTACACAACACTCTCCATTGGATTCTAGCAATTATATTTAGAAAGACAATCGTCTCACTAATTCGTCATACATTGTCCTAGTAAATCTATATGATAGTTATATTAAACCCTTCGAAATCGTTGTTCCAAATGTTATACCTTATTATTATTATTGATTATTCATGTTCTAAATCACTAAAATTTGATTAAATTTTCCATTTTTCCATTCCTTAATCGATCAAATCGTCTATTAGTGCCTCCTTGATTTTTCATCTGTGACAACATATGCAGTTTCTGTTTGTTGAAACTGCTACATATAATGAAATTGTTGCAATATATAACTATAAAAAATCGTTCTTTGAGTCATAATTCAATTAAATTGTCACCTAATTCGATTTGTAACACCAATATATAGTCCTAAAATATGTCTAAGTAACAAATTATGGTCGTACACAACAATCTCCATTGGATTCTAGCAATTTTATATAGAAAGACAATCATCTCACTGATTCGTCATATATTGTCCTAGTATATCCATATGATAGTTATATACACCCTTCTAAATTGTTGTTTCAAATATTATACCTTATTATTATTGATTGCTTATGTTATAATTAACTATAATTTGGTTAAATTTTCCATTTTCCAATCCTAAATCGATCAAATCGTCTATTAGTGCCTCCTTGGTTTTTCATCTGTGACAACATGTGCAGTTTCTGTTGTTGAAATTGCAACATATAATGAAATTGTTGCACATATAACTATAACAAATCGGTCTTTTGCAAAAGTGACCAAATGATAGGAAAAACCCATTCTGTTTGACAAAAAGTAAAATAGGACCATCCCATTGCAGAATACATTTTCATTTTCATTTCAAGAATAGGATTTTCAAATTTTTCATCTTTGTCGCTTTAGTTTTGGCGCTCTTTTTTATTTCTCTCTCGCTCTCTATCCTATAGGACCTGTCTCTTCACATTAATGTAATGATCTTAATTGATTTTCTGTCAGTCACTCCCAGTCACACTGTTCTCTCCTCTATTTTATTGGCCTTTGGTTAAACCAAATTTCGGGACTCACATATTCAATAGTAAATCGATTTTCATTAGATAGATTTTTTTGTTAGTTGATTTGGTATGATGTCAAATGATATACTAAATCGAATTTGTGATAATGAAAATGATACTATGTTGAATGTTAAAATGTATTGCAAACATTGAGACTTACTTTCAATGCAAACTTCATGGTCAAAAGACAATCCAGGTCACGGATTTTGGTCTTGTCCACGATATCGTGTATGTATATTTATTTCTACAATATTTGGAGACTCAGATCTCTTTATTTTTATTATTAAAATTTATTTCTTTGTGGTTTGTATTTTAGAAGAATTCATGCAACTTCTTTAGATGGAGGGATCGTGAAGATGTTGATATACGATCCAAGTTCGTTATTCTCCGATTGGCCTGGACACTTTGATGAAAGTCATATCAAAAGAAGTACTGAATAGGTAATTGAAGGAGAAAAAAAGACTAAATGTTGCAGCATCTGGACGCTAATGTTGGTATTCTTTGTTTTTTTCTTGTATTTTTAAGCATTACCAAGAAGAATTTTGGTAGAGGATACAAAATTATTATTCAGTTGTCTACAACCAATACAATTATCATAGTTGTGGAATTATCATATGTAGAAATGCCCCGATGCGTGATTTGTTGCTCTTCTTTATTTGTCAACATATGTCAAATATGTTTTAAATTTTAGAACAAAATATATTAAATGTAGCAATATATGCCACCAATATTGCTACAGACGAATCATCTATAGCAACCTATGCCACATGTTGTGACAGACGAATCATCTGTAGCAACATATGCCACATGTCATGACAGACGAATGTTGTGACATACGCATAAGATGTAGCAACATATGCCACAAATGTTGCTACATATAATCATATATAGCGACATATGCTACATATTGTGACAGACGAATCATCTGAAGCAACATATGCCACATGTTGTGAAAGACGAATGTTGCAGCGATATACGCATTAATTGTAGCAATATATACCACAAAGGTTTCTACATTAATCATCTGTAGCGACATATGACCCATGTTGAGACAGACAAATCACCTGTAGCAATATATGCCACATGTTGTGACAAACAAATGTTGCGATATACTCATTAGCAGTAGCAACATATGCCACAAATGTTACTACAGACAAATCATCTGTAGCGACATATATCACATGTTGTGACAGACGAATCATCTGTAGCAACATATGCCACATGTCGTGACAGACGAATGTTTCCATATACACATCAATTGTAGCAACATATGCCACAAATGTTGCTACATATAATCATCTGTAGCGACATATGTCACATGTTGTGACAGACTTATCATCTGTAGCAACATATGCCACATGTTGTAATGGACGAATGTTGCGATATACGCATCAGCTATAGCAACATATGCCACAAATGTTTCTAAAGACGAATCATCTGTAGCGACATATGCCACATGTTGTGACAGACGAATCAGCTGCAGCAACATATGCCAAATGTTGTTACAGACAAATTGATAAAATAAACATTGTCTTTGATTACATTGTCTTTAAGATAAAATAAAACAACATAATTGATAAATTAAACATTGTCTTTAATTACAAACATAATGTTAAGGCTTTAAGCTCTGAGATATTATCTCATAAGCCCAAGCATATTGCATCCGTTCAATTAGATTGTCACATAACAATGTATTGGGTGGTTGCAATTGTATCCTACTAATCAAATGCTCAATGAATGCAAGGGAATATGACCCACACGCCGCTCTAGTTGCATTTTGTACCATAGGTTCAGTTTGACCGTTCAATTTCCATGGTTGAGTGAGAAACTTCGATGGCAAATGATTCATTATTCACTCTGCTTCAACAATTTAGGCAACAATTCGAAGACTAGTTGTATGAGTGTCAAAAACATGGCATGTTCCGTAACCATCAGGTTGCAGTCATAAACATTCATGCGACCCTCGTGCAAGAGAATCTCGAGAGTCACAAAATGGATACCCGTCGTGTTCATGACTATCAAAATCCTTTTTTGCATCAATCCACTCCATGCCTCCAGGAGATGGCCTAATACCCTTGACATAGTCAATCATAACATCATCCTCTACAAAGTCATCTAGTAACCGATTCATGCTTTTACCACCAACCCTTGTTGCCTCATCTCTCATTTGATTATATCTTTGTAGGAAGTTCGTATAGAAGTTTAGATCCAGGATTCTATCTCTGGGTTCATAGTAGTCCGGGTATGTCACATGCCTCTGACGCATGAGGTTAAGGATTTCGTCAATATACTGAAATAAAAAATAATATTAAATAGTTAGGAAGAGTAGTCGCTGAAAATATAAAATAAATAGTTAATAATATAAAAAGTAGGATTACCCAGTCTTCCTACCAAACTTTTATGCTTGTCGTGTTCCGGAAATCTTGACCGGTAAAAACATGCATGACGTATTCCATTCGAATATCCTTTGCACTCGTCACATTCAACACTTTCTTTTTTTCAGCTATAGAGACATGCTTATAAATATTCAAACTTTTTATACTCCGTCACTTCCTTCATTACGACCCTTGGAATTTCTCCAAACATCTTCCTCGTTAAATTTTGCATTGCCTTGACAAATGATTCTTTTCTCCGCTTGGACAGTGAAGTATATTCATGCCACACATTCTTTGATACAATGCCCTTCACACTCCTCTTGTTTTTTAATTCATTGACAGCTTCACTCAATTTTTGAAGATACATGATAGAATCTTCATCATGTTTCTTACATTTCTCACAGAAAGAGCCACAACATTGTCTACAAGAGGTAGCCCCATCGTGTTGTCCTGCACCAACAGCACCAGCACTACCAACACTAGCACCAGCACCATAAAAAACAACTAATTCATTAATGACTTCATTAGGAACTCTGTCTCTTTTGATGGTTGTTGCACCAACTAACACCATTTTAACTCTATCCATAACAAGATTAAAAATGGTTTCAACCAACCCTAGTGTTATGATATATGACATTTGCAATTCCTCTTCTGTTGGGGGAAACCCAAGGATGCACAACCTAAAATTGTAAAAATGAGTCATCAGTAAGAATTACCATGTTGCAACAGATGATTCATCTGTAGTAACATTTGTGTCAGATGTCGCAACAGATGAGTCATCTATAGCAACATGTGTTACAAATGTTCCTATACATGATTCATCTGTAGCAACATTTATGTCACATGTTGCTACAGATGAATCATCTGTAGCAACATGTGGCACATGTTGCAACACATGATTCAACTGTAGCAACATTTCTAACATATTTCGCAATAGACAATTCATCTGTAGCAAAATATTTGGCACATGTCGCAACACATGATTCATTTGTAGCAACATTAGTGTCACATGTAACAACAGATGAATCATCTGTAGCAACATAAGAGACATATGTAGAAAAATATGCTTGTAATATACTAATAATAACTTACTGCATCATCAGGAGGGTTAAAAAGATCTGGAATATGCCCTTCTTTTGTAGTTTTTGTTCTTGATATCAACTATCTCAACATCCTTGGGGATGATATCTGTTTTTCTGCAATTAATTGATGAGTCAAATAAGGAATGACTTCAAATGCCCAGACCTATAAAAAAAGGAAAGCATGTCAATAATCAAATGTTGAATTATTACTTAATATAATATAAAAAGATTAAAAACATTCAGTTTTACCATGAAAGCCCATGGAAACCCAAACAAGTCCTTAATATTTTCTCCTAAAGTCCTTAACAAGCAGTCGACAGTTAGATGAAAGCTCTCATAAGCCCACGTGTAGTTGTTGAAAGCCTCAATATCCTGACAGAAATTGACATATTTAAAAAGTATGTTGTTGCTCGGATCCTTGTATATTATGTGTAAACCAAAGTAAACACAATGACTCCTAGTGATTCCTTGGTGTATCCTCCCGTTTCAACAAATTTACTAAGTCAGAATTTTTAAAGATTTTGCCAACAAGGGACATCAAGTCGTGTTCCTCAGTTGATAGTGACTATTTTCCTACTTCTGGTACTTCTCTTACTACTTTCTGTCTTCTTCTTGGTCCTATTTTAACAATGTATTCAGGAATGGGCTCAACAGGACGATGACATTTTAGCCCTGTAACTATGGCAAACTCTCTTATGCCAAAGAAAACTGACATGCCACAATAATTAATTACAATCTCATCCTTCTTATTGGGATTTTAAAAAATGAACCTTTTTTTAAGAAGTTCATACACGATGTTCATTTGAAAACGTCGAAGTGGATCAATGGATAAATCAAGAAAATGACCGAAACAACTATTTCTGAAAAAGTCTTCCAATTGATTTCTCTTGAGGATATCCCTGAATTTGACGAAAGGTCCTCCTAGGACTGACCTAATAATATTGTCACCATTAGCATCAGCTGCTAATACAAATGGAAAGTGTCTGCATTAATGATTTTAATCCCATCATCACCCCTAGCATTGAACTTTTCGTGAACTGTTGCTTCTATATTTTCTTCTTCTTCTTCCCGAACTTTATTTGTTTTCCCTTGTTCCTCCACTTCTTCTTGTTCTTCATCTTCCTCCTCCACTACTTGTCTTTCTTCATATTCTTTTTGACAAAATTCTACTTTTGTATGAGAAGAAGAAACTGCTTCAGTTGCAAGATTTTCTATAAGTGTAGTATTTTCGTTCCTCTTCCTAGCAATTTTAGACCTAGCCTTCTTTTGGATCTTTGTTTGGTCAGATGTATCAATATCAAGTCTTCTTTTCACATGAGCCATTATATTTGTATCTGGAACCACAAAATAAAATATTCACACATGAGCTACAACCACAATTTTAAACAAGGAAATAAGCAGATAAGCACATGCATTTGAAACCCTAATTAAATATTACTTGAGAAGATATATATCAATGATAAAGTAGAAATTATGAGGACAACACCGCCTTGCTGCAGAAGATGATCCGTGAAGGAAGGAAGAGAAGAGAAGAAGAGAAGGAGAAGGGAATACTGGAAAAGTATAGAAAAAACTGGAATTAATTAGTATAAATAAATAAATCTTGGAATACGAAACGACATTTGTAAAAGAGAGGAGAGAGGAGAGAGAGGAGAGGAGAGAGGGAAAATGGAAATTAAAGTCGTTTTAGTTTTTTTTAATTATGACAATTCAAACTGTGACATATGTTGCCACATATATACTATTTATCGCTACATATATACGATTTATTGCCACATATAATTTTGTCGTGTTTATTACAACAAAAATGACATATGTTGCCACATATACACTATCTATTTCTACATATATACTATCTATTGCCACATATAATTTTTTCGTGTTTATTGCAACATAAATTACATATGTTGCCACAGACAACACATTTGATCCTTTTCATCATAATTGACATTTGTGTAAACAAAATCAAAATAATCAAAAAAGCATTTTAATTAACAATTCACCCAATTGTTTTATACAACTTATCAACAAAAAGGTAATTCACAATGATATGATATACATAACCACCTATCTAATCAATAGTTGTTAACACAACATTGTCATCGATCTTAGCTTTTTTAGGTCTAGGCATCTTCAGTTCTTCATTGTTAGTAACATAGCCATTTCGAGCCTGGGAGATCCCATAATTCCATAGGTGTGAAGCATATCTCAAGCGAAGGGTGTCAGCACTAATTTCACATGATGGTACTTCTAATCCATCACTCAAAAACTGAGCGTAGGCAGCAACATAAAGTCCACAATCTCTGTAGGGCATATCATCAATCAGAATATATAATAACATCAAATTTTGATAGTTGTAAGACAAAAAAGTAATGTGATACTTACAGACTATTGTTTTTTGTTGAGAAATACCAGTAACATGTCTGACTTCGAATAGGTGAGATTTGTTCTTTCCTTGGTAACATTTAAGAACTGACCTATTGGTTCGCTCTTTTTGCTCAAAAAATTCACTTAACTCAAGGTGCTTGGGCAACATTGTAGACAACTTTTTAATCTCGGAAGATAATTTTCTATTAGACCTAGTTGATGACAAAGAATCATACACTTTTACGCACCGTTCCTTCAATGCAACGACTGCCAAGACCCAATGGAATTCCCCATTACTATTTACAAGGACATAAACATCATTTGCCTGGTCCCAAGGTAGTGCACAAGGTATACCAAACCCTTTCATTATGCCAACGATTTTATCCTAATATTCACTAGCATTGTCAATGTATGTTTTGAAAAAACAACTAGTGGTGGTACACTGATATTTAGACTAAATCTTTGCTTCAACTTCTTACACAAATAGTAAATATGACATCCACATACTGCACACATGCATCAGACAAGTGTATCAATTTAATTGTATATATTCATGTACTAAACAATAAATTTAAAAGTGGGAATCGATTTACCTCATCACTCTAGGACTTATTGGGTTGAGACATTATGTAGAACCAGTCCTTATTTCTTGGAAATGCAACTACAAAATAAAGTTGGTCAATATCAAGTTTTGAGCAATTGGCTAAGTAGTGATCCTCCTTGTTTCCTCTGCAATTGTGCAATCATTATAAATAATTATTTAGTGGACAACAAGAAGAAAAACTAATAATAGTTGAACGACTGTACTTTACTTACTTTTTTACATGATGCTTGTAAAGACCCTCGTTTATCCATTGCGAGATGGATGACATTAGTTCAGTTGGACCGTCACCGTTAATATTATAACCTTTAAATGGATATTTACAACTGACGACTTCAAGTTTCTTCTCTTTATTTTTCTCTATCTCCTTCTCCATCTCCTTTTCCTTCTTCTTCTTCTCCTTCTCCTTCTCCTATTTTGCCTTCTTCTCCTTCTTCTCCTCCTCCTCCTTTGCCTTCTTCTCCTTTTCCTTCTCCTTCTCCTTCTGTTTCTTTAGTTTTTCCTTCTTCTCCTTCTCCTTCTCCTCTTTTGCCTTCTTCTCCTTCTCCTTATATTTATCCTTCTCCTTCTCCTTCTCCTCCTTTGTCTTATTCTCCTTCTCCTCCTTTTCCTTCTTCTCCTTTGCCTTCTTCTCCTTTTCTTTCTTCTCACTGATTACATAAAGTGTTTGGGAAATATATTTTTTCAACCTCCTACACTTCAAAGGCTGTGAAATCTTCTTGGATCTTTGGAAAAATTAGTATTATGAGACATTTTCTTAAAAATATCAGTGAGTTTTTTAATACGACTAATAAAATAACCATGTTGCTGGGCACATTCTTCGCATAGACAAAAAGATCATTTCATGTTAGAAGATGAAGTTTCTTACATCATTTCATCTACAAGGTAAATAAAAAAAGATTGAGATTTTACAATTCATTATAAAATAATAATAGCAGTATGTTGCAACAGATGGATAGTCTGTTGCGATAAATTAACATCATGTTGCCACATATGTTCCTGCTATTACGACACATAAAATTAATGTTGCAACATATAGATCTTATGTTGCTACATATGAATCATATGTTGACACAAATGTAGCGATTAGCAACATATGAATCTTATGTGGCAACAAATGTTCAAGATGTTAACCTAAATTGAGATGTTACAACATATGATAACACTTTGAATATGTACTAACATATCACTAAAATGTGGCAACATGCGCTAAATGTTTCAACAAATGAAATATATGTTAGACACCTGAACAATACTATATTTCTAAAATTATATCATCAAAATGTCCACAAAAAGAACAACAACAAAAAAAATGACTTTTCACTGAATGATAACAATTCATATACATTTGCTCAAAATGAGGATTTTTTGGGTTGGTTGATTTTCTTTCAAAAATAGTAAAAAATACACACCATTAAGTCGATTATTCAATTTTAACATCTACGGAACGTTTTATTGTTCATTAATCCAAGAAAAAAACTTCGAAAATTATAAAATATTTCAAAAAATAATTTACCCATTTCTAGTCGAACAGGATTACATTTCAGAAAGATGAGGGAGTAACGACTGGAGAGGAAGATAATGGAGGACTGAGGAGGAAGAGTAACGAGGGATTTTTGAATTTTTAAGAAAAAAGAAGAGCAATCCCTCAAGAAAGAAGAGAGGAAGAAGATGAAAAGATTCTTTTTTTAAAAAAAAATTAATTTGGTTTGAATTAAAGAAGTGTGCTTTTTTGTATTTTATAAAAGATTATAAAGTTTTAGAAATGTTAATTTGGCATCATATTTACGTAATTATATTTTAAAGAGGATTTGACCAACTCTTGGTCAATCTGTCACCAAAAACAAAAAATGAGACTTATTTGACACATTTCTCTTAATTTTCTCAAGCAACTATTCGACATCATTTTTTACTCACTTTAACTAGAGATTAATCACAAGCTAACTTGGTATGATTGAAAAACAAAGAATATACAAACTGACTTTACCATAATCAAGATTTCAGTGATGCAAACGATTAACAAATAAACTAAAATATCCAGTTTTGAATGTCAAATGAGCAGATGTCATAAGAAGGGAGATATGGAAGTACACTAATCTAATCACATGATTTATGTTAACTAAAAAATCAAACACCCTCACATATTGAGAAAACAAGCAATCTATATTCACAACTTCAGAACTAAAACAAAACTCGTGGGCAACAATTGAGACTAACAGTAAAATAAGGAAACATCAACAGGAAGAAACCAATTTGAGACCCAAACAACATCATCAAGAAACCCAACAACAACATTCAAGTAATAGACAGGTTAGACTACCGGTTTGTAGTCAAAAGTAATTTGTAATATTTTGCACATATAAACATTTTAATACCTCGAACATTCAAAAGCAAATAATCGACATGCTAAAAATCTCAAATTTACGTACCGATTTCAACACCTCAAAATCTCAATACGAATGGTAAGCCAAGAATTCCTATGAAGAATCTAAATAGAAAACTTCTAAGAGCTTAAGATTAGAGAATCGTTTCAAAAATTTTTGAGTGTAAAATGAGTATTCCCAAAGAACTAAACTTGAACCATCCAAATCTAATATCAAAACTTTCCACCAATCGCTGAGAGTACAGTAATTTATAGGGAAGAAAAGAGCGATTTAGGAGGGGGGAATTCATTGGATTTTTGAAAAAAAGAGTTTATATTTTCCTTTGCTACTTTTCGAGATCAACAATAAAAGGCATGGGAAGTTCTGAAAAGGGGTAAAAAGCAAACGGTGTTGGTGATGGAATAGTACTGTTGACACTTTTACGGAATTACTATGCAAACAAGTACAGGGGTCGCGTTTCCTGGTTTCAGAGCGTTCTTCACTGTTCTCGCGTGAAGAAGATGAGCGAAGGTCAGGTCATGCTAAAAAATATTGGATGGACATTGGGTTGCTGATGGAGTTGGGGTCATATGTGTATTATGTTGTGCGATTTTGTTGTATTTGGACAAGGCTGGTGGGCTGAATCTTTGTTATTAACTCCAAAAGCCAGTCGGCTTGTAAAGTAAAAAAGAATTGTTGTTGATGGGCTGATGGAATTGGGTAATTAGGAAGTAGCTCAAAATCGTTTATAAATAAATTAATGAGTTTCTTAATCTTAACGAAATAAAATAATTAATTCAAGTATAAAATAATTGATTTAATTTCAAAGTAATTAACTCAAAATTATAATTAAGACTTAAACTAAAGTAAAATAATAAAATATTTAACTAAAATGTAAAATCTTTTGAGATGACTTTTGAATATTTAAAATACATTAATTATATACATGATTATATATATCATATATATTATTTAAAAATAATAAAAATGAAGAAGTACGACGATTAATTTATATATTGGAGGTCCAAAATTGGGTGTAAACAGCTGCCCCTCCTTTCACTTGCATAAATGAATGAAATATTAGGCAAATGAATTGATGAATCCAATTTTGAGTGACCAAATATTCATCCTTAGAAAAGAGATTTTGGTACAGACTTTAGAAATTATATCCGAACTCCCGGGCCGGGTTTTCTAGACATCATATGCTATATGAGAATTCAGACCACTTATAGTTTGATACACTTAAGTTGATGCACGGTTTTGGAAGAATTAGGCTATCCTGATACCAAATTATGATGAGGCTTGAATGCTCCAGAATAAGATTTGAAAGAGGTTATCGAAATACAGTCGATTTTCAACATTCAGCTCGACTACATATCCTTATACCTTAGATATCAGGTTTTTTGTAGTTTAACTCGATCGGTTGAAAAAGAAATCTATTATGCTAGATAACCTTCAATTTTGGAAGAGTGACAAATAAGTTAAATTATGAAAAAAGGGCTTTCAACCTCTTGTCCATGAATGTGGAGCTCTTCATATCTATGAGCAAATACATAATTTCCAAAGCTCTTGATGCATTGTCACTCGGATTAGAAAGTTGTGTCCAGTGAGAGGGAAAAGTTTTTCGGATGCAGAATTGAAATCCATAAACCCAAAGAAAATCCGAAACGCCTTCTGATAGTGGTGTGGTTTGATTATGGTGAAAGTCTCTCCTCAGCTCGCGTCCTAGGATTATGACACTCCTCTTTGGACTATGTCCCAGTTCACTACTAAGAAAAAGTTCCACGTTGTGCTGCATCTTTTTTGATGTCGTCCGAACTTATGGTTTAATTTGAGTATTCATCCTCTCGGATTCTCTCGACAAAGACTGAGATAAAACTCATTAGTGTAAAGTATAATTCAAATGGAGAGATAATGTACGTCATTTACCATGTTGGGACTTAATTATTCTCCATGAATATATAACTTCAACTTCTTTCAGTTTGACGTAAAGAAAATAAAGCTCGTATCTCGTACTTTAATATAATTCTTTACTGTACTCTTGTTTTGATATCGAATAAGTAAAAATAAGACTGATGTGATATATTGATGGTTCTCTTGGTGGTATGAGTATGTAATGGCCCTCTCGACGGTTGAATATGCAATTGGCCCTCTTGGCATTTCGAATGTGAATGACCCTCTCGGGAGTTTGAATATGAATGGGCATCTCGGCGATTTGAATCTGCTGGCTCTCTTTGCAATTGAATATGTATGAATCTCTTGGAAGTTTGAGTATGAATGGCCCTCACGACAATTTGAATATGAATGTCCGCTCGGCTTTTGATTATGATGAACCTCTTGGAATTTGAATATGAATGGCCATATTGGCTTTTGAATATGATGGACCTCTCGACGGTTTGAAATATGATGGCCCTCTCCAGATCTTTAATATGCAATGGCCCTCTTGGCGTTTGAATATGAATAGACCTCTCGACATTTAAATGTGATGGCCCTCTTGGGTTTTTAATTTGATGGACCTCTCGAAAATTTGAATATAATGACCCTTTTGACAATTTAAATATGCAAAAACATTGACTATGAATGTCGTCCTTCATCAATATTGGTATAATGATAGGTACTTTTGTTCATAACATCATTTTTATAGGTATCTAGCAACCTTAAGCAGTAAATACTATTCTTTGAGATGACGATAAAATATTGTTGTCAAATACCTCTTAGAATAGATATTATACTCATTATCAGATATTTACATATATGTTCTCGTGAATTAGTTGGTTGATAAATATGGTATCTTTGATGATCTTATCATATCCTATATCCACAAAAAATATTAGTTTTAGAACACTGATATGCATTGATATCTTCAAGTCTCCCTGCTCCTTGTATCATTATCTTCGGAAGTTTGGTTGATCGTACGAATCGTCGTAGACAAAAGACAAGATAATATTAAAATTAAAACATTTTCTAGGTATGAAATTTTAAAAAATAATTTGAAAAATTCTCTGTCCCTTAACTATCATGACATGCACGAAATGAACAAAACATCCTTTGTTTTAGACTTTTACATGGGAGGTAACTTACTGGCAACTTTAGAACTCCTTAAGAATATTTCACGTAGGGGTACTTGAAGTTAAATTTAAATTCCGAATACAGTTGATGGAGTTTTTAGGCCTTCCTTAAAAAGTTTGTTATAGTTAGATATTTCAAAAGCAAATTTGATAAGAAGTCATGATATCTTATGAAAATTTGAGACTTCTCAAAATTATGTCGAGTTGCATATTTCATTATGATCTTTAACTCTTGTTTGTAGGAAATGACTCTTGTAAAAATTTTGAGTTCCTCTCAAAATTTCAGTCCCAGTTTCCATTTTGAAAATAAATGAAAATCTTATTGGGAATATAATTGAACCTTTGTGGTGCCTACATATCCCGTTGAGGCAGGAATCAAGTCAAACATAGTTTTCCTCTCGAGGATTGCCCCCTACGTATCTCATTCTTAAGAGTTTAGGTAGAATGTAATTCAGGTACAAGGGGAATGTTTCAATACATAATGTGACAATGATTAAAAGAAAACTATAATTAGAAGGAACTATAGGAAAGAAGTATCATCCTTCAAATGTATTATCTTTAACGACATCTATATTGATAGCTTTGTGCCAACATAACCATCCATCTCTACAAGAATTAAAGCTCCTCTTGATGAAACTTTGTGGACTAGATACGGTCTTTTCCATTTAGGTGCAAATCCCTTTATATTTTTCTTGATGAGGAAAAATGTGTGTCGACTTGAAGATTCTGCAAACACATCAATGTACCATCTGAGTAGCTTGACTAATTCTTCTTTTTCTGTTGCTTCCAAATGGACGTTGACTCCGGTTTCTCTAATTGACTCATCATATCCCAAGTTTACTATATTTGTCTCATTGAGGTTTGGCTTTTGATCATCTTCAAGTTGTCTTACGTCTTTGGTAAGGTGTTCAAACATCATAGTTTTCTCATCATATTCTTCACATTCATCTTCATTGACCTTGCTTGATTTGCCGTGTTCATCACATGGCATGACATTGGCAGGTTTAGATTCATTTTTATTGAAAAGAACAATCTATCAACCCTGTTAAATGGTAAAAAAAATTGAATATTAATTCATAAATATGAGATAATCAATTTAAAATAACGAGGCTTTCATCGGACTTTTAAAAAGGCATACAAACTTTTGTCATGAGTAATGACAACGTGAGTCATTTCCTTTTTAAACATTACGATGAAGAATAAAATGAAATAAATGGTGGTTTCAGGCCTCGTTCGAACAACACCGATTTTCAAAAGTAAAACTTCAAATCTGGTCTTTGTCTACCAAGAATTTCGATGAATCGTAAGTGGAAAGGCCCTCCAATTTTGTGGCATCTCTTCAAGTTTAGCATCTCGGATGGTGAGTGTTGTGGTGGATTCCACCGAGATCTGAACACAATCTTCTTCATCAAACAACATTCCCATCCCGTCTTGTAGACAATCAACCACATACTCTAAATCTTTAGCAACAAATTACTGGTACAATTCTGGAATAGGCTTCCGTATATCACACTCATGCTCCTTCATCATTTCCGCTTCAAACAATTCTTCCTCTATTAGGGCATAGCCGACGCCATAGAGGAAGTTTTGAAGTGGGATAGAAAGAGGTTCAAATATTCCATCCAAATCATTTTCTAACCCACGTCCAGGTTCATAACCGCTTCTTGGAATAGTTGTTGCAAATATTTTATACAGCGGAGGCATTGGTACTTGCGGTGTTGTATCTTTAAAAGAAGCGTCAATTATCTCCACCATTTGAAAGTCATTACATTGAGAGGAATCTTTAATAACTGGAACGGAGAAGCCAAGGTAACTACAATTACTACATTAACTATTAATGACATTTTGATGGTCCTCCCAGATGAACTTCAAGATTTGATGCAATATGGATGGAACTGCTCCGACCGCATGGATCCATGGTATTCCTAGAAACATACTTTTGCTTGTGGATATACCCATCACTTGGAACTCCATGAACAAATTTTGCATGCCGCATTTGGATATATAAGTTTATCTCCATCATGGTCTCACTTTGCGAACCATCAAACACCCTTACATGCATGCGAATTTGATGGATTTTTCCAACATCATAATTTAGTTGAGTAAGATTTGATAGCGGGCAAATATTGCGTCCTGAACTATAACTTGTCCCTTCATTTAACAGTGATATACAAGGCACAATTGTGCATCACTCCTTCGATCGGTAACTTCTCTTCTCGAAAAGAGATTTAGTGAATCCAAATGACATGACTAACCATAGTTACGAGATTCTCACCATTTGTTCCCGTCGGTACATACGCTTTATCAAAACCTTCAACAACGCTTTTCGATGGTACTCAGAACTCACTAATAAAGCCCAAATAGAAATTTGAGCGAGAGTTTTCTCCAAATGCTTGACAATAAAATACTCATTTAGGCTGCATTCTTTTGCCAGAATTCTTCAGCATCCCTCTTATGATCGACCTTTATTGGTTCTCCTTTCGTCGTGTTTCCTGAGCCAACTCTTCTAAAACATAGCATCTTCATAATGTGGCATCCCTCGAGCTGTAGCACCCTAGACAACAAACTTTTCTTTGGCCGCTCGTTGCTTCTTTCCTTCGCCAAAGAGAATGCCTGATGAAGTGCAATTATTACAACAAACTCGGACAAGCCTATATGGTCAATGAAGACACTATTGGTATAAGTGATTTGACATTTGCTTCACCGATAGTCCCACTAGCAAGCCAATCTTCATCTCTTTCAATCATGTTGATAGTTTCTCCCCCATGATTTGACAATGGGTCAATGTTCACATTAGGGGCAGACTCTGGAGAGTGATGACTCTATTATCGATCAAGTCTTGAATTTTATGTTTTAGATTGATACATATGTTTGTATCATGTCCTGGTTTACCAGAATGGTAAGCACATCATTCATCTACTCAAAAGAAATTTGTTGTGGGATTAATTGTCCTTGGTTGGATTAATCCTACCACTCTGTGAGGCTTTTTTTTAGGTTAGGGCGGGGTAAATTATTTGCATTTTGGTTGTATTGTCCAGGATTTTGGTAGACTTACACATTGGCTTGGTGATTTGGTAGTGCATTTTGGTAAGTTGGCGGTTGATTTTTGTAGATATGTGGTTGTGCTTGGTAGTTTTGTTGTGCGTAGTAGTCTGGGATTGGAGCTTGCGGAGGTGGTAGGTTATTGTTTGTGATAGAAAATCGGTTGGAGTTTCCAATGGCAGAAGTTAGTGATGGAAAAGGAGAAGGAGGAAATCTAGTCTCTACGGGAGGTTCATTTGATGCAATGTCCAGTTTGGCCAAATCTTTGGTCTGTTGAATCTCTTCATGCATATATGCAATTTGTTGCATTACTTGGGAGATCAACTCACTCTGATCAGTAAGTTCAACATTTCTAATGGTAACATCCATTATTCTTGTTTCTTCAGAAGTACCTGTCATTTTGCTTTTACCTTTATCCAAAGAATGATCAGGGAAGGATGTTATGATTGAATTAGATCTTGTCAAGTAGGGATGGTCGGCCAGTTTGATTTTAAAACAGATCTGTCTGTACCTGTAGAGAAGAACAACTCAAAAGACATATATGTTAGTCTTTGTTTTTAAGGAGATATAAAAATAAAATAACATTAAACTACATATATATGTGTGATTTTGATTCAAGAAGATTAATCCACAGATATATATTGAGTGAACATGAGGACTCAAATGGACAGAATTCTTTTTGTAATTGAATTGGGTCGACTTGCATAGAATCCTGCTAATTCTTCCGCTCATATGTTTTTGTAGGTAAAATTCTTCAGAATCTTTCACTTATAGGGGAGAATAAAAATTGAAAAGATAGCGACCGAACCTTAAGTAGGTTGCCTACGAATCCACCAAGGAAATCAAGCCCGATGTAGTTCGACTTACATAAGATAAATTAAACGTACCTTTCTGAAATCGATAGAGAGACTAGGCTCGTAAAGAGATTCCTACGTTCCCCCATGGGCTTAAGTCTAGCGTAGTTCTTGATGACAACAAAACTTAAAAACAAAATTACAAATATGAGACATGTTTTACATGAACCAAAATCTACCCCTAAAACTTCTTTCTTTCCTCTTCAACCGTAAGGTGACGAATCTGGTGCTCTCATAATCTGAACCTTTTTTCCCTATTCCCCTCATGGAGGAAAGATTCCAAAAATTTAGATTCTTAATATCCCGCTCAATTTGGGGGATCCTCGCAGTCATTTTAGTGATATTAATTATCTCTTGATCGATTTTTACAATCTTACTTTTCACTGAGGTTGTTTCCATATCTCAATAATTCTCTCTCGTAGCGTCATTTAGTTTTGTCCAGTCAAGTCTCCTTTTGGCTGCAACTATCCTCTCTTTAGTCTGGGTAAATTTTTTGAACATTGAATCTTTAGTTTCTCCGTCATTAACCAAATTAATGGGTGAGATTGGGTGTTGAAGTCTTTTCCAGGCATTCTAGCAATTGACCTTCATGTGACCAATGAATAAAAAAATAGGAGATTTTTGGAGTAATAAATTTTTGAGAAACTTGGACAACATTTCAGGAGTAACTTGGACGGACTTTTTGTTGTGGATTTTACATATATGCTTAAAGTGATCTACGAAACAGGAATAAATTAGTTCTGCCTTAGACAAAGCAATCATATAAAGTAGCAGACAAACCAAATAAATCACGTGCTAAACTTGTGACCTTTTTATCCCAAATGTGGTCCTATCGAATTGAAGTATGTATAAAATCATTTGAAACATTTCATTGCCCCAAAAATAAATATATATACAAACTTTGTAAAAAAATTAAATGGGGATACATATTTAGGAAAAAGGATATAAATAATCAGTCTTGCGCATGGGTACAATTCTAACTAAACTTCTATGGAAGGTCCTTTGCTCTTGAACCTTTTTTCATTTTCCGGTGTTAATGCCTTTGGATGGACTAGCAGCTTGTGATGCTCTTTCTTCGACTAAAATAAACTATGTTTACCGCTTACCCTAGGGGACAATGATTTTTCAAACAATGCATACATCCTTCAAATTCAACACATAATTTTGAAAGTCCCTTCAGGCCATGGGCAGGTTTGGACTCAGGGTGGTCTTTCTAATTGGTCAAACATGCCTTTGGTGTTGGGTCATCTTAGTTCAATGTGATAAACTAAGGGATTTAGTTTCGCTCTACGCTAGTTTAAATAAGAGTGAGCTTTATTAGTAGTAGAACGGTGACTCAAGCGGACTAATTGAGTTGGGATAGTTAACCATCTTTGACTACCGAATAGTCAACTACATTCATCAAAGCCCCTAGAACAACTTGGTTAACGAACAACTGCGAGCCCACATAATCGTTTTTTAAATGAAATAAAAAATGTCATTTGACGGAATAAATGATGTGCATGCAATGACAGTTTATATCGCAATTTAAGCAAATAAGGGGCATATAAGGCAAAACAATTCAACAAATATTAACAAATAATCAAAAAAATCAATTCAATTATGGTTACAACCTAATTAGATTCCCAACCAAAGTCGTCATTTCTGTTATACCATAATTTTACTATATTTAGAACAATCACTTCTTGAAATATTCCAAATAAAAAACAATTTAAATAGAATACTTAGAAAGATTCGTCGCTTAATTTTTTAAAGAAAATTAGAAAACTTAATTTAGAATGACTCTAACAGATAAAGTCTTTAAAAATTTAGAAAAAACGAGTAAGAGGTTCTTATGTACACTTCAAGAAGGTTTTTAAGGCACTTGAAGCGCCCCCTAACACGCGGTTATCCTATGACTTGATTCAAATATTTTTGACTATTCTTAGGAACATGATTTAATATAATCTAATATAATATAATATAATAATTAATAATATTATATTAAATTTTAAAAATTTTGAGCAAAGAGATTTTTTTTTAAAATAGAACCTTAATTATACTTTTTGAAGTTCACTATAAGTGAATAGAATTTTAAAAAAACTAGATTAATTAGCATTTATTATTTTTAAAAATCATTTTAAAAGATAATAATACGAATCAATTTGATAAATTAAAGTATGAAAAATAATTTAAATTAATTAGAGAACGAGCAATAAATTTTGACTAAATATGTTGAATAAAAGTATAAGAGTTGTTTAAATTGTAAAAATGAATTAGCATAAAGAATATAGTCATCTTTTGGGAAATTGGATTAAATAAAACCAAAAGAATAAAAGGTTACAGAGTTAATGCAAATATATACGGGAAAATTACGCAATAAAGCAAACTTATATTATTTAATTCCTCATCATAACTATAATCTGCTATAATTACCACTCGCGACTAACATTATACATTAATTACGTGGGTTGAACTTCAAGTTTTTACAATTAGTGGTGTTTGTACGTATATGTACAATTCTCCTGAATATAAAAATACATGTGTATAATATACAATTATTTAACATACACACATATAAAATTCACCTCTCTCTCACTCTCTGCCCTCTCTCACTTGCCTCTCTCCTCCCTCTCCCAATATCTCTCACCTCTTTTTCTCCCTCTGCCAATCTCGTTTTCTATATATATAAATTTATATGTATAATATACAATTATATATATATAAAACTCACCTCTCTCTCGTTATTTGCCTCTCTCGCTCTTCTCTCTCATCCCTCTCCGAATATCGCTCGCCTCTCTTCTCCCTCTCCCAATCTCTCTTGCCACATATACAAATACAAATGTATAGTATACAATTATCTAAACAATATACATATACCGTTCACCTTTCTCCCACTATTTTCCCCTCTCTCTCGCCTCTCTCCTCTCTCTTCCAATCTCGTTCGCCTCTCTCGTCCATATAACATGTAGCTACAAATTGTAATTATCAAACAATAGCTATGGAGAGTAATTGACTATTTTCAAGTGTCTATATGTGAAAGTTTCCCAATACAACCTGTCCTAAAAGTAACTAGGGTTTACGTGTTCCCCACAAGTTCCTAATTTGATAATTATAACTATAACAATTCTTCCTAGTATCTTGCATTCAAAGTGGTAAGTTATGTATTTCTATATCCTTGGTCCGGCATCTAGAAAATTTCACTCCGCACCTTGGTCCGGATACGTGTGTTGCTATACTAACCCTTACGTTTACCTCATATTAAGCATTTAATTTGATATTTGACTAAGTTATTACCTCGTACCAATCAATACTAGCCTATTAGATAGTATACACTAAATCTATGTTGATAAATCTTTTCCTATTATCTACCTCCTTGGTCCGGCAAGTAGCATTAAGGCGAGTTCATGTTGGTCATCCGTTAAAAAGACTTCTAAGTGAAAGAATTATCAATACATGCAAGACACTATTCTAGAATTGTTATTTTAGATAGATTTTACCTTATTATTCACCCATGGTTCCCACAATCCTAGTTATGGAGTTTTGTTACCCATAGTAAAAATCACAATATTCATATATATAATATAAGAATTCATGCATTTACTTCAATGAGAAAGAATAAAATCCAGAAATTTACTTGATTAATCGACAAAATCACCAACAATCAACTCCAGAGAAAAGTGTAACAATTTAAAGTGTAATAATCAAAATAATCTACTAACAAAGAAACTAACATAAAAGTTTCTAACAACCAAGAGTCTAACCCCAAAAACGAGGTTTTTACAACTTTTTATAGAAAACAAAAACCTAATAAAAGAAGGACTCTAATTGCTGAAAATATGTCAAAACGCGGCTGGGTCGACGGACCTCGTGACGGGCAGTCGTGGTCATGACGGGCCGTCATGGACTCCGTCGTCCCATACTTTGCAAACTCTTGTGTTGCTCTCTTTATTGCCCTCGACGTCAGGTATGACGGACCGTTCCAAGCACGACGCTCCGTCGAGGGTCTCAGTTCCATAACACTTAAACTCTTGGAATTTGGGTACTGGGACTACTTCTCTGATCATCACGACGAACCAGCAGGACGGACCGTCATGGATACAACGGTCCGTCATGCACTTCGTAACCCCACACTTGGTCAGACTTCCCCATCTTCTTTCAGCATCTTCACTATGATGCCACCTACGAACCATCACAGGCACGACGGACCGTCACAAGCTTCGTAGGTGTTAAATTTTCTGCGTTTCTTGCTCAAAAACTTCCGCGTTCATCTTAAGACAGATTTCCTGCAAATAAAGGGAAACTTACATAAAAATAATTACACAAAGACTTTTGGACACACACTAAACTTAAGGAAAAAACATTAAAAATACCGTGAAACCACGATATATCAGACACCTGCTATGCAAAAGGATGAGATTTAGCCTATTTTTGTGTCCAAAAATCAATGTGTACCCCGATCGTATATCAGTGCAAATGAGTCGTTCTTTTGTCATTTTTAGTATACAACCCACATTGATGTTTCTAACCTACGTCTTCATTTTTGTCTTGTATTTACTGCCCAAAACATGTATATTAGTGTGTACACATTCTATACAGTATGTATACAACCCATTTCTTGGGCTTTTGAACATTTATGAACTAATTTCCAGCAGGAGTAGTTGCATGGTTCTTCAAGAGGTTCTGTTTAGTATGAATGGGGATATGGGACTTCATTCATGCATTGCATGAGTAGACTTTAAGAGGAAGCATCATATATTTTCTTTATTATTAAGATTATGAGTTTACATCAGATTATTTTGTATTTTTACGTACAATTTAAAGTTAATTGTATTTTTGCATATACAAAGTTGAAAATCGTGTTTTAAACAGCTTTCTTTATATTGCATATGTGTTTAAACTTCTATATAATGAAATGAGTAGTTATAATAAGTTAGTTATTCATGAGTTGAGTAGAGTCAAGGTAAGTATTCTTTCTCACTCCTTTTAAAGTCCATGTTGTTTAGCATTCCTACTCGCATACTGGTACATTCAATGTACTCCTGCAGTTGGCTTGCATCATATTATGATGCAGACACAGGTAACTAAGATTGACATTCCAATGCACCGTTGATTCAGTGAGCAGCTTAGATTTAATTTGTGAGCATCCTTTCATTCCGGAGGACATCTTTAATTGTAAGTTATTTTCTTCAGTTTTCAGTTGTTAGGATGATTGAGGGTCCTGTCCCAACACCCATTTTTTATTTAGAGGCTTCATAGATCGGTCAGAAGGTTTAGTTTTTAGTCTCTTTTTATCTTATATGACAGATTTTTTAACTTTGACACTTAAGTGTCATTTTGGCAAAGGTAACTATTTAAATTACTTCTTTTAAGAATGTTCTTATTTCTTAATTGAGTTGAGTTAAGTCTAGCGCTTAGTTAAGTAAGTCAGGACAACGGTTTTCTCAAGACCAGCAATGGTCACCGAGTGCCAGTCCCGCCCAGGATGTAGACTCAAGCCATGGAAAACTTGGTATCATATCATAAGGTTCAAGAATCCTAGGGAGTCTATGAATCCGTGTCTGAAGAATCTTAGTCATAAGTGTGAAGCACACGCATCTATGATTAGGAGGCTAAAACATTTTAGGAAATTCCTCACTTCTTTTACACTCATTTCGTGCGTTAGAGTTTTAGATCTAAAAAGTTTCCTTCTAATTCGTGCCTGCGCATATTTTTAGAGAATCATGAGTTCACGAAGAGGAGTCAAAGGTCATCATTGTTGAGGAACAAGAGTTCCAAACTCACTTGAAGTGCAACCTGAAGGATAAACTATCCATGTTGAATTCTATGAGACTATACAGATGTTATGTCAAGTTGCGACTCATCAAGTTGGACATAGAGGTAATTGACATAAAGTGGTTGATACCTTAGGGATTTGAGTTTTTAGGGATGAATCTACCAAGCTTCACAGGTTCAAGTGTCACGGAGGATCCCAAGAAATTTGTTGAAGGACTTCAGAAAATTTTTGATATATTGCATGTTGTTGATTTTGAAAGGGTAGGCTAGTTGCATACCGACTAAAGGGTATCCCTAGAGTCTTGTTCGACCAATGGAAAAGGAATAGGGATGAGGTTGTGCTAATAGTGAGTAGACAGTGTTTGAGAATGCATTCATGGGACATTTCATTCCCCATGAGCTGCGAGAGGTAAAGATTAGAGCATTTCACCCTTAATCCATAGTCTATGAGTGTTTATGAGTACAGTCTAAAGTTTGCACAAGTCTCCCACTATGCTCTGGAAATGGTTGTTGAGATGATGAGCAAGGTTAGTTTATTTATTGCTGTATTGTCACGTCAACAAAGCAAGGAAGGAAAGACAACAATGTTGATAGGGGATATGGACATAACAAGGCTAATGATCCATGTGCAACAAGTTGATGAGAATAAGCTTAAGGACAAAGAAGTACGAATTCTTCCTTCCAACAGAAATAGAAGGGACATGTTCCACCATCTGTTAGTGCCCTTGCACCCAGAAACAATGGTGATCATAATGTTCGGAGTTCACAACCTTTTAGAGCTAGACGCATCAAGTCTCCAGATAGTGTGACACAAGGAGTTAACTAGGCTCCTGCATGTGCTAGATGTGGTAGAACCCACCTAGGAAAGTGTTATCAAGGCCATATAGGTTGCTTCAAGTGTGGACAAGAGGGTCGTTTCATGAAAGAGTGTCCAAAGAACATGCAAGGGAATTGTACTGGCAGAGGAACAAACCGACTAAATGCTATTAAAAATCTCCACGAGCAAAAGGATTTGCCAGATGTCTTCATTGATATGATTCAAGTCTTTGAATTTACTGTTATGCTTTGCTAGACCCGAGAGCGAGTTTATCTTTTGTAACTTCATATGTTGCTATGAATTTTTATTTTACTCCTGAGTAACTTACTGAGTCATTCAGTATTTCTAAACCTATTGGTGATTCTATTCTAGAAGACAAATTCTATCGTGATTGTACCATTTCCTGTCAAACACAGAAGTACCATGGATGACTTAGTAGTTAAACATGGTATATTTTTATATCATTCTAGATATGGACTGGTCTCATGCCTATTATGCATCAATAGATTTCAACACTCGAGTAGTCAAGTTTCAGTTTCCACTTAACCAGATTTAGAGTGGAAAAACAGTTCAGCGGTGCCTATGGGTCGTTCCATTTCGTACCTTAAGGCAAAGAAGTTAGTTTCCAAAGGGAGTGTCTATCACTTAATCTGTAATGACTCAAGTGCTGAGATGCCTTCTATTCAGTCAATTTTAATTTTAGTAGTAAAAGAGTTTCCAGAAGTCTTTCCTGATGATATACTCGTAGTCCCTCCTAAAAGAGAAATAAACTTCGGCATAGATATCATTCCAGATACTCATCCTATCTCTCTTACATAATATAGAATGGTTCTAGTAGAGTTGCAAGAGCAGTTGGAGGATTTTCTAGAGTTTTATTTGACCAAATTAACTTTAGGAGACAGCTAATTTTCAATGGTTTGAAGCGTGTGAGAAAAGTTTTCAGGAATTGAAAAAGAAGTTCACTTTTACCGCATTTTGACTTTTCGAAAAGTACTCAAGTTACTATGGTGTATTATGATGCATCTAGAGTTGGTTTGGGTTGTGTGTTAATACATAATGGCAATGTTATAGATGATGCCTCCATAAAGTAGAAGGTTCATGAGAAAAACAAAATACCCAACCTATGACATAGAGTTGGTTGCTGTAGCATTTGCTTAGGAAGATGAAGTCATTATCTTTATGTGTTCATGTGGAAGTGTTCACCGATCTCAAGAGTTTTTGTCATGTGTTTAATTAGTAAGAGCTTAAGCTCAGACAAATAAGGTTGTATGTGGGTAGTGCCACCCATTTTGAGGAAGCTAAAAAGGAGTTAGAAAATGAGGTGTATAGACTTGCATGATTAGGAGTTTGAAAGATGAATTATACATAAGGATGAGTAGTAGTAAGGAATGGCTCTGAATCATCACTAATGTCAAAATAGAAAGACAAGAAAGACCAACACCCTATCAGGCTTAAATTAACTGCAAGTGTTCATAAGCAAAAAGTGATGGTTTTTGAATAGGGGGAGATGGTGTATTGATATATATATTAAGGTAGGTTGTGTGTACCAATGGTAGATAATTGAATTACTTTAAGGTTTCACCCATGAAGGGTGTTATGAGATTTGGTAAGAAGCGAAATTAGCTTGTAGAGAAGCTACTTAAGAAGCTAAAGAGGATAGGAAGAACATATACCCACATCTTTTTGAATCCGAAGAAGTTCCAAATTAAGGTACTAATCATTTTATCGGCATTAATTTAAATTTGCATGTCATTTTTATATTTTGATGTTGGGTGTATGAGTTGAATGTAAGATGTTACACCATAAGCCTAGTAAGAGGTAATCTCATTTGAGAACGAATATTCTCAAGGGGGAGATATTGTAACATCTCGTGAATTGAAATAGTTAGGAAGAATCTTAGAAGTTGAAATAGTAAGTTTAGGAAGAATTTAAATCTAGAAATTTTCTTAAGTTAGGAAACAATGAGTTTTTGGTCGACTTCAAATGACCATAACTCCTAGCCTACGATGAGTTAGAGGTATTATTTGATATGATTGGAAAGCCAAGATCTTTCCAATTTCACCGAGTTTACGTGATTTCAATTTCTTATGAGTAAGTTATGCCTTTCGGAAGTTGGGTTGTTGGATTAATGATAGTCCAATCCGGATTTGGGAAGGGCAATGTTGTCTTTTCCTAACCAAAATATTTTATTTCTTTTTTGGGTAATAAATTGGTGTCAAAACTGATTTTATTCAGTTCACGTTTTTAGAAAACAAGTTAGGGTTTTGAGATAAGATAAAAGAAGAGGAGAAAAGAGGAGAAAGGAGAAAAGAAAGCAAGAACGTTCAAGATTGTCGAAGTTCATCTTGTGGAATTCGTCGGGGTGATCCCTATCAAGGTATGTGAGGTGTTTCTGTGTTGGATTTGTTCACTCACACACCAATATGTTCGATTCAGCAAGTTTCGTATTGATTGAGTGGTAAATATTGAAGTTCTTCATGAACTATTCTTGAAATCCTATTGGTAGAGTTGTAGTGTACCTGTAGTGGTTTTGATTCGTGTTTCCAGGTTGTCTACGAGTCTAAACTATTGGGTATTGAGGATATTCTAAGTGTTTGGGGGAAGATCCATGGAAGTTTGGGAGATTAAAAATTGAAAATTTGAGAAGAAAAGTCGGAGAACTCGTCTGATAGGATCTGGGGCCCCGCGCCTACCAGAGTCCCTCGGGACAAATTCTGTCCGTCAGGATCTAGCGCCGTGCGCCAGCCAGAGCACCTGAGGACAGCCTCTTTCCGTCACGCTCTGGAGCCTCGCACCTCTCAGAGCACCAAGGTCACCTGGAGTTCCCATCTCTCCCCATCTTTTCATACGAGTCCCTAAGTGATGTACCTACAAATCCTAGGTGATTCCATCACTCTAAAGTACATATAAACATCATGAAATCATCCATAAACATGATATCATGTTCCTTGAATCCATAATTCAATTCAAGAAAAGTTAAGATCAAAGTCAAAGAAGTCAAGGAGTTATGTCCAAGGTAATGAAGTAAGTAAAAATAGAGTTTCTTAAAGCATCCAAGAGTTTTATTTAAATGCTATAAATTTGTTTTAGGGATCAAGTATTGAGTTACATAAAGAGTAAAAGTTGAAGTCTTTCCTTCAAAGAAGTGTAAGGGAACTAAGTATTTCCCTAAAGATTTGAACTTTATCCTTCAAAGATTTATAAGGGAACCAAATATTTCCTGAAGAGTCATTTCAAAACTCAAGTTTCGAGCTAAGTAAAGAGTAAAGCGTAGATAGTTAAGTTGAAGTTATTTTCTTCAAAAGTGTAGGGGGACTAAGTACCCCCAAAGACATTTTGAAATGTTTTCACATTTAACAAGGAAGCTAAGTTTTCCAAAGAGCCTTCGGGCTAGTTTTCAGCAAAGAGCTATAGTTTTATAAAAGGAAGCAAACAGGGAAACTATGATTTCCAACAGTGTTTTCAAAACTAAGTTTTGAGCACTAATATCAAAACTACAAAATCAGTATGTTTTAAAAACACAAGAGCCAGTATATTTTTTATAGTAGTGATGAGCACCGATATGGGAATGGGAGTTTCACATTAACTCAAGTCTCCATGAAAACCATGTAGCCATCATGGGTAGAAAAGAGTCATTTTTTAGATGAATCATTTTCACTGTTTACTAGTGGATCCATTAGGCAGTTCAGGTTCTATACTCTCACAGGTTTAGGATGGTCCTTGGCAACATGACGTAAAAAGTTGTATCATCACTATGATAATTAAGTAATAGTTGTTGGTTAGAGGAACTCCCACAGCAGTAGGTGCATGGTTCTTCAAGAGCTTCTACTTAGTATGAATGGGCGTATGGGATTTCATTCATGCAATCCACGAGTAGACTTTGAGAGGAAGCATGATATATTTTCTTTATTATTAAGATTATGAGTTTACATCAGATTATTTTTTATTTTTACATACGTTTTACATTAAATGAAATCTTTGCATATAAATAGTTGAAAATCATTTTTTAAACAATTTTTCTTTATATTGTACATGCCTTTAAACTGCTATATAATATAATGAATAGTTATAATGAGTTAGTTATTCATGAGATGAGCAAGGCCAAGGTAAGTGCTTTTTCTTACTCCTTCTAAAGCCTATGATATTTTACCATTCCAACTCGCATACTCGTACATTCAATGTACTGATGCAAGTTGGCTTGCATCGTTTTATAATGCAGACACAGGTAATTAAGATCGACATTCCAGCGCACCATTGATCCAGTGAGCAGCCTAGAGTTATTTGGTGAGGCTCCCTTAATTCCGGAGGATATCTTGACCTTTAAGTTAATTTTCTTTCAATTTTCAGTTGTGAGGATGATGGGGGGTAGTGTCCTAACATCTATTTTTAATTTAGAGGCTTCATAGATAGATAGACAATCAAACATTCAGTTTTTCGTCTGTTTTTATCTTATATGACAGATGTTTTAACTTTGAGACGTAAGTGTCATTTTGGTCAAGGTAACTAACTATTTAAATTATTTCTTTAAAGAATGTTCTTATTTCTTAATTTGAGTTAAGTCTTCCGCAGAATTAAGTAAGTCAGGTCAAGGGTTCACTCAAGACTAGCAATGGTCACCGAGTGTCATTCCACTATATACAAATGCATATGGATAATATATAATTATATACATGTAAAATTCACCTCTCTCCCACTCTCAGCCCTCTCTCACTCCCCTCTCTCATCCCTCTCCCAATCTCGCTTGCTTCTTTCCTCACTCTCCCACTCTCACTTGCCATATATACACATACAAATGTATAATATTCAATTATCTAACCAATATACATATACAATTCACCTTTCTCCCACTCTTTTCCCCCTCTCTCTTCTCTCTCCTCTCTCTCTCCTAGTCTCGCTCGCCTCTCTCCTCCATATAACATGTGGCTACAAATTTTAATTATCAAACTTTAATTATGGAGTGTAATTGACTATTTTTAAGTGGCTATATGTGAAAGTTCTCCAATATATAAATGATAAAAGGAAGAGAATCAAGTTAGGGCTTTTGGCCCAACCTTTCCTAAATATATTATGTGCCAAAAATGGGATTTAGACCATTGAGTTAACTCTGTTGTTGGACCCCTGTTGTGCAAAAGGATGATATTTAGCCCATTTTCGTGTCCAAAAATTAGTGTATACCCTGATCGTATATCAGTGCATATGAGTTATATTTTGGCCATTTTTCATGCATAATAAAATGTATACTAAGGGTTTGGCTATATATTTCCCAAATAATATTTGAGAAAAAACTTAGCAAATAATGTTTGTCCATACACTTTGTCATTAATATTTGGCAAATATTTTTTGCAAATACCCCAAATTCCCAAATACTAGTTTTTTCTAGTATTTGAGTCAAGTCTCATTATTTGGGATCTTTTTAAAAATTAAAAGTTTACCCAAAAACTTTTATATTTCACAATAACACCCTCTGTAGTTGTTGCTTATGTTATATTACATAATTTTTTACATTTATTCCAAAGTAGTGATGGAATATTCGGTGAATGTGAAATGATAATATGATTGTTGATGAAAATGATTAATAATCGGCTCAAGATAACAAAGTCATGTGTTTTGTCTACTTCACGATGAAATGATGCATGTTGCACTCAGTCAAAATTACCACATTACTCTAGTGTCATGGACAGTATTTGTTATTGTTGTAATAAAAATCACATTGACTTGTAATACAAACTTATGGTTAGTTTTGATATTTTTAAAACATATGGATATAAATCATATTTTTCTAAAAGGTAAAATATATTTCACAAATACTATGGACAAACACATGGTGAAATTTCACCCAAATAATATTTGTCAAGAATATTTGGAAATCTATGGTCAAATGCTAGCTAAATGTATACAACCGATTTTGATGTTTCAAACCTGCGTCTTCGTTTTTGGCTCATATTTGCTGTCCAAAACCTGTATATCACTGTATACACCCATTTCTTGGGCTTTTGAACATTTATGAACTAATTTCCACCAGTTTGTTAGGTCTCCGGAACCTGTACCAGTTTTCGAATATAAAGCAGGGCTGACTCAAGAAATAGGAAAATCAAAGATCGAACCCTTATGGCTCAACTCAGTAATGCAAGATATATAAGTCCACCATGGACTCGAAAGAGATACACATACACACAAAGGGAAAGAAAAGAATTAGAAAAAGAGATAAAGTTTCAACAAATACATGATTAAATGATTTACTTATGACGTAGAGAAACATACACATCATTTTGAAGAGACAACAACATACACAAATTTATCAAGTAATATGCAAATTTAAGACGTGGATCATATGCATTAAATAAAGAAATCATTTTTATGTACAATATAAAGACAATGCAATGAGATAGAATTGAATTCAAACTGATAATTCATAGGGCTCATTTGATCATTCTTTGGAAAGAAAGTCATATGTGAATGTGAAAGAAATACAGATAAATCCCAAAAATATAAAACGAAATCAACAGAAACTAAGAAGATTCCAAACAACAAAAAGGCATTAATAGGAAATAAACAACAGAAATGTAATCAAGCTCCGGTAGCTTGAACTAAGCAACTATTCAACATCATTTTACTCACTTTAACTAGACAAACTCATCACAAGCTAAGTTGGTATGAAGAAAAAAAAAGAATATACAAACTGACATTACCATAATAAAGATTTCAGAGATGCAAACGATTAACAAATAGACTAAGATATTTAGTTTTAATACGGAATGAGCAGACGCCATAAGAATGGAGATATGGCAGTATACTAATCTACTCACGTACTTTGTGCTAACTGATAAATCAAAGACCCTCACGTATTGAGAAAACAAGCAAATTATATTCACAACTAAGAATTAAAATAAAACTCATAGGTAACATTTGAGACTAACAGCAAAACAAGGAAACAACAACAGGAAGAAACCAATTCGACACCCAAACATCATCAAAAAATCCAACAACAACATTCGAGTAACAGACAGGTTAAACTACCAATTTGCAGTCAAAAGTGAGCTGTAATATTCTACAAATATCAATATTTGAACACCTCGAACAGTCAAAAGCAAATAATCAACATGCTAAAAATAAAAGAGACCTGGACTAATATGAATATTACCTTTTGAGAGGAAGAGAGCTTGAAAGTAACGATTTCCACACCTCAAAATCTCAATACAAATGGCAAGCCAAGAATTCCTAGGCAGAATCTAAGTAGGGAATTTATATATTGGAAGCCAAAATTGTAGGAAATATGGAAGGAAAATAGTATCTTTAGAGAATGCTCAAGTTTATTATAGGCTACTTAAGGCCACTTGAGATGATTACAATAATCAACTACATCACTGTTTATACTACTCAAAATAGAAAAAAAAATTCTTGCACAAATAACTAAATACATGTATCACAATTTACTAGATACATGTGCTACGAAATTGTAAAGAGACATCTTGAAAATCTAAGAGACAATTTCAGAAGACTAAAAATTGATGCATTAATTCCAACACCCCCCCCCCCTAATGCATTTGCTTGATAACTCCAATGCATTCTCGAAGATAGCCAAATTTTTCTTTAGGAAGTGCTTTGGTGAAGATGTCAGCAAGTTGTTCTCATGCCTGACAATAATGCAACTGAATTTGGCCTTTCTCTTGTGCTTCTTGAATAAATTGATACTTGATAGAAATATGCTCTGATCTTTCATGGATGACTGAATTCTTAGCAATTGCAATTGCTGATTAGTTATCACATAAAGAACAATCCCTTCTTTGTTTTTGCTTTTTCACCAATGTCTTCAAATATTCTCCTAAGCCAAATAGCTTGAGAAGTAGCCTTAGATGCTGAAACATATTCTGCTTCGGATGTGGATTGAGAAACAACACTTTGATTTTTTGATAACCAAGAACAAATACTTGATCCAAATAAGAAATCATAACCAGAAGTACTCTTTATGACATCTATACTTCTAGCTCAATCACCATCAGAATAACCAATTAAGTTGAAATTTCCACCAAATTTGTACATTATTCCATAATTCATTTGTGCTTTTGAATATCTCCTTCATTTTAGACTTACAACTTCTCTTTCTCTAGGTATAGCCACATGCCCCCAAGTATTATTTTTTTCAATCATCCATATTTCTTCCTCATGGTTCATTGCTTCTTCATAATAATCTGGCTCAACACCGGAAAAATTACATCTTTGATAAATGTCACTCAATATTTTTGTTTCTCTTGGAGGCGGTTCTTCATCATCTGAATCTGGGATTTCTCCCCCACGAGAGACATCTTTCTCGTCCTCTTCTTGATTTGAAAATATGATAGCAGTATTCTCTATCTTTTTATCATCCCAATTCCATATTGTCTTTTTAATAAAAATGACATCTCTACTAACAACACGTTTGTTAGTTTTGAAATCGAGAAGTCAATATCCTTTTGTTATATCACTATAACCAAGAAAGATACATTTTTGACTTTTTCATCCAATTTTGTTCTTTTATCAGCAGGTACATGAGCATAACAAATACACCCGAAAATTTTAAAATGACTTACAGAAGGTTTAATGCTACTCCATGCTTCAACTGGTGTCTTGTCCTTTGGTGCCTTTGTTGGACACATGTTAAGGATGTGAACTAATGTATGCACTGCTTCTGTCCAAAAATATTTTGGCAACCCTTTCTCATTCATCATAGTTCTGGCCATTTCAACAATTGTTCTATTTCTTCTTTCAGATACACCATTTTGTTAAGGAGTATACCATGTTGTAAGTTGCTTCTGAATGCCTTCATTTTTGCAATATTCTTCAACTTCTCGACTTGTGTATTCACCTCCTCTATCACTGCGAAATGGTTTTGATGTTGCGACCTTTTTTGCTTCTCAACAAGGGCTTTAAATTTCTTGAATGTAGCAAATGCTTCTGTTTTTTCTTTCAAGAAATAAACCCAAGTCATTCTTGAGAAATCATCAATACATATTAGAAAATACATTTGACTTCCAAGAGATGAAGTCTTCATTGGTTCACAAATGTCGGTATGGATTAGTTCCAAAAGTACACTTGGTCTCCAAGACATCCCTTTTGGAAAAGACTTCCTATGTTGTTTTCCCATTATACAATTTTCACATGGATCCACCTTAGTATGTATCTCAGGAAGGCCTTGCACCATGTCCTTTTGCTTGGGAAGCTCCAAACTATGAAAATTCAAGTGACAAAATATTTTGTGCCAAAGCCATGAATCATCTACAATTTCATTATTTTAATGCATTGTTATGAAATTGCAAATGAAAGTTTCTTTTTATCATCTTTACTTCAACAATGACTTGATTTGACTCAATTTTATAATAAATCCTACAATAATTATCTCTAAACACAAGAGAATAACCATTTTCCATGAGTTGACCAACACTAAACAAATTTTCTTCCAAGTCAGGAACATAAAGAACATCATGAATTTGCTTACCGCTTCCTTTCATGTTGATCGAAATAGTACCTTTACCTTTCGCATCAACTAAGGATCCATTCCCCATCTTCACTTTAGTACTGATGCTATTATTAATTGAGGGGAAAGTTTTTTCATCTCCAGTCATGTGATTACTACAACCACTATCAACATATCATTCATTGCTTTTTGTTGAAGCATCAAATTTTAAAGCAAAGAAAAGGTTTTCTTCCCTTCTTTCTATTTTTCACAAAAAATTGCTAGCTCCCATTTCTTGTGCCATCAATCTTTTTCAACGTGGCCAAACTTTTTACGAATGTTACATTGGGGCTTGCCTTTGTTCCAATATTTTTCTGCATTGTGATTAGTCTTTTTGTAAACTTTACAAAAAAGACTAGAGTTTTTCTCACCTATTTCTTCAGCCTTCTTGGAAGAACCATCATGATCCTACTTTTTTTTGGCTTGTGATTCTTCTTCTGTTGATTTTTTGAGAAATTTTGAGAATTCTCATTTGTTTTGGACTTGAAAGTCGACTCTTTGGGTTGATCTTCACGAAAAAAATTTTTACTTCTCGTGTGCACGAAATGATCCAACTAGTTTTTTGATGGAAAGCTTAGAAAGATCTTTCGTCTCCGCAGTGATAGCAACGATGTACTCATACTTTTCTGTGACACTAATTAGAATCTTTTCCACAACTTGTTGGTCAGTAAATTGTATCACTATGATTTCTCATTTTATTAACAATATTCATGACTCTTGTGCAAAATTCATCAATTTTTTCATATTTGATCATCTTCAAATTTTGAAACTCTCTTCTAAGAATTTGAAGATTTATAGTGCGTACTTTACGTTACCATACACCTCAGTTTCCAGAATATCCCAAGCTTCCTTTGCAGTCTCATAGGTAGCAATTTTTGCAAAATATGCTCTTGAGACTCCAGTTTGGATTTTGCTCAAGGCTTTTGGATCTTGACGATACTTAGCCTCAAGATTTATCATCTCTGCTGCTGTAAGATCACCATCGTTGTCTGGCTCTTCAAAGCCATTTGCAACAATAGTCCACAAACATGCAGCTTTCAAGTGTTTTTTCCTTTTTATTTTTCACTATTCAAAATCAGTTCCATCAAAAAATGGAGTAAGAACAACTGAAGAATCAACACCTTCATTAGTTTTGGATGTCATATTTTTTTTCTTCACCTAATCCCAGATTAAGAACGAAAATCTACTCTTGATACCAATTTGTAGGAAATATGGAAGGAAAATAGTATCTTTAGAGAATGTTCAAGTTTATTATAGGCTACTTAAGGCCACTTGAGATGATTACAATCATCAACTACATCACTATTTATACTACTCAAAATAGAAAACAAAAAGTATTGCACAAATAATTAAATACTTGTATCACAATTAACTAGACACATGTACTACGAAATACTAAAGAGACTTCTTGAAAAACTAAGAAACAATTTCGGAAGACTAAACATTGATGCATTAATTCCAACAAAAATTGGGTGTCAACAAACATCTCTCTGACTCAAGATGGTTATATTATATTATTTTTGTATTTTATATTTTGATTAGATAGATTTTTGTATATAGTCTCTTTCATTACTTAGATGATCTAATACCGGTGACATCAAAATTCAGGGTTTAGTTCTCATATATATATATATATATATATATATATATATATATATATATATATATATATATATATATATATATATTCTATGTTTATTTTCTCCCACATATTTATACTCTAGATATACTTATCGCTTGTTATTTGTCTTGCATATTGAGTTTATGGTAGGTGTCATCATGAACCAATTTTGGATCATGACATTTAAGTTTTAGATCCATTTTATCTTGACGTACAATTTCATGCCATGTTGAGTTGATAACTTTATATCCCAATCAACTTCAAGACCACAAGATGATGTCACATGTTCATATGATTAGACAGTCTCAATCAAATTCAAGAACCAGTCAAAAGTAGTATTAAGTATTTTCGCTTTTGTCAAACTCTTTATGATATAAGATTATATCTTTTGAACCCTTTACTTCTATTATCTTGTATGATGTATATCACGTGGCTTGTATAGGGCCTCTCAAGACCTTACATCATGTCACGTCTAGGGTGTTTTTTGAATCGTGAAAAGCTTATAAAGACAATTTTTCTGTAAATGTATCCTTAATATTAGCATATCCATTTTCCCAACTAAATCATGTATTTTACAAATATATATAAATTAATATAGATTTAATACTAAAATATTCATGTCATTTATATTTTTTTAAAAAGGAGTGCGAAGTTTATCAAGGGTAACTAAAAGTAATTGGGGAAGTATATAGTTAAATTGGATTATTTTTTGTTGTTTCAATTAGATTTTCATCATAATTAGAAATAGAAGAATAGTGAGATAATAAGTACCAAAAAAATCATCTTGAAATTAATATGAGTTTTGATTGCTTCGCTAACTATACTGACACAATCACGTTATTAAAAATCTTTAGATAAATAAAAAAAGTGAATTGAAATAATTATAACTAATAGAAAGACATGAAAAGTATGAAGTGGGAGCTCACATGAAGTGTATGACTAAACATTCACATGGTTAGTGAGTATATTATTCATTCGTATCTGTTATATAAAAGCCCCAAACTTGAAGAAAACACTCAATTCTCAAAATCATGACAACTTCTCTTCCCGAATATTTAGAAGAGGATAACCTAAGTGAAGAGTGTAAGAAATTGATTTCCATCCTACCAAAAGAAAAAGGATGGGTTAGATCAGTCTATAATTATCAAGGTTTTTGGACATCAACAAAATTTCTTCAAGGTGTGATTGCATGTCAACAACAATTTCAAGCTCGGGATAGTGATATCATTCTTGTTACAAGTCCAAAATCAGGAAGTACTTGGTTAAAATCACTTCTATTCGCTCTAGTGAATAGGGTGAAACATCCTATTTTTGTACCTAATCACCCTTTACTTGTCGAGAACCCTCATGTTCTTGTTCCATTCTTAGAGCATACACTCTATGTTGATGGTCAAGTCATTGATTTTTCAACCAACACTTCACCTAGACTTTTGGCAACTCATGTGCCCTTTGCTTCATTGCCAGAATCAGTCCACGATTCAAAAACCAAACTTATTTACTTATGTAGGAATCCTAGGGACACTTTTATTTCTATGTGGCATTTTGCAAACAATTTATTACTTCATCATAAAGATACTAATTCCATTGAAGAAATGTTTGATCTTTTTTGTAAAGGGGTGAGCCTTTATGGTCCATTTTGGAATCACGTGTTGGATTATTGGAAACAAAGCATACAAAATCCTAACAAAATACTTTTCTTAATGTATGAAGAAATCAAAAAGAAACCAAAAATTCAACTTAAACGCTTGGCTAAATTCTTGGAATGCCCATTTTCCATAGAGGAAGAAAATTCAAGAGTGGTGGATGAGATATTAAAAATGTGTAGCTTTGAGAATTTGAGAAATTTGGAGGTGAATACAAATGGAAAGTTTTCAACTGGAGAGCCATATAAAGTGTTCTTTCGTAGAGGAGAAATCGGAGATTGGAAGAATTATTTTACTGTAGAGATGATCGATAAACTCAATCATATCATTGAAGAAAAGTTTCAAGGGTCTGGATTAAAGTTTTTGTATGTTTGATTATTCATTAATATGCTATAAAATGTAATTATTTATTTTGAAGATCAATGTTGAAGTAGTTTTGTTTGAGAGTAATGTAACAAGAACAGACACCAAAAATCTATTGTTGTAATACTATTTTAACAGTTCAGTACTCAATTTTATTGGAAATTCAGTATTAAATTCATATTTCTTCATTTTGTCACAAGAAGTCATCTTTTTGTTAGTACTGCATAATGTCAATCAAGTTGGAGGAATTTAATTTTATTTTTTTTATTTTGAGATTATTATTTAAGTTTACTAGTATTACTATATATACCAAATAAAAAATTTAATAACTTGATCGCGCTTCGCGGGGTAATTCATCAGCTCATTAATATTATGAATGATCATTTTCTAATATCTGAATATTAGAAGTTTGGTATTTTCTGATATATTAAGAACTTGAAAGATTGTAAAAATCATCTTAATGTAACACCCTAAAAGTTTCTAAACTTGACCCAAATCATTCTCTATTTGTGAATAATATCGTACCAGTGATTCTTAAATTGTCCATATGTGTAAAGGTCAAAATTTTAGCGCATGAATGATTTGGATATGAATTGAGGTCACCAGAATTCCCTAGCAAAAAGTTGAGTTGAAAATTTTCATACCGATTAAGTTTTGATATAAGATTCTATTTCAGTCAGCTTCAAACGACCATTTTTTTTAGAATTTAAAGAGTTGTGTGGCCCATAACCTATCAAATTAAAGATATTTGAATCTTCGTTCCTACGCCATCAATTTTACAACAATCCAAGTTTCTAGCAATAAAAAGTTATAACCATTTTGATAACCTAGAAGTGTTGCCCAACATCTCTAATGACCTAAATAAATCTCTAGGAGAACCAAACCATCATGCAACATAAAAAATACGCTATTGAAGGCTCTTGAAGCGCAGAGAAATTAAGGAGAGAAGAATCAAGATAATAATAGAATTATACTCATAAGATTCAAGAATTAAAGTTACTTTTAAATTTAATTTCATGCAATGAATTTTGAACATCCAAAAATTTGAAGCAATCAATTACATCAAGAGATGTCCATATTCTAAAAAGCAAATGCAGTGTTATTTTAGTTTGTGAGTTAAAATAGAAATGTATGCATACACGTTGGAAGAGGAAGCTATAGAGAGATAGTCTTATTCCAAAAAAAGATAATAGTGCACACCAATTTTATGGTGGATTTAGCCTGAAAATTAAAAAAAAAAAAAGATTTTAGGCCATAAGGTTTAGTGACATCCGAATCGCCATGCCATAACAGTTTAGCATAGGTGGATTGTGACCGATGCGTAGCATAGAAGAATACATAATCTTTGGGATTTTTGCAAAGTTAGTACTCTTTAACTTGCCTCTTTCCTCCACAACTGTTAATTCCTCGAAAGGGTCCTGTACCACAACGTGCCTTCTTTGATACTTCAAACCCTACACAAACATGAAAATCCATGATATATATTCGTAAATCACAAAGAGCATTGATAGAGTCAGTACATCAAAAATGGTCCTTAGCGGCAATTAATTAACATCCATAGCTTAATTGCTCATAAATATGTAATTTTAGCGGTAATTAAGACTCTTTGTATATGTTTCTAAAACTTTTAGCGACACTGGATCTAACGATATTCAATTAATGTTGGTAAAAACTTTAGCACTCTTCTATTTATTGCCACTAAAAGTTATTTTTTGTTGTAGTGAGTATCGATCACTTCAAGCCAAGTAAAAATAAAACTTACCAAATTTCAAAGGATGGTTGATTCTTTTATCAATTACTTCATATAAATCAAACAATGTATACTTAAATCCTATTAATTCCTCTTGTAATAGCATCATCGGTTTTGGAAGAGCCAAACTATGCATTTTTTAGTATCTCATTTAGTTCATTTATGCATTCACCACTCTTGATTTGTTGAAAGGTATAAACCCTAGCACCTGGAAAACAACCTAAGGGAATCAAAGTAAATATGGCAAATTTTCTTCCTCCTTTCTTGTAAATTTCCTGTTACAAGACATAATATTAGTCACATTAATTAATTATATACAAGAGAAAAAGTTCTCAAATATATCAGAACTTTGATCGAAATTGTTGTAATAATATCGAACTTTAGAAAAGACCTTTTACCCCTACACTATTTAATAGTGTATTGTTAAGGTATATATATATGCTCATATGGACACGTTACTATTTCTAATGATGCAATATTTATGATGTTCACGTGGACACACATATACCTTTAAAATACACTGTTAAATAGTGCAGAGGTAAAAGATCATCCATAAAGTTTGGTATCGTAACAACAATTTTGCCAAAAGTTCAAATACTTTTCAGTCTCTTTTCCCCGTATAGAAAGACATGTACTTTCAAATGCAATTTATGTATATACCTTCAAAACGGATGTGAAATTTGATAATACCATTTCTACAAATTGTTGTTTAGGATATGGAAACTGAATTAAATCGGGGCTATTTCGAAAAGCTTCACCATAATTAACTGTTCCAGTACTAAACATGTAAACAGCATTTGAGATGAGTTTTTTTTTGGAATGCTTATCTCCAACTTTATTCTTTAACAATTTTGTCACCTTCTTGAAATATTTCAATTGTGCTTAAGGTCTATTACCTGCAAAAATTAAGAATAATCTTTTTTGTTATAAAAGTACTAGTTAGTTTCACAAAAAAGCTTCATAATATAGGACTATTACAAACTTAAATGATGTTACATGGATATTGACATATGAGGCTCCTCTTCATTATTAAATTTCTTAATTTCTGTAAGTTTACTTGATAAAAGTCATATGTCATAATCAAAAATTACGGGTTGAGATTTGCTCTAATTGTTCCCACTAAGCAATAGATGACTATTTTTTCAGAATTCAGCTCTGACAAATTCGATGTTACAGACTATATATGTGTTTGTAAAATATCCAAGTAGTTAGCCAAATTTACTTTATTTCTAACAAGATTAAGGTGTGATCTAGAAAAAGAAAATACAGAGATCTGAAGTCCATCAAATAAAAGTTTCAGAGACGAAAATTCTGTTTGTCATGAAATCATTTTTTACGTTAATGTAGGGAAGAACTAAGGAAAATAATTTTGTAAATGTACAAAAAAAAAATTGTTCAAAATAAGGAGAGTTGATAATAGATAGAAAAAAAGTGAACTTTTTTGTTCTGCTAAAACATTTTATTTTTTTTTAAAAAAAAGAAAGAAAGAAAGGAGTCATAACAATGTATCATATCTTTTCAATATAAATTTGGCCTAAAACAAAAAGAAAAAAAATGGTCATTGCATCGAAATAAGAAATTAAAAAACGTTTACAATTTCAACCCCATTATTTTTTAAAAAATATTTTTCTTTGACTAAAACCGATGATATTTTAAAGAAATTTTATTGATTTTGGACTAAAAATTACACAGTAAAAAAATGGTCATTGTTATTGTATACAAAAAAAGTAAATAATTGAAAACTAATTTTGCTTGGATAAGATAATAGAGTTCTGCTCTTTTTTCCTCTTCAAATTGGCCTAATAATTAAATAAGTAGACATACATATCCAGCTAAAACAAGTTGTCATTTTATTAAAAGAACAAATTTGAAAAACCCAAAGTTGGGTAAAATTTAAATTATATATTAAGCTGAAGTAAGAAGAAATTTATAATTGAAAAAAATAAAATAAAAAGGAAAAACCATTGTGTAGGATTATGTGACAATTAACGGTGGCCACAGCCCACATCATCATTTATTTTTTGGGGGGTAAAGAGATGTGAATAAAACACACAAAATTTGAAATGTGATCTTTAGGTATTATATACCTTGATCTAATCAAAAGAACAAAAGATACATAATATGGGTGAAATAATTAATAGCATATCCAATTCAACAGTATATATAGTCCTACATATATATCTAAAGCATAGGCCATTTTGGAACATGAAAACATATATTATCCTCTGTAGACTATAATCTATATATGTGTTATATTTTATTTGTAAGGTGTAGATTTATATATAGAATATACTCAAGATAGTTTGTAAAACGACAAAAAATGTTAGCTTCTTTCCAGCAAAAGCCGTTTTTTTGTGAGTCACTAATATATACAACTAATAACTTCAATGATTATATACATAAATTGAGTTCATGATATATGGAAGGTGGCACGAAGCTTCCTATTTCCTTGTTACATTATTGTCTCTATATAAAACTAGAATACTACTTTTACATGTAATGTCCATTTCATCATGCATAATATCTCCAATTAAATTTTTATTTTTTTAAAAAAGAAAAAACCTATGTTATCTATCACCAAAGAATCAATGTCATCCTCAATCAGAAAAAAAACTATGAATGTGAGGGTTCCTCCAGTTAGAGGAAGAATCAAGAGACGAATATTTGCTAGTGTTTTTCGTCAAGTCAAGCGATGTTTGAGTAAACACATAGGTGGTTGCATTAACAGAAAGAAGCAAGATTTTTATCCTGAAAATTCATCTTCTACTATCTAATTTTCATGTAAATTAAAGAAGGTATGATCCTACGGCGGCCCTCTAGCTCCAACCCTAGCTAGTTGTATACATTCAACAATTGATATTTATCAACTTTGAGTTTTTGTTTTGTTTTCTTTCTTTTTCAACTAGTTATTGGAGCCTCTTAAAATTATACCGTAAGATTTATCTTAAATTGCGGGAATGTATTTTTAGTTTCACCTTAATTATGGCTAAGGTGAACATATATGTTTGGATATAATTAATATAATAAAAACATGTTGTGTTTGATTTACTTTTTTTAAAAGAAGTGTTTGGATCGACCCTTTTTATTTGTAAAAATTGACTTAGTTGTCATTAAAAGTTATAATTTTTTTTAAAAAAATTCACCTGATGTTTGACTAAATTCAGATAATGGCCCATTACTTATAAAAACATTAAAGTCAATCGTTAAATTTGGAATGTCTAACAGTTTCAAACTTATAAGGCTTACCTAAACTGGCTAAACACAAACACAAAATGCCAGTAGAAGTAATAATTAGAAAATTTAAGAAAAAAAAAACACATTTTGTCCATGTGTTAGGAAAAATATATGACTTACATGACCACGGTTGGTTTCAAGGAGAGAATCAGATAAGCTTGAAGCAAAATTGACTCCGAGTAAATCCTTGCTTGGAAATAAGATGGAATGAGTGGCAAGTTAGCGTATTCCGCTACAAATAATAACACAATAGACCATGAGTTACATCTCCACAACTATCTCCACAACTTCAATAAGTACTCAACTATATATACATATGAGAAAAATGAAAAGTAAATATTTTCGAATTATCATAAATCGTATAAAAACTAGAGCATATATACCTTTTATACTAACAGACAAACACGTGTTGTGATCTTATTTACCGACCCTCCATTTATTGAATATCGGATAAACGAATAAGATTGTGTCATTTGTCCCTATTTAGTCTCCGTTAGAGTTAATGACATACATACATACATACATACATACATATATATATATATATATATATGTGTGTGTGTGTGTGTGTGTGAAAAAAGGACAAATATACTCCGAACTATCATATATTGTATGCAGATACTCTCATCATACTTTTGTGACATTGATGCGCCATTTTTAGCTTGCTAGATCAACTTCCCATTTTTGGTTTGCTAAATCAACATGTACGATTTGTTAACTTATAATGTTTTGTATAATGACAAACTATCTTGTGTCGCAGGAAAATCACAGGAAAATCAACACTAGAGCAACTATGTTAGATACACAAAATCTTACAGATTGATGCTTCAAGAATCAAATCAGCAGCAAGCAATTTACGAAAAAATTGATTCGCTCAAATCAATCTAACCAAAGGTAGTTTCATTCAAATCAATCTAAACTCAAGAAATCAAATCAAATCTTTCAAGATAAATCTGTCATTGCTAGAACTCTATTAAAAAATATTTATATTAAATCAAGCATGGAAATAAAAAAGGAAATTATCAGCACAAACGGTTTCAAGAAGGAAAAGAATATTTGTTTAAAGCTGCACAGAAGCCCTGGAAAAAAAAGCCTCAATTTAAGGAACAAAATAAGGAAAGGAATATATTGTTCAGCATAGAAAGGAAGATCTAAAAGAAGCAAAACACTGGCACACTTGGCAGAGATCAAAACCAAGTCATCAAGAAAGGGAAGAACCATTAATCAAGCCCCAAGTAAAGAAGTCTGCCGATCATACAAGGAAAAGATCAAAACAGCAAAGAGAAGTAGAGGAAACTATCTATTACATTGATACAAATCAACTAAATCACCTCAATCAAGGACATCCTACACTAATCCTTGAGTTTTTCCTTACAAAGGGCACAAGTCATCATCTATATAAATCGATCCAGATTTGTAATGCGAAGAACACATTTTACTTGAACTTATATTGTAATCTTTCTTTATCTTTCATAAAACTCTGTACACCTTTGAATGAACAATTGTAAAGAAAAGAGAAAGAACAATTGAGTGTAGGTTATACAAGTAGAGGTTGTTTCAAAGAAGAAGGTTTGATTCGCACATCAGACGGGATCTTAATCGTAACATTCTGTAAAACCCAAGTTCTCAACAAGCTCTTAAGAAAATCCTTGTAACCCAAGGGGACTGGACTAGGCACCACATCGATGATCTGAACCAGTATAAAAACACTCTGTGTTATTTACTTACTGCAAGATATCATTACTGTTTGTCTGTTTTACTAACTTGCAGGTGAGTCGACTGGCCAGAGTAGGAAGTTGACCCCCCTCTTGACTTTCAATTAGTATAAGAGCAAAGTCTTAGAGATTCAATGTTTAACCACACATGAACAAAGATCAAATGGCACAATATCTAATTCCTGGCGCGTTTCTTCAAGACGGACATTCTTCACACTGACCACCATATTTTAATGGCTAGAAAGACAAATTTAGAATCTTTTTCTCTTCAAATGATCATCAAGAATGAATAGTAATCAAGAAGGGCCCGAAGCCTATTCCAAGATTGACTAAAGCAGATGGCACTAAAAAAACTTTTGATGCTGAATCGTTTGATATTACTAAGGAACAACAAGAGGTAATTCAAACTAATGTTAGAGCTATAAGTTTGTTGTATTGTGCAGTAAGCGGAGCAGAATATGACAAAATATCAACTTGCGAAACTGCAAAGGAGATGTGGGACAAACTAGAGGTAACCTATGAAGGAACCACTAAAGTAAAGGAAGCTTTCTCACTCGTAAATGAATACGAGTTTTTCAAATTGTCTGATGATAAAATTGTTGAATCCATGTATTCAAGATTCAGTAAAATTATTTGTGAACTTAAATCTCTTGGATTGGTATAGTCAAACTCGTTATAAGTCAGTAAGCTTGTTCGAAGCCTTCCCAAAGCTTGGGAAACTAAAGTGATAATTCTTGAAGATTGAGATCTGTAGAACATAACATATGATGATCTCCAAGGTAATCTAATGGCTTATGAGCAGAATCACATTAACATGTATAATAAAGATGAATAGAAGAAGAATGTTGCATTTCTGAACACCTTATTTTTGACGTATTTATTTTACTCCTATAATATTTTAGTAAGGAATTTTATTTTTATTTGTATTTTGGGTATTTGTTTTTATTAATTTATTGGCTCAAGTGGTCCAATTTTGTTTAAATTGGGCTTATTTAGATTAATTCTAATGGGCTAATTGATTTTGACCCGGTCAATAGAAATGGTGAAGATTGAATCTCAACCATTCATGATATTTTGATCCAAGGGCTATTATTGGACCCAAACAAAAATACCAAACTCCAAAAAATTACCATTTTTTTTATTTTAGATTTTTTATTTTTCTTCTTTCCCTTACTATCATGCCGTCGGCCGGCCACCGCTGCCGCCACCACCGTCCGGTGGCCACCACCTTTTTGGCCGGAAAAATCTTTAAAATTTTTACCATCTTTTCCTTTCAAACTTTTCATCCATATCTATAGCCAAACTCCGTAGATCTAAGGAAAACCAAATATCAATTTTTACTTATTTTTCTTAGATTTATAATGTTCCGGTCATTCCCATCCCAAACCCTTTACATAAATGTGTAGAGCTCTTCAAGGGCTATCATTTTGATATAAATTTTAAGTTCAAAATCCATCAAAAAAAATTTCGGCGACCTTCATTTATCCGGAAGTTATGTCAATCTTTTCCCCCCTCTCAATCTTTATCCAAATTCATCATTATCTTTTTTCGTTTGGCCATATAAGTGTCGGATCTATGTTATTAATGTTCTTTACGTTTATCGTGTTGATGTTGTTGCTTGAAGTATTATTATTATCAATTTTTAATTATGTTTTATGTGTATTATTATTTTTTTTACTTTTTTTTCTACATTATTTTGTTGTGATTAATCTTTAAAATTGTTTAGATGTTTAGATTTTATGTTAGTGGGTCAATTTGTTTTGGTTTTGATAAAATGGGTCAACATTTGAGCGTTTTTTAGATTTTTTCAGATGACCTATCAGGTATTATTCAAACAATGAATAAAAGAAGTGAGTCATCTACATGACATTTGGGCCTTTTATTTTCAGATGACCCATTAACTATTATTCAAACAATGAATAAAAGAAATGAGTCATCTAAATGACATTTAAGCCTATTATTTTCTTATGACTCATATAACTATATTCAATTAATGAATAAAGTAAATGGATCATCTAAAAGGGCAAATGAATCATTCAATTAATCTCATTTTTCTTTAAAAAAAATAAAAACAATTCATTGGCCGTCTTGGGTGGCACCTTGGGAAAACAAAGACTACATGCATTGACTCTTAAGTTTTCAAGAAAAGTTAGAAGTTTAATGTTGAACACCTAATTAAACCCTCTTCTTTTTTCCATTTAAAAAAATAAAAAAAAAAGATAGAAAGAAAATTGCAAGAAAAAAAAAACTTTTTTAAACTTCTTCTTAAAAAAAATAAAGATATTTCTCTTGGGTTGTCTTGAGAATTCAATTTAATTTGGTTCTATTATTTGCTTTTCATCAACTCTAGGTATTTCTTTTTACATTTCATTGTATTCTTGAATTAATGTTTATGTTCTTTTTATGTTTTTTTTTTAAAAAATTGTTGATCTTTTTTGCTAAGTTTATTATGATTCTTGTATGATTATGTTTATCCTTATGTTACTTAGTTTGAATATTTTTATTAATTTATTCTATAGTGTTACTCATATGATTGTGTTTATTATGATGTACATATATATTATTAATCATATTTAGTTTAAATGTTAGCTTTAGTAAGTAAAATAAAATAAAATTTAACAATCATACTTTTTTAGGTTTTTGGTAACTTTCTTTTGGAAAAATGAACTTAAGAAAAAAAAATATAAAACTAGTCATTTTTGTAAAAGGGTTTAATCAGGTCATTTTTGCAACAAAATAAAAATGTAAATCTAGTTATTTCTGCAAAAAAAATATATGTAAATATGGTCTTTTTTTTTCAAAAAAAAAAAATTCTCTTAATAAATATTTGAATTGATTATTAAAGTAAAATACAAATTTGACTAATTTGACTTAATAATCAAACAATTAGAAACATTGCTATTTTGCAATATTCTATCAAATAAATCAAGGTAGTCATTTTATATAATTTTTTTTTTACCAAATTGGTTATTTCTTAAATTTTTATCAATATAAAAAAAATCAAAACTAGTATATCATTTGTTTAAAAGAGTGTTTAATAGTATTTTAGTAAAAGTTTTCTTTGTTTTCTTCTTTTATTGTCATGGTCTAGTAGTAAAACTTAATTGTCTATTTTTTTCTTTTGGTAAAACAATAAATATAAATGCTAGAAATTTTTTAACAATACCTAATAAATAAATACTAATCATTTCTTGGTCTATATGTTGCAACAATTTCTTTTATTCATTTTATCATTATTTTTTAAAAAAATTAAGTAATTAATTATTGTGTTTTTCTTTTCTTTAAAAAATAAAATAAAACCTCAAATACAATCATGTGTTCGATTTTACGATCCTTGGTGTGTATTCTTTTCTAAAAAAGAGTCTTGTATGCGGTTACGCTCTTAGGCCAATCAATTTTTTTTTAAAAATAGTAATTAATACAATTTTCCCCTGTTATCCAAAATAAATAAATAAATTATTTTAGCCAAATATAAGTTAATAAAGCGACTGTGCTAGAACCATGTGACTCGGGGGGTGTCTCATACCTTCCCTCCAGTCAATAGATTTCCTTACCCAATCTTTGTTTTTCGTAGACTGAAAAAAAATATTTTTTTTCATTTTAAACTAAGAACTATCTAGTGACTTTGAACACCCAAAAAACTCAATTCCAAGTGGCAACTCTACAAAAGAATAAAAAATATATTTTTTTAAACCTGTCATATTCTCAACAATTGTTAAAAAATAAAAGAGGTGTGACAGATCTGGCGACTCCGCTGGGAACCATTTCTTTTTAAATTCGAGCTTTGTACATTAATTTTTTTTGGCTATTTTGTTTATTTGGATAAATTTTATGTTTGGATGCTAATTGTGTTATTTCAGCAATTCATTGTTTTGATATTATATTGTATATAAAGTATTTTCTCTCGCACACCCTCTGAGTCTCTGTAATTTTGTTATACACTGTGATTGCGGATCCGCTCAACAGAACTTCTGCTAGGATGAGTCAGTGTGCGGTTATGCTCCTGATTCTAGGTTGTCACACATGTTAGGTGGGGTTGGACCACCAGTTAAGCCGGAATAGCTCTGCTACCGGTAGGCTGACCCTCCCTGACTCGAGTTGTCCACTCGAGTAAGCCAGTCTAAACACCTTTATAAAAGTTAAACCTAGATTAAATGTCTCTTGTGTGCTATTTTTTTGTTTCATCATTTGCATTTGACCTAGCGAAATTTAAGATATGTATCCATGCTAGACCAAAATGTTCATTTTATATGCTATGTAAAAATAGTTGGTTCAGAAGGCCTTGACATTGTTGACCATCTTCAAAATAGCTTTGTGAGTTTAATTTTTATTTTTTTTCTAAAAAAGGTCAAAATAAAAGGGGTAGTCTTCCCAAGACAAGTTTTTCTTTTATGAACTAAGAACACCTGATTCTCATTAAAAAGAGATATGTAGGCATCCCTTCTCGGGTTTGGTGTTTGTAAAAATTGGTATTTTATTTGATTTTTAATTTTTTAAAAAAACTCTTTTTTTTTTACTTTTCTTTCTTCACTCTGTTAGAGTTTGTCATAAAAACCGTTATTTGATTCTATTAAAAGGTACAAATGGCATCATCGACCTAAGGACAAGGTTGAAAAAGGCCTAGAAGCGAAGGAATTCTAGAGTTCACGATCGTAGATACTATACCAAAAGATTTATTGCAATGGTGGACAGACATGGGAAGTCATGACAAAAAAAGAGTAAAGGAACACTTGGGCATTTAGTGCATCTTATGGAGATTGATCCCAGAAGGGATGTGGTCGAGGCATTAATTCCTATTAGGGATCCCAAAAAGAATGTATTTCATTTTTCTGACTGTGAGATGACACTAACTTTTGAAGAAATTGTCGGCTTCATGGGGAAGGGGTCTACTGTTCGAGGTGCTGATCTAAGCAATAAAAGACCCATAATTTCAAAACATGTTGATGACAAAAAATTCCTGTAACTGCTCAAGATTAATCAAATAGTGAAAGAAAGTTTGAAAAATTGGTGGGTCTCATTGGACTTTCTATACTAGAGATACGGCCTAAGAGATAGATTCAAGAACTATCGAAACTAGTTGACTAACAAGGGCGGTGAAGAGGCTTGGAAGGAAAATGGATGTTTTGCTTTTATGGTCGCATTTTTGGAGCTTATTATTTTCCCCAAAAAGGGACAAGCATATTGACATTCGCCTGGCTGGTGTGGTGAAGGCGTTGACACAATGGAAAGTCCAACTATTATTCCTATGATCCTGGCAGATATGTTTCGTGCATTGACTAAATGTTTAAGTGGAGAAATGTACTTTGAAGGCTGTAATATTTTGGTCCAAATATGGTTTTTGGAACACCTTTATCACCATGATCGTGCGCCTAGGTTTACTCCAGATTGGTGCAACTATGTTTCCTCTCATAAGGAAAGGGAAGCCAAAATTGATTTTCCAAGAGGAATCATAGCATGTGAAGAAAAACATTCAGTGATCACATCTAATGAAATAGTGTGGAATTATTACTGGTTACCAGCTAAGGATATCATTTGCATGTCTAGTGGTATCTCAATTCTTGTGTTGATTAGTCTTAGTGGTGTTCAACCATATGCCCTACTTCAGGTTATCCGTCAACTAGCCAGAGTTCAAGAAATCCTACCCAATGATGATATGAGTAGGTTTGCATATGGCACTCCGCCAGGTTTTGCTTTTAATAACGTAGATATTATGAAGATTTAGTACGGGAGTATTATTTCTGAGCTAAGTGAAATGGTTGTGAAGAAATATACATGAAAGGTGGTTCCTAGGTACCTATCGTGGTTTCGTGATCCAATGACATTTGGTGACACTCCCGAAGGATCCAACAGAAAAAGAAGAGATAAACATACTATAAGACATTTTAAAAAATAGTTGGAGAAGGCCAAAGAAACCATTGCACGGCAAGAAGTACAAGTCCAAAGAGGAAAAAATCACAAGTTAGAGTTGCAAGATATGGAAGGAGAATTGAAGCATGTAGAGGGAAGATTAGCCCGATTAGAGGAAGATTTGCATAGTCAAATCCACTTGGCACGACAGATAAAAAAGGAGCAGAGTTTTGAGATCTCTCGATTGAAGAGGGACTTAGTGGCATCCGAAGAGGTCGTCCACTATTAAAAGGGAGAACTTAAGCGACATAAGGAAAAATTCGAGAAAGAAAGATCGTGTTGGATGCATCAGTTAGAAGAATATCAGAGAAAAATCAGTCATTATGTTGATAACGAAGAGGGGCAAAGACAATTGATCATCGAGAGAGCAACACTTTGCCATCAACTTGAAGCAGCAGAAGGGTGAGAGGCCCTCTTGAGGAATAATCTTGGTGATCATCAGACTTTGTTAAATGACTGTCATCAAAACATGAGAAGGGCTAGATTTCAAGTTCATTAACTGGCAGAGCAAACCTCCTATATTATTAAAAATCAGTGCCGTATGAATGATCAAGAAGTGGATGAGCAAGCACGGGCCATTGTTCCCCATCTGCCGAAGGTGTTGCTGAATTTGTATGAGACCTTGGGAGGAAAAAGAAAGCCCCAAGAAAGTGATGAAGAGTATAGAGAAGTTTTAGTTGTTTTTTTGTTCATTTCATTTTTTTTGTTGAAAAACTTAATTTTTTGTTTAAAATTTGGTGTTTAAGGATATTATGTTGATCCGAGTTGTGTTTAAACCTTTTGATTTTGTTGTTTTCTTGAAGTTTTGGCGAATGAATTCCAAATTAATCTTTTTAAGTTGTCTAAATATTTGAACTACGTAATGATCTGATTCATGCAGTAACATGATAAGTAGGCACCCTCCAAAGGGTCCGATCAGAATTTTTTTTCAAAACTTTTTTTTTCTAAAAAAAAGGACAATGAGCAAAGCAAAGATGGGATGATACAATGTCCTTATGAACCCATGTTACTATGTGATTAATAAGTGTGTGATTGGTTTATAAAATTATCTAACCCCTAACAAGTTTGTTCATTTCACATCAACTCTAGTTAGCTTTTGGTGGTTGGATTGTGGTAAACTGGTAGAGCACTTATAATTTACCTGGTCTAAGGTAAGAGGGTCAATGACTACCAATAAAGAAACTATGGTGATTCCGGTGGATACTCCAAGTGATTCAACAACAAGAGAGACAGTCACTGTTGAAGAAAATCGGACGTTGAGACATATTATGGCATAGTTGTGGTAAGCTTGGGCCAATGGACAAGAACCACCAACGTCTATTCCTGGTTTTCCTGACATCACTAGTATTTGATCTTCATCTTCTCAAGTCCCAACATCAGAACCTTTCTTCCCTCCAGGGTATGGTTCATTTGATAATTGTGGGGCCGGCCCATCAACAACACGTCCTCAAGGCATGCCACTCAGGAATACTCCCATTGTCACAATAACTGCACCGGTCTATATACTCTCACAACTGACTGTGAGCATAGACCAGCTCAAGAGGGACATTTCACCACTCATCCGGAGCAGTATTATACTTATGGGATAGCATTTGGGGGCCCTGACTTAGTTCAATTCGGCTCCCCCATTGATGTTGAGAGGCCCACTCCAGGCTCAGAGCAAGAAGAAATGTTGAAAATAATGAAAAGCATCGAGCAACACATGAAGAGAATGGAAGGGTTAGGAGGGCACAAAAGTGTCGCATTCAAAGACTTTTGTATGTTCCCAAATGTCCACCTGCCACCTGGGTTCAAAACCCCTAAGTTTGATAAGTATGATGGAGATGTAGATCCCATAGCCTACCTTAAGAGTAACTGTTATCAACTTCGGGTGCAGGGGGTAAAGAAGAATCGCTCATGGCTTATTTTGGTGAGAGCCTGACTGGTGTTGCCTCATAATGGTTTATAGACCAAGAGATCTCACACTGGCACATATGGGATGATATGTCTCAAGATTTTGTTAGACAATCTCAGTACAATGTGGACATTATGCAAGATCATAATACACTCTCCAATACAAGAAAAAAAACCAAGTTAAAGATTCAGAGAATATGATATCAAATGAAGGGAACAATCAACCCGAGTCAATCCCCTATTAAATGAGCAAGAATTGGTTGATATCTTCATAGAGGCTCAAAATCCTTACTACTTCCACCACCTCACAGCCGCAATGGGAAGAACGTTTCACACAACAATCAAAATTGGGGAAATGGTCGAAAGTGGTCTCAAAAAAGGAAGGATCGTGGGCCAGGCAGCAATGAAAGATACCAAACAGGCCATTCAAGGTGGTTCAACAAGTTTTAAAAATCGTAAAAAGAAAGAGGAAGTTATTTCACTATCATTAGGGTCAAGGGGAGCTCAGAGAAAGTCTAATTGTCCTTACACATCCGTTTAGGGAAAACTTAGATATCCTCAACATTACTACCCTTATGCCCCTCAATATCCAGTATCTTCATCTACATACACAGTTTCAATGCTCAGTCATATGTGCATCTTCCCAATTGCCCACATTTTCAGGACCCATCTCAAGGAAACTTTCACCCACAACGACCACCTTATCTGGTCCCTTACAAGTCTCCTCTTATGAAGAATTATGCTCAATATCAAGCACAGAAAAAGAAATTCACTCCATTGGGCAAGTCGTACTCCAGCTTGTTTCAAAATTTAAGAAACATAATTGCGATTGAGTGTATCGCACCACATCGTCTGAATCCAAATGCTCCAGGTTTCCAAGCTAATGAAAAATGTGAACACCATTTAGGAGCCCTAGGATACAACACTGATAATTGTTTGACCTTGAAGGGAGCAATAGAGAAGCTGATTGAGCATGGAGTTGTTGTGACATATGATCAAAACACTCCCAATGTGACCAATAACCCACTTCTAGCTCAAAAAAACTTATTGGATATGGTTTGTGATGATCAAGAGTACAAAATCCTTAGCAAAATGGGAAATTTGTTTCAAAAGATCGGAGAAGAAAACAAGTCAATGAAGAGTTTAGAACCAGTTGCATCTCTGAGTGTGGAAGGTGTCAATCTTGACACCAAAGTCTTGTGCCTCCCGGGGTTTTCAAAGGGGATTGAAGTTCGAGCTGCTATGCCAAAGTTGTATGCATCAAAAGGCTTTTCATTAAGACAACTTGACCAAAGTTGCTTGACCAAGTTGAAAGAGCCTATTTTTGTTTAGCCCGTTCAACAACTTCAAGTAATTGATTCAAAGGCTGTCTCTTGGAACTATAACAAAACCGCAGTGGTTTATCGAGGAAAGGGATTTTCGAAGAAGTTGATGAAGCGGGGGGTTTGACACGTTTGGGAAGATGTTATTCTCCAGAAGAATTAAGAAAAGGTAAGATGGCTGAAAATATCCAAGTCCCACTAAAGAAAGCAGTTACTAACGAAAAAAATGTAGAATTTCTAAAAGCATAAGGTTCCAGATTACTCTATCGTGGAACAATTGAAGAAGACGCCTGCACAGATTTCACTGTTGTCTCTATTTTGCACTCAGAAGAACATCGTCTTCTGTTGAATAAGGTTTTGAATGAAGCACATGTGCCAAAATAGACCACAATAAATCAGTTGGAGAATATGACCAAGTGCGTCTTCGAGTCAAACATCATCACTTTCACTAATGATGAGTTGCCCAAGGAGAGAGTAGGACACAACAAAGCTTTGCATCTTACAGTGACATGTGAAGGTTACTATGTAAAGAGGGTCATGATAGATGGAGGGTCAGGGGTAGACATATGTCCTCTTTCTACACTGCAAAGCTTGAAAGTTAACACTGACAGAGTTTGCCCCAGTAATGTATTTGTGCCAGCTTATGACGGCTCAAGGAGGGATACCATTGGTGAAATAAAGTTAAACATGACAACTGGGCCAGTAGTATTTATGTTGTGTTCCAAGTAATGGATATGGAAACATCTTATAATTTTCTACTAGGTAGTCCATGGATCCACATGGCTTGAGCCGTCCCATCAACTTTACATCAAGTTGTCCAGTTTGAATACAACAATCAGGAAATCACTGTTCATGGGGAAGATGATTCACCTATTTACAGAGATCCATCCGTCACATATATTGAGGCAAATGAAGGATGTGATTCTGTTGTTTACCAGTCTTTTGAGGTTGTATTAGTCTATGCTTTGAAGAAGGAGAATCTAACATCCAATCATGTATCTTTTCTTCCGCTTCAATCGTAGCAACAATGATGCTCAAATATGGTTATCAACCCGGTAAAGGTTTAGGAGTATATTCTCAAGGAATCGTGGATCCCATTACTCTCTTAGGAAATCAAGGCACCTCTGGCCTCGGATACAAACAAAGAAAGAGAAATAGAGATAAGGCTAAGAACCACAAAAGGATTGATTGTTCGTTGCCACAACCGATTCCCCATATTTCTCATTCTTTTATCAAACCTTAGGGTCCAGAATTGAAAGATTAATTCACTCTTGAAGACATTGAAGAAGTTATTTAGGATCTCAGTCAGTTGTTTTGTGAAGTAAATATGGTCCAAGTTGGTGAAGGTACAAGTCATGCCAATATGCAGCTCGTGGGCTCAGGTGTTGAGTTAAGCAATTGGGAAGCCACTCCTTTCCCCATAAGGAAGGAGTCGTGGTAGTTTGTTTGCTACTCTTTTGTATTTTGTTATTCTTAGGGTTGTGACCTGAATAGTTCAAAGTATTTTGTTATTGTCAACCCTTATGTCCTTTTTTGATGTCAGTGAAATGAAATTTCAGTTTCATAGTAATTTTTGTCTTTTTCCCTCCCTTAATTCTTATTCTCTATTTTTCAGTTCTATAAATGCCAGCTTTGATAACATGACATGCATGCGGAATTCACTCCCTAATTTAAAAGAGTTGTTTATTCTTGAATCAAGTCAAGAGGTGGAATATGATGAAGAAGAGTCTTTTAGGGAAATTAATAGGGAACTGGAACAGTTTGAGCACAAACCGAATCCTAATCTTAGTGAAACTTAGACAATCAATTTGGGAAGATCTGAGAATGTTAAGGAAATAAAAACAAGTTTACATATCAATCAGGAAATTAGAGAAGTAATAATAAAACTTTTGTTTGAATACAAAGATGTATTTGCTTGGTCTTATGATGACATTCTAGGTTTGGGTGTTGTTTTAGAGGTTCATAAGTTGTCCGTTTATCCTAATTTTCCACCCGTCCAACAGAAAAGAAGGAAATTCAAACCGGACGTGAGTGAAAAAATCAAGAAAGAAATAATGAAACAACTGAATGCAAAGGTGATCCAAGCTATTTGTTACACTACTTGGTTGGCAAATGTTATTCCTGTTCCAAAAAAGGATGGAAAGACAAGAGTTTGTGTTGACTATCAGGATTTGAACAAGGCTAGTCGAAAAGACAACTTTCCATTGCCAAATATCCACATCCTAGTTGATAATTGTACAAAACACGAGATGCAATCTTTTGTGTACTGTTATGCGGGGTATTATTGAATCTTGATAGATGAAGAGGACGCTGAGAAAACCGCTTTCACCACTCCATGGGGAAATTACTGCTACAGGGTCATGCCATTTAGTCTTAAAAATGATGGGGCGACTTACATGAGGGCTATGACCACCATAAACCATCATATGATGCATGAAGAAATTGAAGTATACGTCGACGACGTAATCATCAAGTCTAAAACACAAGTTGATCATGTGCAAGACCTGAGAAAATTCATGGAAAGAGTGCGAAGATATAACCATAAGCTCAATCCAGCAAAATGTGCATTCACAGTTCTATTTGTAAAACTTCTGGGTTTTATTGTCAGTAGAAAGGGAATCGAATTGGATCCCTCCAAAATAAAAGCCATTCGAGATTTGCCATCCCCGAAAAATAAGACCGAAGTCATGAGTCTACTTGGGAGGTTGAACTACATCAACAGGTTTATTGCTCAACTCACAACCACATGTGAGCCCATTTTCAAACTTCTGAAGAAGGATACTGCTGTCAGATGGACAAAAGATTGTCAATGAGCTTTTGAAAAAATCAAGGAGTCTTTGTCCAACCCTCCCGTGTTGGTACTGCCTGAACTGACAGGCCTCTCTTTCTATATTTTTTAGTAACAGATAATTCCTTTGGGTGTATTTTTGGCCAACATGATGCTACAGGAAGGAAGGAGTAGGTTATCTACTACTTGAGAAAGAAATTCACAGGTTATGAGGTCAAGTACACCCATTTGGAATGGACATGTTGCGCCCTAACTTGGATAGCTCAAAAGTTAAGGAATTACTTATTTTCCTACACAACATACCTCATATCAAGGATGTATCCTTTAAAGTACATCTTTCAGAAGCCAATGCCAATTGGCAGTCTCGCGAAATGGCAAATTTTTCTCATTGAATTTGACATTATATATGTCACTCGCACTGCAATGAAATCCCAAGCTTTGGTAGACCACTTGGCAGAGAACCCAGTCGATGGTGATTACGAACCATTGGATACATATTTTCTAGATGAAGAGATTAACTCAATTGAAGAAGTAGGTTCAAATGGAAATCAAGCCTGGCAATTGTACTTTGATGGAGCAACCAACACAAAAGGCATACGAATTGGGGCAATTTTAATATCGCCCACAGGGCAACATTACCCAACAATAGCTCGACTTTGTTTCTTTTGTACAAATAACACGACTGAGTATGAAGCTTTGCATCATGGGTCTAAAAATGGAAATATATTTGGGTGTGCAAGAATTAATTATGTTAGGAGATTCTGATTTGCTTATCCGACAAGCTGAAGGCGAATGGAAACTAGAGACCTAAAGATCCTTCCATACAGACAATGTGTGGAAGATCTTAGCAAAAGGTTCGTGTACATCGAGTTTAGATACATCCCCAGGTTTCATAATGATTTGGCCGATGCCTTGGCTACTTTGGCCTCAATGCTTCCCTATCCTGGAAACACTTACATCACCCCATTAGAGATTTATGTTCGGGAAAAACATGGCTATTGTAATACAGAGGAAGCAAAATCTGATGGTGAGCCATGGTACTCAGATATAAGGAAGTTTTGGAAGACAGGGAGACGCCTCAAACATACCAACAGAAGCCAAAAAAGAAATATTAGACGTTTGGCTGATGGTTTCTTTTTGAGAGGGGATGTTTTGTATAAATGAACTCCGAATCTGAATTTATTGAGATGTGTAGATGCTGAAGAAGCCAAGAAAATTATGAATGAAGTGCAGGCTGGGGTATGTGGACCATACATGAACAGATATGTCATTGCAAAAAAGATACTCCAGGGCGGGGTATTATTGGCTTACCATGGAAAGGGATTGCTTTCACTTTGTGAAAAAATGTCATTTAATGTCAAATCCATGGTGATCTCATTCATTCACCTCATTTTGAGTTGCACCCCATGGCTGCTCCTTGGCCCTTTGTTGCATTGGGAATGGATGTAATTGGACCAATTGATCCAAAAGCCTCTACTGGACATCGATTCATTTTGGTTGCAATTGATTACTTCACCAAATGGGTGGAGGCGATAACTTTCAAAGCACTCACAAAGAAGGCGGTCGTGGATTTTGTTCATTCAAAAATTATTTGTCTATTTGGTATCCCAAGAGCTATCATCACAGATAATGCTGCAAACCTCAATAGTAATCTGATGAAGGAGGTATGCGAATAGTTCAAAATTATGCACCACAATTCTACTCCATACCGACCAAAAGCCAACAGAGCTGTGGAGGCAGCCAACAAGAATATCAAAAATATTCTCAGAAGGATGGTTCAAGGCACTACACAATGGCATGAGAAGTTACCTTTTGAAATTTTAGGATACCGCACAACAGTGCACACCTCGATTGGTGCAACTCCCTATTTGCTGGTGTATGGAACTGAGGCTGTGATTACAGCGGAAGTCGAAATTCCATCTCTTCGAATTATTGTCAAGGTTGAAATTGAAGATACTGAATGGGTCAAAACCTGACTAGAGCAACTCGCATTAATAGACGAGAAACTATCGAGGACTGTTTGTTTTGGTAACTTTATCAGTAAAGGATGGCTCATGCATACAACAAAAAGGTGAACCCAAGACACTTTGAAGTAGGTCACCTGGTCATAAAGCACATTCTCCCGCACCAAGAAGAATCCAAGGGAAAGTTTTCCCCAAATTGGCAAGGTCCATATCTTATCAAGGAAGTATTGTCCAAAGAAGCCCTTCACCTTACTGATGTGGAAGGAAAAATCACAGGCATAATTGTTAATGCAGATTCAGTCAAAAGATACTACATCTAATGCATTTGAAGGTTCTGCGACAAGTTTGGGGTTGAAAGAACAAAGGCACCTCTTCAACAAAAAAGAAACCCTTATTTAGAATTCTGAACTATGTTTGACCTGATTCCGAAAGGATACGTTGAAAACCCTTTAGGGGTTCGGTCATATAAAAAAATCAGCTTTCCACTATTTACAAAAAAACTGGGTCATTGTTTTAGTTTTTTTTATATTGAATAATGTCACATTGTAATTTTATTTACTTTGGCAACCAACTTTTAATCAAATCTGAAAATGATATTAATCATCAAAGGAAACAGCGAAAAAAAAACAAAAAAAACTTATGAGTGAAAACCCTTGTGGGGTACCATGAGTAAGTAAAAAAAAGAGAGAGTCTTATCGGTGAAAACCTATAGGCATCATAAGAAGAAAAAATAATAGTAAAATCTTATAGGTGAAAATCCTACGGGCACCTTCTGATAAAGGGAGAGAACATAATGAATGAAATCTGCAAAGATGATCGTTTCTCGATGCCTATGCATAAAGGGCACATAGATCAATTGACGATGACTCAAATTTTGAGAACTTAAAAACTCAAACGGATCAGGGGGCAAGTCCAAGTGCATGTCATGGTTAAATCAAAGTCGACATATGCCTCCAGATAAGTTCTCTTTCTCATTTTCAAAGGAATATCCTTCATTAGGTTTATAGTCTTGTTGATCCAATCTTTCATACTCTTAAGTTTGATATTTGTTTTTTTTCTCTTTTCGATATAATGTCTTGACAAAATAATGTAAAGAGTGCAAAGGTTACTACGGGTTCCCAAAAGTAAAGCTGAGTATCTGAGTTGACAACCAATTGAGCAAGGACTAAAAACACCTCAAATCTTCACTGAAAATTGATGAAGGTCATCATTCATTGGGACATCACTTGCACGATGATATTTCGTAGTACCAAAAGATCCAGGCCCCTGGTTAACAAAGATGGAGCTTCAAAGGTTCATTAACCGAGGAGTTCTAGTAGAGTTGGAGAAATTGGTCGTGAGTATGGTCAAGTCGTTGGAGAACCAAGGCCACAAACCAACCACCACTTTAAACTAACAATTTTCTCTTTCATTTGGTCAACACATAAAGAAAAAAAATGCAGGGTTACAAGTCAAAAAGGAAACATCACAAAAAGAAGATCTCCAAAGTCTTCAAATGTTTGGTGTTTCATCTCACGCTACTCACATTTTTGCCTATCAATGCGAGAGTTTCGGGAAATAAGCTCCAATATGAATTCTGTTCAATACACACACGTCCTTTATTCATGAGCAATACACACATCCTTTTTTCATATGCAATACACACCTGTCTAAATTTCGTGCAATACGCACTAATATGAATTTTGTGCAACAAGCACACAACCTTTATTCATGGGCAATACACACCATCCTTTGTTGATGTTCAATACGCTCATATCTGAATTTCGTGCAATACGCACCAATCTGAATTTCATGCAACAATCACAGATCCTTTATTCATGGGCAATATGCACCATCCTGTGTTCATGGCAATATGCACCAGTTTGAATTCTGTGCAATACGCACCAATTGGAATTCATGTGCAATAAACATCAATATGAATTTCGTGCAATACGCACACATCATTTATTCATGGGCAATACTCACCATCCTTTGTTCATGTGCAATACACACCTGTCTAAATTTCGTGCAATATACACCAATATGAATTTCGTGCAACAAGCACACATCCTTTATTCATGGGCAATATGCACCATCCTGTGTTCATATGAAATACGCACCAGTCTGAATTTCGTACAATACGCATCAATCTAAATTTATGTGTAGTAGGCACCACTCCTTATTCACATGCAATACAGATCAATTCTCTATTCATGGTCAATACGCATTATATGTATGTCTGGAGCAATACGCACCAACATTCAAAGGTTATACACACTCTATTCACATTTTGGGGATACATCAAATCTTACGACAATGCGTCTTATTTGGAACTCTCAGGGCAACACACCTCACTTAACCTATTCATTCTAGGTTTAAATCTCCTAGTTCAAGATTCTCATTTGTTTTATTCTTTTCTAAAGAAAACATATTTTTCATGGGTTCTTCATTTTGTGATCTTGAGTTTTGAGTTTCAACAACCAACTCAAGTTATAACATGCACTTAAGAATGATCCATCAGCCGCCAAGACAACATGAAGATCGATCTCAAAGATAATGCACATAGCAAGTGAAAGATCTAGACAAGATCCTAAGAAGATACATCATTTAGGGATCTTGTAACATTTAAAATGTAGAGTGACATAGTTCTCTAACTCTTTCTTTGTAACTATAGGCAGTATATGATGACAAGCAATATGAAGCAATCTTTTTGTCACTGTTTCTGATAGTTTCGGCTATCTAAGTTTCTTGAACTACACTGATCTGATTTCATTTTAATCAAGGATATGTAGGCAATCTCTGAAGCAAGATGCGGTTATCTTTTCCAAAATGGCTTCATCGGAGTTTGAAACAGTAAAAAATTATCCACTTCGTTCAATTTATTTGCTTGAAAACTCTTCACATTTCCAAGCAAAGAGGGGCATGCTGTGAACACCTAATTTTTGACGTGTTTATTTTACTCCTATAATATTTTAGTAAGGAATTTTATATTTATTTGTATTTTGGGTATTTGTTTATTATTTTATTGGCTCAAATGACCCAATTTTTTTTAAATTGGGCTAATTTAGATCAATTCTGATTGGCCGAATTGATTTTTACCCCGGCAATAGAAATGGTCAAGATTTAATCTCAACCATTCATTATATTTTGATCCAAAGTCTATTATTGTACCCAAACAAAAATACAAAACTCCAAAAAATTAGCTTTTTTTTATTTTATATTTTTTAGTTTTTCTTCTTTCCCTTACTACCATGCCACCGTTCGGCCACCGCTGCGCCACCACCGTTCGGTGGCCACCACCTTTTTGGCCGGAAAAATCTTTAAAATTTTACCATCTTTTTCTTTCAAACCTTTCATCCATATCTATAGCCAAACTCCGTAAATATAAGGAAAACAAAATATGAATTTTTACTTTTTTCCATAGATTTATAAAGTTCCGGTCATTCCCATCTCAAACCCTTTACATAAATGTGTAGAGCTCTTCAAGGGTTATCATTTGATATAAATTTAAAGTTTAAGATCCGTCAAAAAAATTTTGGCAAAGTTTTTCAGCTACCTTCATTTACCCGGAAGTTATGTATATCTTTCCGCCCTCTCAATCTTTATCCAAATTCATCATTATCTTTTTTCGTTTGATCATATAAGTCGTTTGATGTCGGATTCGTGTTATTAATATTCTTTAAGTTTATCATGTTGATGTTGTTGCTTGAAGTATTATTATTATCATTTTTATTATGTTTTATATTTATTATTATATGTTTTCACTTTTTTCCGCATTCTTTTGTTGTGTTTGATCTTTAAAATTGTTTAGATGTTTAGATTTTGTGTTAGTGGGTCAATTTATTTGGGTCTTGATGAAATGGGTCAATTATTAGGCCTATTTTAGATTTTTTTTTCAGATGGCTTATCAGCTATTATTCAAACAATAAATAAAAGAAATGGGTCATCATAATGACATTTGGGCCTTTTATTTTCAGATGACCCATTAACTATTATTCAAACAATGAATAAAAGAAATGGGTCATCTAAATGATATTTGGGCCTATTATTTTCTGATGACCCATATAACTATATTCAATTAATGAATTAAGTAAATGGGTCACCTAAAAGGGAAAAGGAATCATTCAATTAATTTTACTTTTCTTAAAATAAAATAAAAAAAAATTCATTGGCCATCTTGGGTGACACCTTGGGAAAATAAAGAATCCAATGCATGCATTGACTCTTAAGTTTTCAAGAAAAGTTTGAGGTTTAATGTTGAACACATATTTAAACCCCCTTCTTTTTTCCATCTTTTAAAAAAATATAGAAAGAAAATTGCAAGAAAAAGAAACTTAAAAAACTTTCTTCTTCTTAAAAAAAGAAGAAGATATTTCTCTTGGGTTGTCTTGGAAATTCAATTGAATTTTCTATTATTTGCTTGTCATCAACTCTAGGTATTTCTTTTTATATTTCAATGTAATCTTGAATTAATGTTTATGTTCTTTGTATGTTTTTTTTTTGAAAAATTGTTAATTTTTTTTTGCTAAGTTTATTATGATTCTCGTATGGTTATGTTTATCCTTATGTTACCTAGTTTGTATATTTTTATTAGCTTATTCTATAGTTTTTCTATTATGATTGTGTTTATTATGATGTACATATATATTATTAATCATATTTAGTTTAAATATTAGCTTTAGTAAATAAAAAAAAAAACAATCGCAATTTTTTAGGTTTTTGGTAACTTTTTTTTTTGAAAAAAGAACTTAAGAAAAAATAAATATAAAAAATGTAAAACTAGTCATTTTTGTAAAAGGGTTTAATCTGGTCATTTTGCAATAAAAGCAATATGTAAATCTGGTTATTTCTGTAAAAAAAAATAATCTAAATCTGGTTATTTTTGCAAAAAAATGTAAATATGGTCCTTTTTTTTCAAATAAAAAAAATAAAAATGAAAATTGTCTTAAATAAATATTTGAATTGATTATTAAAGTGAAATACAAATTTGATTAATTTGACCTAATAATTTAACAATTAGAAAATTTGCTATTTTGCAATCTTATATCAAAAATGTCAAGGTAGTCATTTTATATAAATTTTTTTTTACCAAATTAGTTATTTCTTAAATTTTTATCAATACATATTAAAAGAAAAAGAAATTAAAACTAGTATATCATTAGTTTAAATGTAATTTTGTAAAAGTTTTTTTTTGTTTTTCTTCTTTTCTTGTCATTGTCTAGTAGTAAGACTTAATTGTCTGTATATTTTTTCTTTTGGTAAAATAATAAATATAAATGGTAGAAATTTTTTAATAATAATAAATAAATAAATACTAACCATTTCTTGGTCTATATGTTGTACCATTTTTTTTATTCATTTTATCATTTATTTTTTTTAAAAAAACATTGACTAATTAATTATTGTGTTTTTTCTTTAAAAAATAAAATAAAACTTCAAATATCATCATATGTTCTGTTACGATCCTTGGTGTGTATTCTTTTCTAAAAAGAAGGGTCTTGTGTGCGGTTACGCTTTTAGACCAATCAATTTTTTAAAAAAATATTAATTAATACAATTTTCCCCTTTTATCCAAAAAAATAAATTATTTTAGCCAAATACAAGTTAATAAAGCGACCGTGCTAGAACCACGGGACTCGGGGGGTGCCTCATATCTTCCTTCTGGTCAATAGAATTCCTTACCCAATCTCTGTTTTTCGTAAACCAAAAAAAAGTTTTTTTTTATTTTAAACTAAGAACTATCTGGTGACTTGGAACACCTAAAAAACTCAATTCCAAGTGGCGACTCTACAAAAAAATAATTATATACATTTTTTAAACCCGTCATATCCTCAACAATAGTAAAAAAAATAAAAGAGGTGTGACAGTATTTACGACCAAGACATCTGACAGTGGAGATGAATTCGATGAATATCAAAGCGAAGGAATACCTCTCATAAATAGAGGAGTCAAACAAATGCTTAGACAAAGAAGATAGAGACCTCAACAAGAATTCAACAACAATGAATTCAAACGAAATGATGATCGCTGCTATTATTATGGAAAATAAGGACATATCAAACAAAAGTGGTCAGAACAAAGAAGGAAAAATAATCAATGAAATGACGAAACCAAGAGTCAAGGAGAAATATCTGAAGTGATCATGATGAAACCGCCAACATATGTTTCATGACACTAGGTGAAACAAGTGAAGTAAGATCTTATAACTATCTAACTTTAATGACTTACAGGACTCTTTGGACATGGTTATTGATGAATTACAAAAATTAATCAATGCATACAATAAGATTGCTCAAGAAAAGAAAGACCGGCATGTGATCTTATAGAATCTTAATCTACCCTTGGATATGGCTTGGACATACAAAGAAACAGATCACATCTGCAAAATGGAGTGGGATAAAAGAAAAATTGATCATTAAATCAACAACAATGCTACTCGATCAAAGTCTTCCTGATCCGCTTTGGGCAGGAATATTATGGTAAGAAAAATCTTGAAAATTTTGATACAAAAAGGGACAAAAGACACGGAAGCAGGTGAGGATAAAATTAATACATCCAAACCAGCAGACGAGGTTCCAAAAGTGTCCACGAAAATTTCACTGAAGAGCCAGCTACTATAGAAGTAGAGTCGACTAATCCAGTCGATAAAGTAAACAATCCCAAGGGATGGAGACACAACACCAGCTATCTTGCAAACTTCATTTTGGAAAAACCAGAATACAAAATCTAGACGAGATTCTGTTTCAAGAAACCAGCTTCATTAGCTCTCATATCTCATTGGAACCTCTGAAAAAGGTTATGGTATTTTTTTAAATTGAATATTCAGATGCTGATTATGCAGGTGATAAAAACAATTACAGCAAAAGCACTAATTTAGCTGTTGGAAGTTGTGGTACTCAACTTCTTTTGGTGATGCATCAATTATTGGACCTCAACTTATCTATTGAAGACGTTCCAATATTCATTGACTGTACAATGCTATTAGTTTATATAACTACGTATCTGTCCAAAGAATCTTTTTCATTCGTAATCTTGTTGAAAATGGTGATTTCAATCTGACCTTGTTGGTTCTGAAAATTAATTACCTGATAGTTTTACAAAACCCTTGTTTGAAGAAAGATTTAATTTCCTTCAAATACCATGAAATTACCATGCTCATAATTAAATTTCCTTAGTCTACTGTTTGTCCAGTTGTTCTTGTCTATTTTATTTTCCCTTTTGATTATGTCAAAGGCGCAGAATTCTGAGAACTATACTGGAAGCATACAAAAAGATGGAAGCATACAGAAAGGAGGAGTCAGAAAATTGATAAAAAAGGAAGTTAAACTAAATTGTATAGTTAAAATTTGTCATTATTAAAAAGGGGGAGATTGTTAACTTATAATGTTTTGTACAATGACAAAGATATTGTGTCGTAGGAAAATCATTACTAGTGCAACTGTGTTAGATATACAAAATCATACAGATTGATGCTTCAAGAATCAAATCAGCAGCAATCAATTAAAGAGAAGATTAATTCGCTCAACTCAATCTAACAAAAGATAGTTTCATTCAAATCAATCTGAACTCAAGTATTCAAATCAAATCTTTTAATATAAATTTGTCATTGCTGGAACTCAATCAAAGAATATTTTTATTAAATCAAGCATGTGAATCCAAAAGGAAATTATCAGCAAAAACTGTTTGAAGAAGGAAAAGAGTATTTGTTTAAAGCTGCAGAGAAGAATTGGAAAGAAAATCCTCAATATAAGGAACAAAATAAGGAAAGGAATATATTGTTCAGCATAGAAAGAAAGATCTTAAAGAAGAAGAACACTCACACACTTAGCAGAGATCACAACCAAGTCATCAAGAAAGGGAAGAACCATGAATCAAGCCCCTAGTAAAGAAGTCTGCCGATCATACAAGATAAAAATCCAACCAACAAAAAAAAAGTAGAGGAAGCTATCTATTACATTGATATAGATCAATTAATCACCTCAATCAAGGACATCCTAAACTAATCCTTGATTGAAATAAATCTTTTGGGGTTTTTGTTACAAAGAGCACAAGTAATCATTTATATATTCCAACCTAGATTAGTAGTGTGAAGAACGCCCTTCACTTGAACTTATATTGTAATCTTCTTTCATATTACATAAAACTCTGTACACCTCTGAGTGAACAATTGTAAAGAAAAGAGAAAGAAAGATTTGAGTCTAGGTTATACAGGTAGAGGTTATGTCAAAGAAGAAGGCTTGATTTGCACATCAGATGGGCTCTTAATTGTAACATTCTGTAAAACCCAAGTTCTCAACAAGCTCTTAAGTAAACCCTTGAAACCCAAGGGGATTGGACTGGACACAACATCGATGATCCAAACCTGTAAAAGATAATGTGTGTTATTTACTTGTTGCAAGTTGTCATTACTGTTTGTACGTTTTACTAACGTGCAGGTGAGTCAACTGATCAGAGTAGGAAGTCCACTAAATGGATCTTTAATTCATCCTCCTGTTGACGTTCAATTGGTATCAAAGCAGCTCTCACAGATTCAGTGTTTAACCACACGTGACTTAAGATCAAATGACGCACTATCTAATTCCTGGCGCATTACTTCAAGACGAAATTTTTTCACACCGACCATCATATTTTAATGGACAACATTACTCTCACTGGGAAGACAAATTTAGAATCTTTGTCTTTTCAAATGATAATCAAGCATGGATGGTAATCAAGAAGGGCCCGAAGCCTATTCCACGATTGATTGAAAAAGATGGCACTAAAAAACTTTTTTATCTTGAATCATTTGATATTACTAAGGAACAATAAGAGGTAATTCAAACTAATGCTAGAGCTATAAGTTTGTTGTATTTTGTAGTAAGTGGAGCACAATATGACAAAATATCAAGTTGCGAAACTGGAAAGTAGATGTGGGACAAACTAGAGGTAACTTATGACGGAACCATTAAAGTAAAAGAACCTTGAATCGGCTCACTCGTAAATGAATATGAGTTGTTCAAAATGTCAGATGATGAAATTGTTGAATCCATGTTTTCAAGATTCAGTGAAATTGTTTGTGAAATAAAATCTCTTGAAATGTTATACTCAAACTCGTTACAAGTCAGTAAGCTTGTGCCTTCCCAAAGCTTGGGAAACTTAAGCGGCAATTCTTGAAGATGGAGAACTACAGAACATGACATATGATGAGCTCCGAGGTAATTTAATGGCTTATGAGCATAATCACATTAACAGGTACAATAAGGATGAAAAGAAGAAGAGTGTTGCATTTACGGTCGAGACATCTGACATTGGAGATGAAGTTGATGAATATCAAAGCGAAGGAATGACTCTCATAAATAGAGGAGTCAAACAACTTCTTAGAAAAAGAAGACAGAGACGTCAACAGGAATTCAACTTCAATAAAATTCAAAAGAAATGATGATCGGTTCTTCCATTGTGGAAAACAAGGACCTATCAAACAAAACTACCTAGATCGAGAAGGAGAAATAATCAAAGAAATACTAAGCCTGGAGTCAAGGAGAAATATCTGAAGATAATCATGATGAAATCGCAAACATATGTTTCATGGCACTAGATGAAACAAGCACTGTATGATCTTTTAAGTATTCTAAGTGTAATGACTTATAGGACTCTTTGGACATGGTTACTAATGAATTACAAAAAGTAATCGACGTATACAATAAGATTGCTCAAGAAAAGAAAGAGTGACAGATTCTTCTCAAAGCAAGTCAAAGTGAATTCGACTTGCTAGCACAAGAATCTGAAAAAGTAAAACTATAGTTGAACAATATCAGAAAATATCCTAGTCATAACTCTGTAAGCTATAACAAAACTACTTTCAACGGGAGAAGATCTTCTAATCAAAGTTGCAAAAGATCCAATAGATTTTTATCTAATTCCTATTATCATACTGTGAAATCTGCTATTAGTTTCTCTTGTTATACTTGTGGTGACATAGGTCACAAATCTTTTAATATTAGGAAATTTTCTTCTGGAAAATGGATTTGGAAACCAAAAGTTTTTAATCCTAACCCTGAAGGACCCAAAAATACTTGGGTACTAAAAAGAAATTAATCTACTTGTTTTGCAGAAGCATACCAGAAAAACCTACAAGAAGAAATGTGGGTAATTGACAGTGGATGCTCAAGACAGATGTGCGAAAAGAGAAAAAAAATTCAAAATTTTAAAAACATTGCTTGAGTATTTGTAATATTTGGAAATAATGCAAAATGAGAAGTAATTGGAATTGGAACTTTCACCATCATGTGATCTTGTTGAAACTCAATCTACCCTTGGATGTGGCTTGGACATACAAAGAAGCAGATCACATAAGCAAAATTGAGTGGCATAAAAGAAAAATTGATCACTACATCAATAAAAATGCCACTCGATCAAAGTCTTCCTGATCCTTTTTTGGGCAGGAGTATTATGGTAAGAAAAATCTTGAAAATTTTGATACAAAAAGTGAAAAAAGACAGTGAAGAAGGTGAGGATATAATTGATACATCCAAACCAGCAGACGAGATTCCAAAAGTATCCACAAAATTTAACTGAAGAGTCAGCTACTGCAGAAGTAGAGTCGATAATCCAGTCGATAAAGTAAACATTCTAAGGGAATGGAGACACAACACCAGCTATCTTGAAAACTTAATTTTGGAAAAACGAGATTACAAAATCTAGACGAGATTCTCTTTCAAAAAACCAGCTTCATTAGCTCTCATATCTCATTAGGACCACTGAAATGGGGTTATGGAATTCTTTTATTTAATTGGATATTCAGAAGCTGATTTTGCATGTGATAAAAAAAATCACAGCAAAAGCACTAGTGAAACCGTTGGAAGTTGTGGTACTCAACTTCTTTTGGTGATGCTGATATACCGTGGTTTCAAGGTATTATTAATACTTTTTCCTTATGTTTAGTGTGTCCAAAAGCCTTTTTGTGCTAATTTTATATAATTTTCTCCTTAATTGGAGGAAATCTGTCCAATGATGAATGCAGAGGTTTTTGAGTGAAGAAATGCAGAAGAGACCACCTACGAAGCTTGTGACGGTTCGTAGGTGGCAGCGTAGTTCAGCTGCTGAAGGAAGATGGGGAAGCCTGTGTAAGTGTGGAGTTACGGAAAACGTGATGGACCGTCGTAGCCATGACGGTCCGTCCTGCAGGTTTGTCATGAAGATCAGAGAAGTAGCCCCAGTACCCATATTCCAAGAGTTCAAGTGTTTTGGAACGGAGTCCCTCGACGGATCGTTGTGCTCGTAACAATCCGTCTTACCTGTCGTCGGGGGTAATGAAGAGAGAAACAGAAGAATTTCATCAAGTATGGAACGACGGAGTCCATGATGGTCCGTCATGACCACGACGATCCGTCGCGATGTCCGTCGATCCAGCCGGGTTTTTGACAGATTTCCCGCAAATAGAGTCCTTGTTTAATTAAGTTTTTATTTTCTATAAATAGTTTGAAAAACTTCGTTTTTGAGGTTAGACTCTGGATCATTGTTAGACATTTGATTATTGTTAGATTCTTGATTATTTTGAGATTCTTTGAATTGATTGTTGGTGATTTTTGTTGATTAATCAAGCGAACTTTCGGATTTTAATCTTTCTCACTGAAGTAAGTACATGAATTCTTATTCCATATATTTGAATATAGTGATTATGACTATGGGTAACTAAACTCCATAACTAGGGTTGTGGGAACCATAGACAAATAATGAGGTAAAACCTAACTAAAATAACATTTCTAGAATAGTGTCTTGCATGTATTGATAATTCTTTCGTTTAGAAGTCTTTTTAACGGATGGCCAATGTTAGAACTCGCCTTAATGCTACTTGCCGGACCAAGGAGGTAGATAATAGGAAAAGAATTATCAACATAGATTTAGTGTATTCTATCTAATAGGTTAGTATTGATTGGTACGAGGTAATAACTTAGTCAAATATCGAATATGATGCTTAATATGAGGTAAAGATAAGGGTTAGGATAGCAACACATGTAGCCGGACCAAGGTGCGGAGTGAAATTTTCTAGATGCCGGACCAAGGATTTAGAAATACATAACTTATCACTTTGCATGCAAGATACTAGGAAAGAATTGTTATAGTTAGACTTATCAAGTTATGAACCTGTGGGGAACAGGTAAACCCTAGTTACTTTGATTAATTGATTAAATTCCAACATTCGAAGCTGTTAGTTTTCTCCTTTTATTTCGCTAGTTATTTTCATTTATTTAGGAATAGAAATCCCCCCCCCCTTTTATTTTATCATTTTATGCTTTCTATGGAAGTAATTGACTGAAAAATAGTAATAATAGATTGAAGTTAAGTCTAAACTATTTTCCTCGTGGAAACGATCCCGACCTCACTAGTTGGGTTATTTACTTGACACGACGCTTTACTTCTTATTTGAGAAGTAAGTTTGAGCGTATAAAATTTTGGCGCCGTTGCCGGGGAAAGTAGCTTTAAGATTAATTTAAACTTATTACTATAGTTTAGTTGATATTTTCTTGATTTTTCTTTGATTTATTGTTTTTGATTTGTGAAGAACCACCCTCCTTGTATGCAAAATACACGGAGAGGAAGAGAACCCTTGTTTCCATACGATCACGAATTAGAGTGTACAATACGCAACATGAATAGAAACTTGGGAATTAATGATGATGATCCAAAGTAGAACATTCCAGCTCCGGTTTATGTTCATGGTCAGTTGTTACCCGATGCTCTGGGTGAACACTACCAGAGGTGACAAAATCCTGCTCCACAGCCCCAAGCATACTACAGAGGCTATGACAACATAGCAGACTCCGATGGGCCACTTGCCTTGCCTGCTCTACCTCCAGGCCATACCTTCGTGGTAACTAGTAGCTTGATGCAAATGCTCACTGCCAGAGGTTTGTTTTCAGGGCTACCTTCTGAGGATCCACATGCCCATATAGCTAAGGTAAGGGAAGTGTGTAAGAGTTGTGTAGGGAGGCCTGACTTGGACTTAGATGTAATAGGGCTTAGAGTGTTTCTTCTCTCACAGATGGGAGAGGATGCTATATGGTTCACTAAGCTCCTTTACAACTCAATTTTCACTTGTAACCAACTAACGGATGTTTTCTTAGCACGCTACAATCCGGTCTCCAAGAAACTAAACCACAAAGACTGTGTGAACAACTTTGTGGAACTACCAGGAGAGTCAGTTAGTAGTTCTTGGGATAGATTCACCTCGTTCTTAAGAAGTGTTCCAAATCACCGTATAGATGATGAGTCACTGAAGGAATACTTCTATCGGGGACAGGATGATAATAACAAAGCGGTGTTGGACACTATAGGAGGTGGATCTTATGGGGAGTGTCCTTATACTGAGATTGCTGAAAAGTTAGAGAAAATCTCCCGGAATAATAAAACTTGGAGTACTAGGAAATTAGATACCGGGAAAAATACCTTCGCAGTGCAGTCCACTTACAACCCATCCACAGATCAGATTCGTGAAGAAATGGCTCAGATGAGAACTGAGCTTGGTTGGTACTAAAACATATCAGTGGGGATGCAGAAAAGATAAATGCAGTTAACTACTTGCCTAAACCACCACCTCATAATGATGAATGTTATTATCGGAGGACTCCTATGCAGTAAATGAGCCGACGAGGGGTTTCGACCAAGCGCCCAAGGCTCAAATCAGGATAATTGGCGCCAAGGTCAAGGGAACCAAGGTTGTATCTATGGTAACTATAACCGTGAGGGTCGTTATGTTCGAGATGGAAACTTCAACCGTGACAACAACTTTAACAAGGGTAACTACGGTAACAGAAATGATAGGAATGGGCCCTATGTACCTCCTCAAAATCGTGAAGTTACTCCTAGGGATGGTGGAGATAGTATGGCGCGAGTTGAGGATATGTTGAAAAAAATGATGAGGAGGTTTGATGCTATTGATGAGCACATTAAAGAGTTAAGGTGTGATTTAGCAGGTATTGAGAAAAAAGTTGATACACATGAAATATCGATTAAGCAGATCGAGTTGCAAATGGCCCAATTATCTGCGACTGTGAACACAAGGCAACCGGTCACTCTTCCTGGCAACACTGTCCAAAATCTGAAAAATAATGCACACTGTATGACAATCACTACTCGGGGTGGTAACCAACCCATTGACCCACCTATGCCGCCTAATGAGGAAAAGGTGTGAAAGGATGATGATAAGGTGGTAAAGGGTAGTGGTAAAGTAGAGGAGAGCACTGGAAAAGATGCAGAAGTCCCTATGAAGGTAATTCTCATGCCTAGACCACCACCACCGTTCTCTCAGAGATTTGTGAAAAAGACCGAGGATGGTAAATATCGGCGTTTCATAACAATGCTGAAACAGCTTTCTATCAATGTCCCTTTGGTAGAAGCTCTAGAGCAAATGCCCGGTTATGCCAAGTTTATGAAAGATCTAGTTACAAAGAAAAGATCGGTCACTTTCGAGGATGATGATAGACTGCAGCATTGTAGTGCTATTGCTACAAGATCTCTCGTACAAAAGAAAGAATATCCGGGTGCGTTCACTATTCCTTGTACAATCGGGTCATTACATTTTGCGAAAGCATTATGTGATCTGGGGGCAAGCATAAATCTCATGCCCCTCTCGATTTACAAGAAGTTTGGTTTGGGTGACCGAAAAACCACTGCGATGCGGCTACTGATGGCTGATCGAACAGTGAAAAGGACTATAGGGATATTCCATGATGTGCTAGTAAAAGTGGAGTCTTTCATATTTCCAGCAGATTTTGTTATTCTTGATTGTGAAGTTGATTTTGAAGTGCCTATTATTCTATGGAGGCCATTCCTTGCTACAGGTAGAGCCTTAGTTGATATGGAAAAGGGGCAGATGAAATTTCGATTAAACAATGAAGAAGCGACCTTCAACATTTGTAGGACCATGAGGCAGAGTGGTGAGCTCCAATCGGTATCCGCCATATCCCACAAAGAAAAGAGGAAGAAGGAGAATGAAAAAAAAAGTATAAAACAAGAGTTTATGGTTGGGGATTTGGTGCTTTTAGATAGTTCTGTGTTAACTTGTCTTCCGGGCAAGCTCAACTCCAAACGGACTGACCCTTACTTGATCACCCAAGTATTCCCTCATGGAGCAGTTGAGTTAAAAACCAAGGAGGGAGTGCGGTTTATGGTGAATAGAGAACGATAAAACTCTATTTTGGGCATACTGCATCGGTGAATGAAGTTATAGAGGCATACCATCTTGATGAAGGCTGAGTAATCAAGTGTCTTCAGTCGTGCCGCGACGTTAAATCAGGCGCTTGATGGGAGGCAGCCCAATACTTATAGTTTTTCTTTCTAGTAATGGTAGCATTTTCTACTAATGGGTTTTTAATTTGCAGGCACATCACCAGGAAATTCTGCTGAAAAATTACTCTGCAGGAGTCACTGACAGATACAACGACAGACTATGTCAACTGTGACCGACCGTCGCATGAATCCGTCGTGCCAGGTACTTCTTTCTATTATTTTCAAACTAGGGCACACGCGACGGAACCAACGATGGACCGTCACAAATGAGATGGACCATCGTCGTGGAATCATCGCGTCATTAATGAGGCGTACCCGACCCGACCCGGCAGGGGGTTTTTAAAAAAAATTCAACATTTAGCACCCCCAACCCTTCATTTCACCCCGTTCCTTCACTCTTCCTCCTATTTCCCTCCCTTTTCAACTTCTAAAATCATCTCCCTCATCAACTGATCATTTTCCCCAAATTCTCCAAAGTCCCAAAAGTCCTCATCTACTAGTTGGAGCTGTTGCTGTGGGTGTCTTCTTGATCACCAAGTACCTTTTCCCTCTTGTTTTTCTTAAATTCTCAAGTATGTGTCTCTAATTTGTACTCATTTATATTGCATTTTTGTTTATCAATTATTAGTAGTCTAGTTCTTTTTGATACGTTCATTCTTTATCAAATTTTGTCTGACCTAGGTTAAAAGATTCCCAAAATTGCCTTGTTAAAACCCTAGAAATAAGTGCCTTAGCATTGCTAGTTTACTAGGTAATTGGGTTAGACAAATGTAGGTCAAAACACTACCAATTCGATTTGGGTCATAGGAGATGAATGGGGCATCTCCAGTTCTGTCATTGAGTTACAAAACGAGACCCCTATGACGGACCGTTGTATTCATGATGGACCGTCACTGGGTCCCTTCCAACCTCCCTAACACTCCACTGTCCAATATTTCTCCAAATGTCCACCAACGGCCACATGCGATGGACCGTTGTTCCCGCGACGGTCCGTCCTGCACATCCGTTCTGGTTGTCAAAGACCCTATTCCTAAGGGTCTCTCACTATTTCTAAGTTTCCTTCAACGGACACATGCGACGGACCGTCATACCTACGACGGTCCGTCCTGCACAACCGTTCTGGTTGTCAGAGACCCTTTTCCTAAGGGTCTCTCATTTTTTTCTAAGTGTCCTCAAACGGACACTTACAACAGATCGTCATACCCTCAACGATCCGTCCTTCATGACCGTCATGACGGTCAGAGACCCCTCTTCTAGGGTCTCCATATATCTTTTAAGTGTCCTCTGACATACACCTACGACGGACCATCTTACCTGTGACAGTCCGTCCTGCACATACCGTCTACTTGTAAGAGACTCTCCTTAAGGGTTCTCCATATAAACATAGTCTAAGAAAGACACGACGGACCCCATGATGGTCCGTCGTACTCACGACGAACCGTCACCTGGTCCGTTGTGTTTCACTGTTACTATAGCAATGTCATTTTATTTTATTTTTTTATTTATTTTGTGTGGTTTTGCTTGTCTTGTTTGCTCCTTCTAGTACTAATATTGATCCTTTACAGGTACTATCTACTATGACACCAAAACAAGATCGAGTCTATGCACGCGGGCGATCGAAGTCTGTTGCCCCGTCTGCTCGCCTGGTCATTGGCTCTGATGATGAGCATGACCCTGAGTACGTGCCCCCAGGCACTTCCACCCCATCCCGTGCTGCACGTGCTGCAAGATCCTCACCCAAAATGGTGGCGTCCGACATAGTCACTGCCTCCTAGTCTAATGAGGAGCGCACACTGACCGACACACCTTCTGGGTCAGCCACTAATGAAGAAGGAGCATCTGACTCCTTAGGAGTTTCGTGGTCGGAGGAAGAATCCGGATCTGCTGAGGTTCCCGCACCCTCTACCGCTGCAGCGTCGGCCTCGTCTGATGAGGCTGACAGTTCAGAATCCACACCCGGTTCACCAGCTCGTGCTCTCACCCCGGTCACCGACCAGCCCAACTGGTGGTGTGTAGAAGGGCAGTTTCAAGTCTATCCGATGCCAAGTTCCTGAATGACAAAGGAGTTATGACTCGGACACTTACATTGTTGTGGCGGGTCCTTACGGGAAGTCTCCCAACGATGCCTGAGATCCACAATCTCTTCACCAGACATCGACTGGAGTGGACAGCACGTCTGTTGGGACGTTATAGTGAAGAGCTGGTCCGAGAGTTCTACGTAGCGACTCTCCAATCGCAGATTAATAGGCGGGCTGCCCCCTCCAAACAGGCCCCACTAGAGCAGGTCCGAGTACGTGGTGTTCCGGTTGATATCTCCCTGCCTGCTATCGGCCGGTTTCTATACGACGAGAATGTTGATGCTAATCGGACCCCTCTCACTGCCGAGTTTGACTACCGATGGCAGATTGTCAAAGATGGCAATTTCTCCGTGAGCCATCGCTGAGAGAGACCTCCAAGAGGTGGATGGCCCTGCACTTGTCCATTGCCGACTGGGTGACTGAGTCGAAGGGGGTCATCAAGAAGGCCAACCTGACTTTCACGGCGAAGTTTTTGTGGTTGATTGTCCGCCACTGCCTTTCCCCCACAGCCGCTAATAGTATTGTCCCACGGGATCGAGCAGTACTGGTGGCGGCAATGATATCCGGTTCGAGGTAGATTTTGCGTGTCTTCTACAGGCGGTCATGCACGAGAAGACTTTTAAAGTCACAACTACTTACCCTTTCCCGTGTATGATATTTTCTCTATGCAGGTCTGTCTGTGTGCCTATATGGCACGTTGATCAACTCAAGACCCCGCTGGGCACAATTGATATCGGCCTCATCAGGGATGAGGCCAATGAGTTGGCTCCATGCAGAGGGCCCCATCTAGATTTGCCTCCTCTTGGTGACAATCTGGATGAGACGGTAGCACAGGCCCGCAAGGCTAAGCAAGCGGCTTCCACTGACACTACCCCGATCGAGTCTATCCCGGGTAGTAGCACTACCCCTAGCTCCTCTCACTCAGCCCCTTTCTCCGCTCTGGTCCCGCTTGCTAGGGTTTAGAAATTAGAGGCAGAAATGGCCACACTTCTGTATCACATCCAGCCTTGGATGCAGAAGTCTATTGCTGAGGCAGAAGAGAGCTTGGTGCGGAGAATTGTCCATCACACAGAGAGGAAGATCGCTAAGGTTCATCAGCGCTTGGACGCTTTTGAGTTGCGAGTTCTAGCCCGACCATCCCCTCCGGTGGATGTGTCGAACCTTCAGGCTGCGGTCGGTAGTCTTCGAGCATATATTGATACGATCTTAGAACTAGGGTGAATGAGTCTGAGGCCCCTTCTACAGAGCCTGCTGAAGACACAATGATAGTGGCCCTATTCGCCACTTTAGAGATTCCACCACCTCCCCCTCGAGAGCATGCCAAGAGGCGTAGGGGTCGAGAGGAGGATGAGGCGCGAGCACGGAAGAAGGAGCGACATGAGATGGAGGATGCTAGGAGAGCCTCGCTTTTTGAGGAGGAGGCGCATCAGATGAAGTAGAAGAGTTAGCTTCTTGGGCGTCTAGCTCCAGAACTGTGGAGATAGCGGGAGGCACTGTTGATAGTGTTGTTCATGCTGAGGATACCACTGAGAGTGTCCATATTACAAGTAGTGGGTTCCGGGGAACCGGACCCACCAGCTTGCTGATCGTCAGCGCTTTGTGCCCCAGGTTTGCTTCACCTACCACTCTAGTATTTCAATTTTTTATGCATTGGGGACAATTGCATGTCTTTTTGTTGGGGTGGGGTAAATGGAAAGTGAGTGCTAGGGTGAAGTCTGAGTAGGCCAATTCACTATCCTCTTTTGAGATTTCTTGCCTATGTTCTTTTTCCCCGAAAGACTGATTACTTTTTCAGTTGAACCGGCATGTCTAATATCTTGTGTACATAGTTTAATTCTGAAGCATGATGGCTAAAATGGTATCCTGATAAAATGGAAAATGATGCATGACTAGGCATGGTAATTGATAAATGTGTGGCTATAAGCATGACATAGAGGTACACCACTGCATGACCCTAAGTCTAAAATTCGAACTAGGTGTCTGATAATCTGGTAGAGTGATGAGATGTCAAGTGAGTGTGAGGAAGATTTGAATAGTCCACTATTTGTACTGAGCTAGAACTAGCCTGGTTAGTCCTGCTAAAAGTAAGCTGTAATAGACAATTAGGAATGGATCATAGGCAATTATTCAATATAGCCCAGTTTTAGCCTAAATAAAAGAAAACCAAATGAAATTTATCCTTCTTTGATAAAAATGATTTGAGCTTAAATTAGATCTTTCTTTCTCACCCCAACTGATCTTTCTGGGAATAATGTGTTTGCCCTGGTCCCTCCTTGGACATGTGCACCTCAGTTTATGCCAAAAGCATAAGCTGAGGGTGGATAATGCAGTAAACAACCTTTTTATGGCCTTGACCCAACTTTGGGTATTGTACTTTGACTCATGGCAAAGCCATGAGTTGAGGGTGGCTATTATGAGGAATGCTCTGGAAAGTGGGGTTGAAAGAATAAAGAGAGAGAATGAACAAAAGTAAAGTGACTCAAAAATTACTTGAAAGAAAAGTAAAAATGAAAAAAAAATATACAAGCAAGAAAAGAAAAGAGTCACTTACACAAATGAAGAAAAAAAGGAAAATAGTAAGGTGAAAGAATGTGGGAAACTGGGCAAAATAAAATGATAGAAAATGGTATGTTTAGCCGATATGTCAAGGAGGCAAAAAGTCACTAAAGTATACCTAAATATACCCTACCTGACCCTGAGCCTATATTACAAGCTAAGAAAGTCCTATCATGATCCTAAGGGTTGTATAGCGAACATAAAGCAGTGAAAATAAGGGCAAGCTTATGGAAATAGGTATGAATGAGTGTGAGTTTTTTATGAGAGTGAGTGTTGAAAAGTAATACTTATACTCAAACTGAAATCATTGTGTGACAAATGAGGATTTTGTTTTGAAGTGAGGACACTAGTTGCATTACCAAAAATATTAGCACCTCGGTGAGAATTTGAAGAGGATAGGTGTTAGTGGATGGTGAGTCTGTGTCATGGTCTGATTCAACATAATTCAAGCCTAATAGTTATAGCATGCATAAATATGATGAGATTAATCGGGATTGATAACCAAATGATTGCAAAGGATAAAACATGGATACTATTGTACAAAGATTGTGTATTGAGTCATAGTGCGTCGCTTGAGGATAAATAACAAATTTATGTTGAGGGTGTTGATATACCGTGGTTTCACGGTATTATTAATACTTTTTCTTAAGTTTAGTGTGTCCAAAAGCCTTTTTGTACTAATTTTTATATAAGTTTTTCCTTATTTGTAGGAAATCTGTCCAATGATGAATGCGGAAGTTTTTGAGCGAAGAAATGCAGAAGAGACCACCTACAGAGCTTGTGACGGTCCGTCATGCTTGTGAAGGTCCGTAGGTGGCAGCGTAGTGCAGCTGCTTAAGGAAGATGGGAAAGTCTGACCAAGTGTGGGGTTACAAAAAACGTGACGGACGGTCGTAGCCATGACGGTCAGTCCTGCAGGTTCGTCATGAAGATCAGAGAAGTAGCCCAGTACCCATATTCCAAGAGTTCAAGTGTTTTGGAACAGAGACCCTCGACGGACCGTTGTGCTCGTAACGATCCGTCATACCTGCCGTCGAGGGTAATGAGAGAGCAGCAGAAGAAATTTCATCAAATATGGAACGACGTAGTCCATGACGGTCCGTCGTGACCACGACGATCCGTCGCGATGTCCGTCGATCCAGCCGCGTTTTTGACAGATTTCCAGCAAATAGAGTCCTTGTTTAATTAGGTTTTTATTTTCTATAAATAGTTCGAAAAACCTCGTTTTTGAGGTTAGACTCTGGATCATTGTTAGAACTTTGATTATTGTTAGATTCTTGATTATTTGGAGATTATTTGAATTGATTGTTGGTGATTTTTGTTGATTAATCAAGCGAACTTTCGGATTTTACTCTTTCTCATTGAAGTAAGTATATGAATTCTTATACCATATGTTTGTATATTGTGATTATGACTATGGGTAAATAAACTCCATCACTAGTGTTGTGGGAACCATAGGCAAATAATGAGGTAAAACCTAACTAAAATAACATTTCTAGAATAGTGTCTTACATGTATTAATAATTATTTCGTTTAGAAGTCTTTTTAACGGATGACCAACGTTAGAACTCGCCTAAATGCTACTTGTCGAACCAAGGAGGTAGATAATAGGAAAAGAATTATCAATATAGATTTAGTGTATACTATCTAATAGGCTAGTATTGATTGGTATGAGGTAATAACTTAGTCAAATATAGAATATGATGCTTAATATGAGGTAAAGATAAGGGATAGGATAGCAACACACCTAGCCGAACCAAGGTGCGGAGTGAAATTTTCTAGATGCCGGACCAAGGATTTAGAAATACATAACTTATCACTTTGCATGCAAGATACTAGGAAAGAATTGTTATAGTTAGACTTATCAAGTTATGAACCTGTGGGGAACACGTAAACCCTAGTTACTTTGATTAATTGATTAAACGCCAACATTCGAAACTGTTACTTGTCTCCTTTTATTTCGCTAGTTATTTTCATTTATTTTGGAATAGAAACCCCCCTTTTTATCATTTTATGCTTTCTAAGGAAGTAATTGACTGAACAATAGTAATAATAGATTGAAGTTAAGTCGAAACTATTTTTCCTCGTGGGAACGATCCCGACCTCACTAGTTGGGTTATTTACTTGACATGACCGCTTTACTTCTTATTTGAAAAGCATGTTTGAGCGTATCAGATGCATCAATTATTGGACCTCAACTTATGTATTGAAGACGTTCCAACATTCTTTGATTATACAATGTTATTAGTTTATCTAACTCTGCATCTTCTCAAGGCATCTTTTTCATTCGTAATCTTGTTGAAAATGGTGATTTCTTGCTGAGCTTGTTGGTTCTGAAAATTAATTAGCTGATAGTTTTACAAAACCCTTGTTTGAAGAAAAATTTTATTTTCTTCAAGTATCGTGAAGTTACCATGCTCATAATTACATGTTTAGTCTATTACTTGTCCGGTTGTCCTTGTCTATTTTGTTTTTTAATTATGTCAAAGGTGGAGAATTCTGATAACTATACTAGAAGCACACAAAAAGATGGAAGCATACAGAAAAGTGGAACATACAGATAGGGGGAGTCCGAAAATTGATAAACAGGGAAGTTAAACTAAATCTTATAGTTAAATTTTGTCACTATAAAAAAGGAGGAGATTGTTGACTTATAATATTTTTTATAATGACAGATTTTGTGTCGTAGAAAAATCACAGGAAAATCAAGACTAGTGCAGCTATTTTAGATACACAAAATCTTACTGATTGATGCTTCAAGAATCAACTCAGCAACAATCAATTAGGAGAAGATTGATTCGCTCAAATCAATCTAACCAAAGATAGTTTCATTCAAATCAATCTAAACTCAAGGAATCAAATCAAATCTTTCAAGATAAATTTGTAATTGCTAGAACTCAATCAAAAAAGATTTATATTAAATCAAAAATGGAAATCAAAACGGAAATTATCAGCACAAACGATTTCAAGAAGGAAACGAATATTTGTTTGAAGTTGCAGAAAAGCCTCAATTTAAGAAACAAAATAAGGAAAGGAATATATTGTTCAGCAAAGAAAGGAATATCCAAAAGAAGCAGAAAAATCGCACACTTGGCAGAGATCACAACCAAGTTATCAAGAAAGGGAAGAACCATGAATCAGGCCCCAAGTAAAGAAGTCTGTCGATTATACAAGGAAAAGATCAAACCAGAAAAGGAAAGTAGAGGAAGCTATCTATTACATTGATACAGATCAACTAAATCACCTCAATCATTGACTCCCTAAACTAATCCTTGATTGAAATAAACCCCTTGGATTTTCCCTTACAACGAGCACAAGTCATCTTCTATATAAGCCGACCCAGATTTGTAGTGTGAAGAACTCACTTCACTTGAACTTATATTGTTATCTTCTTTCATCTTTCATAAAACTCTGTACACCTTTAAGTGAACAACTGTAAAGAAAAGAGAAAGAAAAATTAGAGTGTAGGTTATACAAGTAGAGGTTGTGTAAAAGAAGAAGGTCTGATTTGCACATCAGACGGGCTCTTAATCATAACATTCTGTAAAACAAAAGTTCTCAACAAGCTCTTAAGGAAACCCTTGAAACCCAAGGGGACTTGACTAGGCACCACATCGGTGATCCGAACCAGTATAAAAACACTGTGTGTTATTATTACTTACTGCAAGTTATCATTACTAATTGTCTGTTTTACTAACGTGCAGGTGAGTTGACTGACCATATTAGGAAGTCGACTGAAGGGAATTTTGATTCACCCCCCTCTTGACTTTCACGATTGAGCTGTCAAAATCAAGATATGTCGTAATTTCACAAATAGATTAGATTAATGCAATCTTATATTAAGTGAATTTGAATTATATAAGAATTTATACACTTGCCCTTAGTTATTGTGTGGATTTTTAAAGTAATGTATGGTTACTGTATAAAAGATATAAGATTGACTCGGAAAGAAACGACTTCTAATTTTTACAAAGAGTGCTAATAGCTGCTAGTAGTATATACTAGTAGCTATTATTGTTTAGTTGGTCAAATTGATGATGTTACTTACCTATAAAATCATATAAGAGACGCCTATCAGAAGGTCTACCAGTTGGATATTTTAAGAATAATTGACCATAAGGCCACCAATTTGAGTGATTATCACTAGTACTGTTGATATAGTTATTATTACCATGATCCAATGTTGAATCACCTAACACAAAGAAGGATGCTGGTTTTCTATTGCACTAAACACACCCTATTAATATTATTGCAACCAAAATGCAAATGAAGCCATGGAAAAAGTTTGAGTTGATAGCCATGCCTATTGACTTCCTATAGCTACATATATATACACTACTTGTCAACAAGCTGCTACCCTCATGTTTCATGAGTTTTATATTTCCCATCATGGATGGCTGCTTAACAAAATATATACAAATAGAATGATTTTTTTAGTGTGTTTAAAAAAAATTATTCGATCTTTTTCTTTTATTTTGACAATATTTTAATTTTAGCTTTCCACTGATATGCTTAAAATGCCATAAAATTGAAAAATACTTTGATATATTTAACGTAATTTTAATCGATTTAAACTAGATCATTTAATTTAAAATGGAGGGAGTGGGATACATTTTTTTATGTCCCTTCTTTCAAGGGTCAAACACAACTAGTTCCGAATTTTAAATCATATCTCATACCCGATGACTTAACATTTGAAGGAAAGTCATTTTCCTTAAGTTTGAGGAAAATGAATTGATTTGGAAAAAATTTTCCAAAATGTTTGACCCAACTAAACATGAGAAAATTGAAAAACATTATCTAAAAAATATTTTCCCTCACACTGAATACACCTAAGGAGTTAAAAGTCTACCAAAACTGATTTCAGGCAATGGTAAACACAAACGATCCCAACTCCAACCACCCCTCGCTACTCCCATATACCCACCCCAGCTCCATCCCCAAATAATGTACCGATGTCATCGTTAGAACTGAGCGTCCAAAGCATTCAATATAGTCATAGAATGGAGAAAGGTGATCATATTAGTCCAAAACCCAAACTTTCAAGGTGAAGTGGTGGGGGGGAAGGCGCGAGCTGGCGATGGAAACTTACAACACGAGTGTATGGATGGCATTTGCTTTCTAGATTCCACTCAATTACCAATACCTCACCGGCCCTACCTTCTATATCCGTCTTGGGAGACGCCAGTGCCCCAAGACATGAATCAATACCCAACTGAAATGCCCTTCCTACCAGAAACGACACCATACTTGGGTAGGGATCCGTTGTTCAGTCATCTTCACCTTTATCAGCTAGGAACCTCACCACTAGTTTTGTACCAACTGGGTCGATGGAGAGCTCAAACCAGGGACCTAACAATGTGATAACTTCGTCTCAAGTATCCGACTCCAGTACCCTTTATAGTTCTAATACATTACCCGAACACAAAAGACAGAGGAAACCATAACATTAATGTGAGAAATAAGAAACAAAATATCAATTCTAAAAGATATAAAAATTATGGTATTCAACGATAAATTAAAAAAAACTAATATTGATCTGCCACCCGAATCTCTTAAAAGTCTCCATGGATATAAGACCTTAAACTCTCAATAGGGGAAATATGTGATAATTATGAGTCCCTTACTGGGGACATCAGGTTACATCTCGGGAGGAGCATACTATTGATGGTTTCACCCAACTTAAACAGACCCATGAATATAATTATATGGAACTGTAGGGGTGCAAATGACCCAGATTTTATGAGCAACTTCTGTTCACTCCTAAATTGACATAAACCACCGTTAATAGCTCTCCTTGAAACAAAAATGAATAACCATCATTCCCTACTAGAGGACTTTCATATCACCAGAATGATCGAAGTCCCATCAGTAGGAAATTCTAGAGGCATTGCAATATTATAAGATAACACCATACTGGAATGGGATGACATAACTACTACTACTTACGAATTTCATCTTTCTAGTTATTTAGTGTTGTTTATGCTAACAACCATAAATTCGTAACATTTGTGGGAGAACATGAGAAATATCAACATAACCTTAAAAGTAGTTGCATGACAGGAGGGGACTTACACGAGCTAGTGCTAACCTCGAAGAGAAAAGGCGGGAGCCCTCTTACCATATCTAGAGTTAAAGATTTCCAAGATACCATCAATTTGTGCAAACTTATTGACATGGGGTACAAAGGTTGTCAATATACATAGATCAATAAGAGATTTAAATATAACATCTCTCTTATCTCAGAGAGATTTAATAGGTTTCTAGCTAATAACAAATGATTACTAAATTATCCAGATGCACAAGTTCAGCACTTGCCTAGAACATAATTAAATCACTGCCCTATACTTATATCTCTCTACAAGTAGAACATTAATCGTTTACCAAAATAGTTCCGCCTAGAAACAATGAGGACCTTACACCCGATTTCACTAACATAGTAGACTAAGCGTAGGAGGATAAGGGGAACCTCTTAGAGGCCATTGCGTGTTTTAAATTGAATATAACATAATGGAAGAAACATACCTTTGGGGATATTTTTTACAAAAATATGAGAATCCTAAAATGCTTAAAAGGAATTCAATGATTTCCGAAGTACCCAAATAGCACCTTCCTAGTTAATCTTGAAAGAGAATAAATCTGGGAACCACAATGACATTTTAAAAAAACAGAAGAGGATTACCAGAAACTAAGTTCGCGAATCCAATGGCTAAATGATAGAAACTTGAATACAAAATTCTTACATACCACTACGTTAAATTCGAGAAGGAGGAATAAAAATTCATCTTTCCAGATTGAAGTTAGGAACTGGTTATATGATCAATAGAAGATCATAGATAAAGTAGTTGTTGCCAATCTATGTTATGAAAATCAGAAATTACTGGTTTTAATAAATAATTCAGAAACACGAAGTAACTGAGATTTTTAGAATCAGTAAATATGATGAACAGAAATTTATTTGTAAAAAATAATTGAATCTGTAAAACTTACCAGAATCTGGTATACTCTTTTTTATAATTTAGGAAGAAAATCAAGTCCACTGAATTCACAGTGTCCCCTTAAGGAAATTATTCCCCTCTAGTATCCGAGGTTTGATTTGGAATATAACCTCCCAGGGTAAAATGATCTTAATTAGTAGAGTATAGATACCAAAAACTCTACTGTCAGCGAATCAATCCACAACAAGAAAGTACACGAAGAAATATGTGTTTTTAAGAAGAAGGAAGATTAGAAAATTCATAGTCAAATATTGTGAAAACTGAATGGTATTTATTGGCAAGAAGAATATATTCTGAAAGGTTGCAACCCTTTCAGAATTGACACGACCATTAATGAAAGTTTGCAAACTTTCAAATGGTATTGACTGTTCCTGAAAGCTGCAATCTTTTAGAACAGTCATGGCGGGAATTTTTAAATAATACGGAATTTAACATGGGTCACGCGCGCGGATCCAAGTCGGGTCGGGTTAACTAAAAAGTTGAAAACATTTCGGTTAACTTCTTTTATCAACTAATTAATTGAAAATAATTTTTGTCCATGTAAGTAATTAAATAAATAATTAAAATAAATTTGTCCAAAAAATTATCTCTCGATCGATCATTTGCCAAAGCCAAAACCAAAGTCAAAACCAAAGCCAAAGCCGAAGCTAGCGACGACGACGACGGCGCGAGGGGGATCCCTCTCCCAACCCTTTTAATAATTAATAGGATTGTTTATTTATTTAAACTCTCCTATTTTCATTTCCATTACCAATGAGGGACTATTGCCTTTTTCATTAACGAATTAGAGGACTTTTCAAGTTTCCAACCTTTCAAGTTCTAAACTTTTCAAATTCCTCTCCTTCCCTCTATTTCCCTTCAATTCTTGCTACATACCAAACAATCCCCCACATTGATGGGGAATAGTTATAACACAGGAATGCACGGACAATTGTGTACTTTACAAGCAAGGATTAATTGCATCTGGATAAATAGGTTTCCCCTTGGACTTTTCGTAGTGAACATATGTCGGGTATACTCGGTCAATCGGTAGATGTGATATCTTTGAACCGTCAAACTTTGGTGTATACCTAGACAAACATATGTCAAACAATTAACCTTTTACTGTTTATGATTCTTACGGTTGTGTTCGTTTCAGTCATGAACACCTTCTGGTTTTATGAGTGTATAGAGAAATTCTCTTTGAAGCGGCTTCCACTTCACACTCCAATAGGTGATTTCTAACCGTCTCATCTTGTAAATACACTATTTGGTCAAATCTACCAAACTTAGCAAATCATTAAAAACTTTAAGATTTATTACCTCATTAACAAGCCTTAAAGTCTAAACCTTTTCCTGAACATTGTCTTCATCATGAGAATTGATTGAGTTGATTGACAATGTCGAACCGTCAGCCACAACTTTGTTTTTCTCCTTGAATCTAGTTCTTGGGATCTCCATTCTGCTAGATAGAGTTACCGTCATGCTGACTTGTCCTAAGCCGTAAACCCATTCCCTTAGATGATCTTTTAACTGCTTCTCTCACTAGGCCTTTCGTTAGTGGATCAAACACATTATCGCTTGACTTTACATAGTCAATTTTGATAATTCCACTAGAGAGCAGCTGTCTTATGGTATTATGTCTACGTCGTATATGACGAGAATTTCCGTTGTACATAACGCTCCCTGCCCTACCTATTGCTGCTTGACTATCGCAATGTATGCAATTTGGTCCAACAGGTTTGGGCCAGAATGGAATATCCTCTAGGAAATTCCGGAGTCATTCCGCTTCTTCACTAGCCTTATCCAAAGCAATGGATTCAGATTCCATTGTGGAGTGAGCAATACATGTCTGTTTGGAAGATTTCCAAGAGACAACTCCTCCACCAAGTATGAATACATAACCACTCGTGGATTTTACATCAATTGACCTGGTGATCCAATTTGCATCACTATATCCTTCAATCACAGCAGGCTATTTATTATAATGCAAAGCATAATGTTGTGTCCATTTTAGATTACCCAACACACGTTTCATAGCCATCCAATGAGTTTGATTCGGATTACTAGTGTACCGACTCAGTTTACTAATAGCACATGCTATATCTGGTCGCGTGCAATTCATAATATACATCAAACTTCCTAACACTCTGGCATATTCCAATTGAGAGTCACTTTGACCTTCATTCTTTTTAAATGTACAAATTAAATCAATTGGAGTTTTGACTACATTGAAATTCAAGTAATTGAACTTATCCAATACTTTTTCAATATAATGAGATTGAGATAATGCTAGTTCCTGGGGAGTTTTGATAATCTTGACCCCTAAGATCAAATCAGCAACTCCTAAGTCTTTCATATCGAACTTGCTGGACAACATGCGCTTGGTAGCATTTATATCGTCAATTTCTTTACTCATTATTAACATGTCATCAACATACACACAAACAATGACTTCATGATTCATAACGTTTTTAATGTGAACACATTTATCACATTCGTTAATCTTGAATCCATTTGCCAACATTATTTATTCAAATTTAGCATGTCATTGTTTGGGTGGTTGCTTGAGTCCATAAAGTGACTTCACAAGTCTACACACTTTCCTTTCTTTACCAGGAACTATAATCCCTTCAGGTTGTTCCATGTAAATTTCTTCCTCTAACTCTCCATTTAAAAAGGCTGTCTTTACATCCATTTGGTGAATTTTAAGATCATGCACTGCTGCTAGTGCTATTAACATCCTAATTGATGTTATCCTTGTTACTGGAGAGTATGTGTCAAAGTAGTCCAGACTTTCCTTTTGTCTATACCCTTTGACTACCAGTCTAGCCTTATATTTGTCAATAGTCCCATCAGGTTTCATTTTCCTTTTAAAGATCCATTTTGATCCTAAAGGTTTATTTCCTGGAGGAAGATCAGTCAATTCCCAAGTGTGATTGCTTAAAATTTATTCAATCTCACTATTGACTGCTTCTTTCCAATAAGTTGACTCTGACGAAGACATAGCTGCTTTAAATGTTTGAGGCTCATTTTCAAGCAATAGTGCTACAAAATCTGGTCCTAAAGAAACAGATTTTCGTTGTCGAGTACTTCTCCTAGGTTCCTCACTAGTTAGAATATTTTCCATAGATTCTTCTCGTGGTCGTTTAGGTCTTTCACTTGTTTACTCTCTTTCAGTTTTATACGGATAAATATTTTCAAAAAACTCTGCATTATCTGATTCAATTATCGTATTAACTTGAATCTCAGGATTATCAGATTTGTGAACCAAAAATCGACAGTCTTTACTATTCACAACATACCCAATAAAGACACAATCTATTGTTTTGGGTCCAATTTTAATTCTTTTAAGTAAAGGAACCTCTACCTTGGCTAAACACCCCCACACTTTGAAATATTTCAAGTTGAGTTTTCTTCCTTTCCACAACTCATATGGAATTGATTGTGTTTTTCGATGGGGTACTCTATTGAGTATTTTATTTGTTGTAAGGATGACTTCCCCCAAAGATTTCGCGGTGAACCAGAATTGATTATTAAGGCATTCATCATTTCCTTTAATGTTCTGTTCTTCCATTCTGCCAAACCATTTGACTGTGGTGTATAAGGTGCAGTAGTTTGATGAATAATACCATATTCCAAACGTATCTCTGCAAAAGGAGATTCATATTCTCCACCCCTATCACTCCGAATCATTTTTATCTTTAGATTCAATTGGTTTTCCACTTCATTTTTGTATTGCTCAAATGCATCAATTGCTTCATCCTTACTATTAATCAAATATACATAACAAAATCGAGTGCAGTCATCAATAAAAGTTATAAAATATTTTTTTCCACCACGAGATGGTGTTGACTTCATATCGCAAATATCTGTGTGAATTAAGTCTACAGTTTTTGAATTTCTTGCAACAGACTTGTAAGGATGTTTAACAAACTTACTTTCCACATAAATTTCACATTTCGACTTATCACATTTAAAATCAGGCAATACTTCTAGATTAACCAATTTTCGCAAGGGTTTGTAATTTACATGTCCCAAACGGGCATGCCATAAATCACTTAACTCCAATAAGTAAACACAAGCAGAATTTTTATTAATACTGTCAACAACCATTACATTTAGTTTGAAAAGACCCTCATTGAAGTAGCCCTTTCCTATAAACATTTCATTCTTACTTATTACAGCTTTATACCTAACTAGTACACACTTAAACCCGTTCTTAACTAGTAGTGCAGCAGAAACTAAATTCTTCCTAATAGTAGGGACATGCAGAACATTGTTCAATGTCAACACCTTTCCCGATGTCATTTTAAACATTATTTTCCAAGTTCCTGCAATCGTTGTTGTTCCTGTGTGTCCCATGAATAAATCTTCATTGTACTCAGCAGAAGTACACGTTGCAAAGGCTTCTTTCGCAGAGCAAATATGTCTAGTGGCACCTGAGTCGAGAAACCACTCCTTGGGGTTTCCAACTATGTTACACTCTGATACCATTGCACACAAGTTATCTGCATTTTCCATCTTTTCCACGATGTTTGCTTGACTTTTGCCTTTGCCTTTGTTTTTGTCCTTTCTTGGAGCATGTCAATCAGAAGATGTATGACCAGCCTTACTACAATTATAACAGTTGCCTTTGAATTTCTTCTTGGCCTGTTCTGACTTCTGCCCGTTGAACTTCTTTCTCTTTTTGTCTTTGGTAGGAGCTTCTTCAACAATATTAACTCCAATGATTGTTGAACTCTTATGCGATTTCTTTTCTGCATTTCTTTTATCTTCCTCAATCTTGAGCCGAATCGCAAGATCTTCAAGCTTCATTTCATTACGCTTGTGCTTTAGATAATTCTTGAAATCGTTCCACGAAGGAGGCAACTTTTGATCATTGCAGCCACTTGAAAAGCTTCATTTACTACCATATCTTCAGCAATCAGATCATGGAGAATATGTTGAATTTCATGCACTTGTGATCCAACAGTTTTACAATCTACCATTTTATAGTCTAAAAACTTTGCGACCACAAACTTTTTCAAGCATGCATCTTCTGTCTTATATTTCTTCTCAAGTACATTCCACAACTCTTTTGAAGTTGTTATTGCACTATAGACATTATATAAGTCATCCTCTAAAGCACTCAAAATGTAACCTTTACATAGGAAGTCTGACTGTTTCCATGCTTCAACACTCAAAATTTTTTTTGTGTCTGGCATATCATCAGCAGGAACTGGAGTATTTTCACTTGTAAATTTCTGTAGACCAATAGGGGTAAGCCAGAAAAATACTTGTTGCTGCCATCCTTTGAAATTCACACCTGTGAATTTACCCGATTTCTCTGCTTGTGATACAAGAGTTTGGGTTGGTGCAGCAACAGCACTGTAACACCAGTGTTTTCCATTTCTGATAAACAAAATTAATACAATATAAGTAAGCAATAAATTATAATTGCAGACTTAAAGGAGTATAAAATCACAAAATTTTTTGTCTCCACCAGAAACATAGATTTAATAATTTCCTTAAGATTGTTACCAATTTGTGTTATGAAAATCAGAAATTACTGGTTTTAATAAATCATTCAGAAACACGAAGTAACTGAGATTTTTAGAACCAGTAAATAAGATGAACATAAATTTATTTGTAAAAAATAATTGAATCTGTAAAACTTACCAGAATCTGGAATACTCTTTTTGATAATATAGGAAGAAAATCAAGTCCACTGAATTCACAGTGTCCCCTTAAGGAAATTATTCCCCTCTACTATCCGAGGTTTGATTTGGAATATAACCTTCCAGGGTAAAATGATCTTAATCAGTAGAGTATAGATACCAAAAACTCTAATGTCAACGAATCAATCCACAGCAGGAAAGTACACGAAGAAATATGTGTTTTTAAGAAGAAGGAAGATCAGAAAATTCGTAGTCAAATATTCTGAAGTTTGAATGGTATTTATTGGCAAGAAGAATATATTCTGAAAGGTTGCAACCCTTTCAGAATTGACACGGCCATTAATGAAAGGTTGCAAACTTTCAAATGGTATTGACTGTTCCTGAAAGTTGCAACCTTTCAGAACAGTCATGGCAGGAATTTTTAAATATAACGGAATAAAAAATGGGTCACGCACGCGGATCCGAGTCGGGTAGGGTTAACTAAAAAGTTGAAAACATTTCGGTTAACTTCTGTTATCAACTAATTAATTGAAAATAATTTTTGGTCATTTAATTAATTAAATAAATAATTAAAAAAATAAATTTCTCGATCGATCATTTGACAAAGCCGAAGCGAGCGAGCGACGACGACGGCGGCGCGAGGGGGATCCCTCTTTCCAACCCTTTTAACAATTAATAGGAGTGTTTATTTATTTAAACTCTCCTATTTTCATTTTCATTACCGATGAGGGACTACTGCCTTTTTCATTAAAGCATTAGAGGACTTTTCAAGTTCCCAACCTTTCAAGTTCTAAACTTTTCAAATTCCTTTACTACCCTCTATTTCGCATCAATTCTTGCTACATACCCAACAGTAGCAACCTATTTTGGTAACCTTTTTACTACAAACCACAACCTCTCTAACTAGTCGTTAAGCAGCTAGGATGAGTACACACTCCAAAATGATATATGATCCTTGAGTGATAACTTAACTGAAAGTGAAATATTTGATGTTGTCCTATCTTTTGTACCATACAAGGCACCCGGGACTGATGCAACACACCTCTTCTTTTATAAAAAAATATTGCAACATAGTGGGAACATCCATGGTAACCTTCTGTAGGAAGGCATGGAAAGATGAATATATAGACTCTTGTATAAACACCACCACCATATGTCTGATACCTTAATGTAAAAATACATCAAGCTTCAAAAACATTAGACCAATCAGCCTATGTAATACTACCTATAAAATTATAACGAAAATCATAGTATACAGAATTAAGTTAATACTGACCGAACTAATTAGACCTTGCCAAGCTAGCTTCCTAAAAATAGGCAAGCTACATAAACATAGGCAAGCTATTGAGAATGTCATTATTGTACAAGAAATAATAGACCATGTCGGAAAAATGAGGGGGGTACAAGGGAACATGATAATAAAAATAGACCTCGAAAAAGCTTTTGATTAATTAGAATAGTCATTTATCAAACATACTTGGCATTACTATAATTTTCTTGTTAGATTAATTTATTAATCTTATTATGTCATGTATCACAACACATAAGACTGCTATCCTAATAAATGGTTCTAGAACTAATTACTTTGAATGCACTAGTAATTAGACAAGGAGACTCAATGTCACTGTACATATTTATTCTTTGCATGGAGATATTATCTAGGAGCAAAAATGAAAAGGTAATCCACAAGGAATGAAACCAGTACGAATTGCTTGGAAAAGGACCAAGCTTGTCCAACCTATTCTTCGCAATCTTGTACCTATGGGGAAAGCTGACCTACATACATGTGGTACTATTAGAAGTACGATAAAGGTCGACTCAGTGCGAAAAATATCAAATAATCTGAAATCATATTTTCAAGAAATTATAAACCAATACAAAAGAAGAGAATAACACATACAATGGGAATCGGAAAATGCAAATATTTTTGAATTATACCTAGGTTTCCCAATTTTTCAGACCTTGCCTGCGAAGCGTGACTTTTAATATATTATTGACATACTTCAAACGAAACTTGCAGGTTGAAAAACTAGATGGCCAAACATAGTGGGGCATAACACATTAGCCAAGTCTTCCGTTAACAATATCCCCATATACTTAATGCAAATCCTTAAGCTTCCAGGTTTAATCACCAAAAGAGTGGACCAAATTGAAAGAAACTTTATATGGGGTACAACAAATATTAGGAAACAAACTACATCTTTTTTGATGGGAACTACTCATAAAGGATAAAAAACATGGTCGACTGGTGGGTTCAGAGGTGTGGGCTAAAAAATATAGTGCTACTAGATAGAATAACATAGAGAATCTTTAGGAAGCTTCAATTTTTTGGGATCAGACCTTACTAAACCTCTACGCAGGAAGAACAGGAATTAATAATGACCTTAACCACAAAAGAACAATAGCAACACCTGGAAAAATATTAAATTACGTTGGGGGAAGTGTAAGGACAATCAAAAATGAATTCTAGGTAATGGAAAACTCACCAACTTCTGGCACGACACCTGGATACCCAACTCACAATCCTTAAGAACTGTTCCTAGTGGCACTCTACCCCTCAATAAAAGTATTAAGATGGAGATAGTATCCTAAACAATAGGACATGGTACTTGGACAACATACCATTCCAACTCCCTTCAAACATTGTTAAGTAAATACAACTAATGCACATTTCCAACATTCGACTTCTTAAAGTGATGTTGAGGTGAGTCATATAAATTTGATAATGTCACAAGCATCACAATGAGTTTCCAATAAATGCTTCTGGAGCATGTACAAAATGGTTATGGTTCATTTCTTGAAGAAAATGTGACTTGTGTTCGTATGGATAAGAATATATATATATATATATATATATATATATATATATATATATATATATATATATAATCATATTTTACCTCTATTAGAGGTTTGAGAGATTGAAAAAAAATATTGTAACAAAATGGTCATTTTGGTCATATACTTTTAAGTACTACACAATAATGTGACATGTTTTATTATGAACTATTGAAAGACAAAAGAAAGAAAAAATTTGTTTTTATGAAGGTTGTGGTCATGACAAAAAATAAATATTGTTATGGCACAACACAAATTTGTCATTGATTGTCAAGAAATAAGCTTTCATGTGATAATATTAACCATGACAATAAGAATAATTTTCACCTTGAAGGAGATGGTCACCATTAGAATGACATTGTGGAATTTGTGGTAGTATACAAAATTAATAGAGAGCTCCGAAAGGGCTAATTTTTTACATTTTGGAGAAATGAAATTGTTCACAATATTGCGATTGTAGTAATTCTCAAAAAGAAACTTTTATGTTTCAGAAGAATTGAAAAGAAAAATATTACGTTGAGACTATAAATTATGGAAGATTTAATATCTTCAAATTATTACAACAAAAGTGGCTCGTAAATATTTATGTATAAGATTATCTATTTTCCTCTTATTTGTTATATACAAACATGAACATACTAATGGAATCACATGCAAAAGATAACTATAAGTTTACTAGAATAAATATCATTTGGTCATATGCCGATTCAAATGATGCAAAAGAAATTAACAATTCACGTGGCTATATGTTTGAACAAATAAAAGATTCTTGAAGTTCTCTTTTATAGTTTGTTCTCGTGATAAATACTCATTGTATCAGCTTTGGTTGGGATTGTATCCCCTGAATTTATTTGGAACATATAAAAAGGTGAATAGGGGTCCGTTCACCTGCCATGTGGACCGTTTACTATTATGATTAATAAATGTATCTATGATATGATCCCATGTGCGTTTGTATCAGCTTATAAATTGATTTTTGTAAGGTTATTTGCTCAAATTATTAAATTAAGAGAACAGTTCCAAACTATAAAATCATGTTGATAATGTTGGTTGGTTTAACAGAAATTGTATGCCTCCAATTATAGCTAGAACATTGATTATGAGAACAAATCTCTCAAATAAAATTTGATATGAGATGAGTTTATTTAACATGTATGCATCAAGACAACAAGGTTCTCCCGTCACAATTGATTCAGGGTCGAGAACCAAATAACTTCCATCTAAATTTTTTTGATGTGTGCACATATGATTTTATTGCTCCACCACGCACAAAGATGTATCCCCAAATGAGATTGGGGATAAATGATAGATTTTCTAATATTAGAGGGAGATATTTTAGCAGTTGAGATTATGTGTGGGGTTAATTATCTAGATCCTCATAAAAAATGTGAACTTGAAGTTCAAGAGATAATTCATTTGTAAAATATTTCAAATAATTTGCTAGATGTATTTACTAACCCAATATTTAATTAAGCTGCAAATGCTCCAATAAATAGTCCTCGAATGACAGAGTCTATGGTATGCCAGAAGAGTGATAGACCAATCGATTGCAAACGTAAAACTTCTTGAGAAAGGGGAGGAACAAATTATCAAAATGGTAATGATATGAGGCAAGTTCTTTGAAAGAGCACTATGACATAAAACTTCATAAAACGTTGGCAAAGGTTCAGGTACCTGAAAATGATAAAAAATAAAGAGATCTTGATAAGTTATGTCGTACTGGAATCGAGTCAAATGTCTACCAACGGTATCTTTGATATGAAGTAGCATTCAATGCTATAGGTGGTTACGAGGATCTTAAATTCGAATCTATTATATAATGTGGACAGATAAATGAATGACCAAATAAAATGCACTATTCAAGTTATTTTGTTTCACTTAGAAAAGTGTTGTTTTGAACTTGTAGTTCATAGATCAAAATATATGTTAGTGGGGTACAAATGAATATTGTGTGAAAGTATAACCATATAATATAAAATACGGTTTGTACATCGGGGGATAAAGGGTTTTCACAGAAATCCTAGCATTATTAGATGGAGATACGTTCACCACAAGCGGACGCAATGAGACATTTTCATTCTGACAATAGATTAAATAATTGAATTAGTACAATGACTGATTATCATGTCTAACTAGACGATGAAGGTTATATAAAAATTCTTGAAGGGTTCAAAATGTCTTAAAATAATTTCATTGAGTACTCAATGGTTCTGAGATTGCTTAACACATATAAATAATCTTCTCAGCCTCATGAAAATGATTATAAATTCCATGTATTAGTGCAATTTGTGCACTTATAGATTATTGGTTATGCAAATACTAGAAGATTATTTGATATACATAAGGAAAGTTATGTGAAAGTATTGTCATATTATCATTCAAGTTATGACAAGAAACTAACAAAGCAAGTGACTCAACACATAAAAGATGTGTGATTTTATTTGAGAAGAAAAAACAAGCTTCAATGAAATTTAAATGATCAATCTTTGAGTCATAAATGATTTGATTATGTAGATGCAGAATATTTGTTTGATCTGCATAAAGTTCAATTACAAATGAGCTATTTATTTACATATGAAGGAAAAACAATATCTTGGCATTCAAAGAATCAACATTGGTAACCATTCCTTCAAATCATGCAGAAATAATATTGATCTATGAAGTAAGTCGGGAATGTGTTTGGTTGAATTCATGATGTATTCAGAAAATATGTGAATTTCCTTTGGCAAAGTATATTCCAGCCACTATATACGAAAATAATATATAACTCAATTGAATGGTGGATACAATCAAAGGAGATTAGAAAAAATATATTTCACCAAAAGTCTTTTTCACACATGATCTTCAACAAAATGATGAGATAGATGTTTAAAGGCTCGTTCAAGTGATAATCTTGTAAACTTATTCACTAAGAATTATCAACATCAATATTTGAGAAGTTGTGATATAGGATTGCAATGCATCATCTCTGAGATATCAAATAAATTTTTTATTAGGGGGAGAAAAATACGCGTTGTACTCTTTTCCTTAACCATGGTTTTGTTCCAAAGGGATTTTCATGGCAAGATTTTTAGCGAGGCAACATTAAAGCATATTAAAAGACATGTGTACCCTTTTCCTTCACTAGAATTTTTTTCCACAAGGTTTTTTCCTAGTAAAGTTTTAACGAGGCATATTATCCCTGGACATCCAAGGGGGGAGTGTTATAAATTATTATAGTGTGGATGTTCACTACACCAAGAAGTAACTCACCCATTATCTCCACTACTTTCCTCATTACGAAGATGAAAACCTCGATAACCTCCACCTCTATAACCATTATTCTTGTAACCTTTCACTTTCGTAACCTTCCCATTATATTCATGTTAATCTCATATTTATGACTAACCTTCTGTAAGCCTCTATGTTATACTATAATAGAGGCATAAAGGTTCATATTGCATACACTTGAAGATTTGGTGAATACTCTGAAGAGAGAAAGTTAACTTATATTATTCCTCTTCTCTTACATTCTTCTTGTCTTCATCTTTATATTGTTCTTTTGTTCTTAAATTTTAAAATAGGGACTTATTTTTACCTATTAAATAATTCTTACAATTGAAATTTTATTCAAATAACTTGATACGAAAGTACAATGACTATTAATAATATTAGCAACTTAAATAATTGCAATTTATTTGAATCTTTGACTCCTCCCTCACTTCTACACCCTCTCATGTATTTTTACTTAGATCTAATTGTTTATATATATATATATATATATATATATATATATATATATATATATATATATATAATTGAATTTATTAGAAAATTAAGTCGACCGAGATAACAAAAAATGCAAATAATATAACAATTTATCTCGATAAGAGAGAAGCTACAATTAAATTGATCAAAATGAAAAACATTGATTAAATATAGCCAACATTGGGACTAATGTTGCCAATTTGCGTTTAAAAAAATAGAATTTTGATTCTAACAAAATTTTTGCAGAAACACGAAGTTACAAAAGTTTAAAGAACCAGTAAGAAAGATAAACATAAATTAATTCACAAAAAAAATTAAAATCTATAAATGTACGAGAATCTGGGAAATTAGTATAGAAAGAAATAAAGCTCACTGAATTCAAAGTGTTCTCTTAAGGAAATTATTCCCTTATAGAATAAGAGATTTGATTAGTAATATATCCTTTTAGGATAGAATGATCTCAATCACCAGCGTATTCATACCAAAACTCAAGTGTCAACGAACCACTCAACAACAGTAAAGTACACGAAGAAATTTTTGTGTAGATGAACAAGTCAGAAAAATCTGAAGAACGAATGGTATTTATTGACAAGAGGAACTACATCTGAAAGGTTGTAATCCTTTCTGAGTCCACATGAATGTAATCTTTCAAATGGTCATGACTGTTCCTGAAAATTGCAAGCTTTCAGAATAGTCACTTCCAATACCAGAAAATTTAAATAAAATGGAAAAGAATTAAAATAAAATGGGTCACGCACGGATCCTAGTCGGGTCGGTCAATTAGCTAATTATTTGAAATATTTTGATAATTAACAAACTAATTGAAATATTTTGACCATTTAATTTAATTTAATATTAATTAAATAAATAAACTAAATAATTGAAACAAACTTTGTCAAAAAAATAATCTCTCGATCATTCTTCAAAGCCAAAGCCAAAGTTGAAGCCGAAGTCGAGCCGAGCGAGTTGCAACTGCTATGGCGCGAGGGGGTCCCTCTTTCTTACGCTTTCAACAATTAATAGGAGTGCTTCTATATTTAAACTCCCCTATTTTTCTTCCACCACCGATGAAAGATAAATGCCTTTTCACCAAAGCATAAGAAGACTTTTAAAGTTCCCATTTTTCCAAGTTCCTCTCTTCCCATCATTTTCCATTAACTCTTGCTACGTACCCAACAATTCCCCACATTAATGGGGAATAGTTGTAACATAGGAATGCACAAACAAGTGTGTACTTTACAAGCAAGGATCAATTGCATCTAGATAAGTAGGTTTCCCTTGTACTTTCCGTAGTGAACATATGTTTGATATACTCGGTCAATTGGTGAATGTGATATATTTGAACGGTTGATCTTTGGTGAATACCTAGAGAACCAGATGTCATACAATTAACCCTATACTATTTATGGTTCTAACGGTTATATTTTATTCAGCCATGAACACCTCCTGGTTTCATGAGTGTATAGATAATATGCTTTTGACAATAAAATTCTGTTGAAGCGGCTTACACTTCACACTTACATAGGTTATTTCTAACCGTATCATCTCGTAGATACACTATTTGGTCAAATCTGTCAAGCTTAGCAAATCATTAAAAACCTTAAGCTTTATTAACTTATTAACAAGCCTCAAAGTCTTAACCTTGTTCATGAACATTATCTTCATCATGAGAATTAATTGAATTGATTGGCAATGTCAAACCGTCAATCACAACTTTGTTTTTCTAGTTGAATCTATATCTTGAGATATCTAGTATGCTTATAGACTTATCATCGTGTTGACTTTTCCTAAACCGTGAACTCATTCCCTTAGATGATCTTTCAGCTGCCGCTCTCACTAGGCCTTTTGTGAGTGAATCTGACACATTATTGCTTGAATTCACATTGTTATAATTCCACTAGATCTGTTGTACATGACGCTCCCTACCCTACATATTGCTGCTTGAATATCACAATATATGCAGATAGGTCCATAGATTTGGGCTAAAATGGAGTATCCCCTAGGAAATTCCAGAGCCATTAAGCTTTTTCACCAGCCTTATCTAAAGCAATAAATTTAAATTTCATTGTGGAGCGAGTGATATATATCTGTTGGGACGATTTCCAAGAGACTTCTCCTCCACCAAGTGTAAATACATAACCACTTGCGAATTTTACTTCTTTTGTCTTAGTGATCCAATTTGCATATATATATATATATATATATATATATATATATATTATAATACAAAGCATAGTATTGTGTATGTTTCAGATGCCCCAACACACATTTCATTTCCATTAATTGAGTTGATTCTGATTACTAGTGAACCGACTCAGTTTTCTAATAGCACATGCTATATCTGGTCGTGTACAATTCATAATATACATCAAACTTCCCAACACTCTGCATATTCCAATTGAGAGTCACTTTCACTTTCATTCTTAATGTAAAGATTAAGTCAATTGAATTTTTGACAACATTGAAATTCAATTAATTGAATTTATATAATAATCTTTCAATATAATGAGATTTAGATAATGCTTGTTCCTGAGGAGTTTTGAGAATCATGATCCCTAAGATAATATCAGCAACTCCTAAGTCCTTCATATCGAACTTGCTGGACAACATGTGTTTAGTAGCATTTATATGATCAATATCTTTACTCATTATTAACATACATACAAATAATGACTTCATGATTCAGAATGTTTTTAATGTAAACACACTTATCACATTTGTTGATATTAAATTCATTTGCCGACATTGTTTGGTTAAATTTAGCATGTTATTGTTTGGATGCTTGCTTGAGCCCATAAAGTGACTTCACAAGTCTGCGCACTTCTGCACACTTTCTCTTCTTTACAAGAAACTACAAACCCTTCAGGTTGTTTCATGTAAATTTCTTCCTCTAACTCTCCATTTAAGAAGTTTTCCTTCACATCCATTTGGTGGATTTTAAGATCGTAAACTGCCGCTAGTGCTATTAACATCCTAACTGATGTTATTTTTGTTACTAGAGAGTATGTGTCAAAGAAGTCTAGATCTTTCTTTCATCTGTATCCTTTGATTACTAGTCTAACCTTATATTTGTCAATATTCCCATCAGCTTTGATTTTCCTTTTAAAGACCCACCTTGATCCTAAAGGTATATTTCCCGGAGGAAAATCAGCCAATTCGCAAGTAAGATTACTTAAAATTGATTTGATCTCACTATTGACAACTTCTTTCCAATAAGTTGACTTCTTGAAGCTCATTTCAAGAAACATTACCACAAATTCTGGTCCGAAGAAGTGGGTTTTCTTTGGCGAGTGCTAAACCTAGGATCCTTTCTAGATAGTGTATTTTCCATTGATACTTCCCCTGGTCGTTTAGTTCTTCACTTTTCGACTCACTTTCAATTTTATATGGATAAATTTGATCAAAGAACTTCGCATTATATGACTCAATTATCGTATTAACATGAATCTCACCATTCTCGGATTTGTGAACAAAAAATCAACAGGCCTTACTATTCAAAATGTATCGAATAAAGACACAATCCACCGTTTTGGGTCCAATTTTCTCCCTTTTGGGTAAAGGAATCTCTAACTTGACTAAACACCCCCACACTTTGAAATATTTATAGTTGAGTTTTCTTCCCTTTCACAACTCATATGGAATTGATTGTGATTTGCTATGGGGTACCCTATTGAGTATATTCTTAGTTGTAAGGATGACTTCCCCCTAAATGTTTCGCGGTGAACCAAAATTGATCGCCAAGGCATTCATTATTTCCTTTAATGTTCTATTCTTTCATTCTGCCAAACCATTTAATTGTGGTGTATAGGATGTAGTAGTTTGATGAATAATGCCATATTCCAAACATATCTTTGCAAAAAGAGATTCGTTCTCCACCCCTATCACTTCGAAACATTTTTATCTTTAAATTTAGTTGACTATCCACTTCATTTTTGTATTTCTTAAATGCATCAGTTGCTTCATCCTTACTATTAAGCAAATATACATAACAAATCGTAGTGCAATCGTCAATAAAACTTATAAAATACTTTCTCCACCACGAGATGTGTAAACTTCATGTCGCATATATCTGTGGGAATTAAGTCTAAAAGTTTTGAATTTCTTTCAAAAGACCTGTAAAGGAAGTTTAACAAACTTATTTTCCACACAAATTTCACATTCTATTTATCGCATTAAATTTAGACAATACTTTTAACGTAACTAATTTTTGCAAGGCATTGTAATTTACATGTCTCAATGAGCATGCCATAAATCATTTGACTCCAATATGTAAACAAAATGAAAATGCTTATTAATACTGTCAACATTCAATACATTCAATTTGAAGAGGCCCTCATTGAGGTAGCCCTTTCCTAAGAACATCAAATTGTTACTCATTACAACTTTGTCACTAATTAGAACACACTTAAACCCCTTCTTATCAAGCAGTGCAACAAAAATTAAATTCTTCATAATAGTAGGCACATGCAGAACACTCTTCAAAGTCGACACCTTGCCGGATGTCATTTTCAACATTACTTTCTACGCAATCCTTGCTATTGTTGTGTTTCCCATGACCAAATCATCATCGAATTTAGCAGGAGTATATTTTGCAAAGGCTTCTTTGACAGAGAAAATGTGTCGAGTGGCCCCTGATTCGAGAAACCACTTATTGGGATTTCCAACTACACAATATTTTTTGACTTTTGGCTTTGCCTTTCTCTTTGTCTTTGTTTTTTCTTGGAGCACGACAGCTAGAAAAATTATGATCAGTCTTACCACAATTGTAACAGTTTCCTGTCATGACCGGAATCTAGACCCCTAAACGAGACCGACGTTGTTGAACTCTCAGAGGTCACACACAAGCCTACATACATCATAATTACTTCATCTTGGTTAATTTTAGCCGAAAATTTGAATTTTTTTTCTTAACATTCTTACTAATCATTTCTAATATAATCATAATTTGTTTACCATCAACCATCTAATATTAAGATCATCAAATTAAAGAAATAGTTTAATATAACAATAACTAAATACTTGCCAAAAGTGCATTAATACGAAGTCTGAAATAATACGGGAAAAAAATGATAGTGGAACATACTCCACTAACTCAATCCTAACATTTAACCTAGAATATAAATGGGCAAGCATCCTCGAAAACATGAGGGTCTAACAAGTCCGGATGAATGCTCGACGTCCGGATAGCTTCAGTGTCAACCTATAGCTCTAGCGTCCACCTGTGCCTCCACCTAGTATTGTTGAGTTGTATAGGGTTAGCACATACTTGTACAAAGTATTTGTATATGCAAGAACACACTACGGACATGCATGAGCAAGAATAGCTCTTTCCTAACAACATGTTTATGGGAAGTCAAATCAGTGGACTTGCCAAATTTGGATTAATAAAGTTAGTGAACTTTCCAAATTTGGATTAGGAAGGTCATGTCATGAGAGTGTTATGCATCATCATACTTATCATATTGCACACATCACATAACAATTTACAAATAAAACATATCACATAACATATAACACATCACATCTTTTATAACATTCATTCATATGTCATGAGACGTTGGAATCATGGAATCGACATTAAGACTTTTCAAAATGAGGGCTCAACATATGGGACCTCAATAGGGAGTCTTCATTAGCAAACACAGAGTCTGCTCCATTTATTCATAAGATAGTGTAAACACTAGCTATACCTAGGATGTAGTTTAAGACTCTTATCGGGTTTGCTATTCAATGATCAAGAATAACCTAGTATCATTACTTGAGTCTAGCTCACCTCTTTATTATACTATCATAACACCTTTGGTATCATTCATTTCATTGTATACATCATTTGAGGCTGGCCTCATTCATTCATTGGGAACTTTAATTTTAAACGACATAGATCATGTGAGCATCATGAAATCTAGTGTCTCTCCCACACCGAAAAGAGGTGGGATCACAGGCTTAGGTGACCCAAAACATGCTAGCATAGAAAGGAATTTAACCCCGCCATATCTCTATATTAGCAGTATAGGTTCGAAGACTATGAATTATAAGAAGAACCTTACCCGACATGCCGGTCAGTCTCATCTCATGAGAGTTATGTGAACCTCTACCCTTCCTTAAAGAAGGAATCACCACTCATAGCTAGTCTATCGGTGCTCAGTGTAAAGTTGCATTACATTCAACTCATACGTCATGGAAGCTGTCTTCTAGTATGAGGACATCATAGCTTGATAAATGATTGCTCATCTCATCATTAGTATTGAGTGTGTTAATCTCATAGGTGTGTACGTTTTGGTAATATTTACTTAGGCTCATTTGAGATTGTTTAAATCTTTCATATTAGCCTCATATCATGTTTTCACCACATTCATCAACATTTGTACAATTGCTCTTCATAATTACTCACCCCATTTTACGTGAATGTTCATTTCATCATATGCCAATGCACTTGGCCATTTGTGTGTTTCACACTCTTACTTAACCCTTCTAGTCTTTTATCATTTCATTACATAATAATTATTTCATAGTATACGGATGCATTTGGCCATTTAGTGTGTTTTACACTCGTACATAACCCTTCTAGGGTTACTTCATTTCATTACTTACATCATAGGTTTACTTATTTTTAAACGTATGCTAGACTTATGGGTCTATCAATACAAGACATGAGGCTTCATTCATAGTTCGTTAAGTGACGCATATCTTCTTAAGATTATGTAGTACAAGACTTATGTATCTTATATGTATGGCAAGATCTCGATTTCGATCTAAGTAGGTGGCATTATTCTTGAACATTTAATTCACGTATGACTTATGTATCAGTACGGTAATTTGGGCAAGATAACCCAAGTTCGAACCCCTTGGACAACACTTACATTTTTTATTGACTTTATTTTTTGTCTAAATGACATTGGGACCCTAGATCGAGCCCCAACATAAACATTCTATCTTTATTTTTCTCCTTGGATTATCCTCTTATTTGGTCGGAGGTTTGTGGGATCGAACCCCCATAACCCCCTTTTTTCATTTAATTCTTCTTGTCCAATTCGAATGGACCATGAGGTTCTTGAATCGAACCCCCACAACCTCTCTTTATTTATGCTTTGTTTCACAAAGGGCTGTGAGGTTGTGGGTTCGAACCCCCACAGTCTCCTTTTTTTCTTTTTAGTCAAAAGTTGACTTGGCTATGCATTGGCGGTGAGGTTGTGGGATTGAGCCCCCACAATACTTTATTTTCTTATTTATTTCGCACTTTCTCTTTTCCTGCCTTGAGGTCGTGGGTTCGATTCCCACGCCTCACACTTCCTTTCTTTTATTTTTCTTTCCCTTCATTCGTTGCCTGGAGGTCGTGGGTTCGATTCCCTCGCCTCCCATTTTATTTATTAAAATTTTTGCTCTCTCCTTTCTCATCCAGTACACCCCATTTCAAATCCCCCTGACCCCTTTTCTTTTATTGTGAATTTAAGTTACTAAACAGGTCGGGTCACAGGTTTGAATCCTTGTGGCCTCGTCTCTTTAAAATCAATTAAATTTTTTCCAGATTTCTTTTCTATATTTTTGCCTAAATTAAACTTATATTTTGGATGAAAATTTAATCATTTTCTTAACTGATTTTCATCAATATATCCACTTGAAAACTTAGGAAAATTCATGGATCGTTTAACACTTCTTGGTGGGTATTTCATGGGTTTAGCCAAAATGTTGACACTCAAATCATCCCCATTTCCATTTTAATGAAAATCATGATTTACATAGATTTATGTACGTAAAATGACAACCAAAAAATATTAAACTTGAAGCCTTAACTCGGCCTAATTCACTGTACATTCATAACATTTTTGCACTTGCACACACTTGCACAAACTTTCGAATACATGGTTGTCTATCATACAATTTCACGTACACAACGTAATCATATTCATCACGAAAAAATAACATACACCTAAATCTACCAGTAATCATACCCAACCTATGATTCATTGGGAGCTAGTGACGGGGGCATGCAAAAGGGGAAACAATCGTAGTTTTCGAATGAATAATATGAACCTTAAGGGGTCTCTTGGGAAAAGGACCAAGAGACAAGAAAATTCATACCTTATTTTGACATTAAACCTTGAAGTTACCTCCCCAAACCCTCTCCAAAACTCACGTCCAATCCAAGTTTTCAACACAAAACTTTCGATGGAAAAACCCTCTCTTTGCCTAACTTGTTCACTCAGCTTGTTTTCTTATATTTTCGTGTGAGTTCTTCAAGTGTGAAGAAATCTAGTAATTTTTCTGTTCTTGAAGTCGCTTAGGAAGAGAGAAATTATGGAAAGAGTGGAGAAAACGTCAGAGAGATGAGCATGAGAGAGAGTTAAAGAAGGTGAAGTAGTTTAGACTTAGTCAACTAGGAGACTTAGCCATAAAAACACATTAATTAATAAATAATTAATAATTAATAATAAAATCTGATTTTTACTTTTTAAATCAGCCCTTAATTTATTAATTTAATTCACCAACTAAAAAATCACATTAAATCATTGCTCCCACCTAGGTTCGAACCCGGGTGGACAAGACTTCACTTCTAGGGCTCAATTTCGACCCTCTCTCCCCAAATTGACCCTCCACTTTATTAATTAATTACATATTTAGGTAAATATGATACTACCCTTAGCCTGGGAAAGACCATTTTACCCCTAGACCCTTCAAACCTAATATTTCTTCTTTTTAAGTCCGATAAAGACTCCTTCGAGTAAATCTTCGTATTCAAGAGCCCTATATGGTTGGACCAAATCTTTCCAAGATCAACTAACTCCCAAAGTTAGTTGTCTTGGCTGTAGTAAGGATTCCGAGATGTGGTTCTACGCGGATCAATTTGTGTGAACCCTGGTCTAATCGTAGGCATTTTTTACACATCAAGAATTTCTTATCTTATTCATTTTTAGGTTTGTTACATTATCCCCCCCCCTTAGGAACATTAGTTCCGAATGATACTACCACTATCTAGCGTAATGCCAGTCAGATAATAACATAATCACTATGCACAACCAAGAAATAGCAACAAAATATGGAGAGATAAGGAAACTTAGAATGAAGAGTAGAAAGTATAACCTCAAGAGCTGAAAATATGAGGGTAACGAGATCTCATGTTGGCATCAGCCTCTACATAGCACCCTCAACAAGATGATTTCTCCACAATACCTTCACTGTGGAAATCTTCTTGTTCCTCAGCCGCTTGACCTGTCTTTCTAAGATCTCAATAGGTACCTCCTTATGGGACAAGTCTTCATCGGCCCCCTAAACCTTCCACAGGTAGAATCGATGTTGGATCATCTAGGCACTTCTTTAACATGGATACATGAAAGACTAGATGGACTGAAGCTAGCTCCGCAGGCAATTTCAACTAATAGGCCACCTCACCAACACGCTGTAGGATCTCGTATGGCCCAACATACCTTAGACTCGACTTCCCCATCCTGCCAAACCTCATCACCCCCTTCATAGGTGATATCTTCAGGTAGACCTGGTCACCAACATCAAACTCTAAGGGTCATTTTCTGTTATCTACATACGACTTCTGCCGACTGTAAGCAGTAGTCAACGGTACCTAATCACTCTGACCTTCTCTAAGGCCTCATGAATGATCTATGTACCAAAAATGGATGACTCTTCAAGCTCGAACCACCCAATTGGAGATCTACACCTCCTACCATATAGTGCCTCAACAATTGTCATTCTAATGATGCAGTGATAGCTATTATTATACGAGAACTCTATCAAAGGCAAATGGTTATCCCATTTACCGCTGAAGTCAATCACACACACTCTTAACATGTACTCTAATGTCTGAATGGTGCACTCTTCTTGTCCATCAGTCAAAGGATAAAAGGCAGTAGTACTAAGCTTTACCTGTGTGCCCAATCTTTTCTAGAAATATCTCCAGAAATTTTAAGTAAAATGAGCTCCTCTATCTTAAATGATAGACAAAGGAATCCCATGCCATCTCACAATCTCATCTATGTAAAGTCACTCATAGTCCCCAGCTCTGTTAGAAGACTTCACAGGGATAAAGTTGGCAGACTTAGCCAATATGTCCACAACAACCCATATGGAGTCATGCTCTCTCCTAGTCCTCGAAAGACCAACCACGAAGTCCATATTAATGGTCTCTCACTTCCAAATTAGAACCTCAATAATCTGAGTAAGACAGCTATACTTAAGATGTTCTGCCTTAACCTGCTGACAATAAGGACACTTGGCCACATATTCTGCAATGTCCTTTTTCATGCCATCCCACCAATAAATCTGTTTAAGATCATGATACATCTTGGTGGAACCTTGATGTATGGAATATCTGGAACCATGGGCCGCTACAACAATCCTGGTTCGCAAATCATCCACATCTAGTACACACAGCCTGTCTTGATACCTAAGTATGATATCACCTCCTAAAGCGAAAGACTCATTCATTTTTATCAACACTGAGTCCTTCATCTCCATTAACACAAGATACAGATGCTGACCCTGCTTGACTTCAACTACCAAGGACGATTCATGAACTAGGTTGAACTGAAACACCCCCACTAGTAGAGTCAACAAATCACACACCTAGTCTATCCAGTCTGTGTACATCTTTCGCTAACTCCTATTTTTCATCCTCAATGTGGGATGTACTTCCCATGCTCATCCTGTTCAAAGCATCGACTATAGTATTAGCCTTACCTGGATGGTAGTGAACATTCATGTCATAATCCTTCAACGGCTCCAACCATCTCCGCTGATGTACATTCAACTCCCTCCGTGTGAACAGGTACTGGAGACTCTTGTGGTGTGTGAACACATCCACATACACTCCGTACAATAGTGCCTCCACAACTTCAGTGCAAACACCATAACTGCTAACCCCAGGCCATGAGTGGGATAATTCTTTTCATGAACCTTGAGCTATCTGTACGCATAGGCTATCACCTTACCACCCTGCATAAGAACACAACCCAAATGAACCCTAGATGCATCACAATAAATAGTGTAATTCTCACCACACTTAGGCAAAGTAAGCACCTGGGCTGAAGTGAGTCTGTCCTTTAGCTCCTGGAAACTCTTCTCACAAGTCTACGTCCATTGAAACTTGGACTTCTTCTTAGTCAGAGCTATCAGTGGGGAAGTAATGGAAAAAAGCCCTCCACGAACCTACGGTAGTAACCAGTCAATTCCAAGAAGCTGCAGATATATATGGGATTAAGAGGTTTTGGCCAGTTCTTAACAGCGTCAGTCTTTCTAAGGTCCACCTCTACACCTTGATCGGACACAACATGACCCAGGAAGTTCACTGATCTAAGCCAAAATTCACACTTGCTGAATTTGGTACACAGCTGTTGTTGGCTTAGTACCTGCAAGGTTAGTCTCAAATGTTGTTCATGCTCTTCCTTGGTCCTAGAGTAGATGAGAATGTCATCAATGAATACTATGACGAAAGAGTCATGGTATTCACGGAAGACCCTGTTCATAAGATCCATAAATAAAACAGGTGCATTGGTGAGACCAAATGACATAACCAAGATCTCATAATGACCATAATGGGTACGAACGGCTTTCTTTGGGATATCTCCATCCCTAACCCTAAGATGATGATACCCTAAACAAAGATCAATCTTAGAGAAGAAACTAGACCCTTGGAGTTGATCGAACATATCATCTATTCTGGTAAATGGATACTTATTCTTTATCCTGACTTTGTTGAGCTACCAATAATCGATAAACATTCTAAGGTTTTCATCCTTCTTTTTCACAAACAATACTAGAGTGCCCCAAGGGGATATGCTCGGCTGAATTAAACCCTTATCAGTGAGATCTTTTAACTTCAGCTTCAACTCTTTGAGTTCAGCTGGAGCCATTTTTATAGGGAGAAATCAAAATTGGTTTAGTATTGGGTTCTAAGTCGATACCAACGTCAATCTCTCGAGGAGGAGGGACTCCAAGCAAATCATCAGGAAATACATTTAGGAACTCATTCACAACACGCACTAAGTCTATTGAAGGAATGTCATGATCTAAATCGTTAACACTCACAGTGTGATATAATAACAAATTGAACATCATTTTATTGGCCTTAAGGTTCGAAATCAAGGGCTAGACCGACTCGAGTTGTACCCCTCCCAAAATAGTTCCTCTTTATTAGGGAAACGAAATCTCACCACTCTATTACGACAATTGATACGCTCAAATTTACTTCTCAAATAAGAAGTAAAGCGGTCGTGTCAAGTAAATAACCCAACTAGTGAGGTTGGGATCGTTTCCACGAGGAAAATAGTCTAAGACTTAACTTTAACCTGTTATTACTATTGTTTGATCAATGACTTCCTTGGAAAGTAAAAACAATAAAAGGGGTATTTCTATTTCTAAATGAGTGAAAATAACTAATGAACTTGAAAGAGACACTTAACAGCTTTGAATGTTGGATTATAATCAATTAATCAAAGTAACTAGAGTTTACGTGTTCCCCATAAGTTCATAACTTGATAATTCTAACTATAACAATTCTTCCCTAGTATCTTGCATGCAAAATGAAAAGTTATGTATTAATAAATCCTTGGACCGGCATCTAGAAAATCTCACTCCGCACCTTTGTCTGGCTACGTGTGTTGCTATCCTAACCATTATCCTTACCTTATATTAAGCATCGTATTCGATATTTGACTATGTTATTACCTAGTACCAATCAATACTAGCCTATTAGATAGTATACACTAAATTTCTGTTAATAATTCTTTTCCTATTATCTACCTCCTTGGTCCGGCAAGTAGCATTAAGGCGAGTTCTAACGTTAGCCATCCGTTAAAAAGACTTCTAAGCGAAAGAATTATTAATACATGCAAGACACTATTCAAGAATTGTTATTTTAGTTAGGTTTTCTCTCATTATTTGCCTATGGTTCCCACAACTCTAGTTATGGAGTTTAGTTACTCATGGCCATAAACACAATATTCAAATATATTAAATAAGAGTTCATGTACTCACTTCAATGAGAAAGAGTAAAATCCAAAAGTTTGCTTGATTAATCACCAAAATTAACTTGCAAGAATCTCTAAATCTAACAATAATACATAAAATCTAATAATATGATCTCTAACAATACGGAGTCTAACAATCTAGGATTCTACCAATCTAAGAGTCTAACCTCAAAAACGAGTTTTTTTCGAACTTTTTATAAAAAATAAAAACCTAATTAAACAAGGACTCTATTTGCTGGAAATCTGCCAAAACGCGGTTGGGTCGACGGACCACGCGACGGATCGTCGTGTTCACGACGGACCGTCATGGACTCCGTCGTCCCATACTTATGCAATTTCTTCTGCTGCTCTCTTCACCACCCTCGACGGCAAGTATGACAGACCTTCATAGGCACAACGGTCCGTCGAGGGTATTCGTTCCAGAACACTTCAACTATTGGAATCTGGGTACTGGGATCACTTCTCTGAACTTCATGACGAACCTGCAGAACGGACCGTCATAGACTCGAAGGACCGTCACAAGCTTCGTAAACCCACACTTGGTCAGACTCCCCCATCTTCCTTCAGCAGCTGCACTACGCTGCCACCTAGGACCGTCACAATCACGACGGACCGTCATAAGCTCTGTAGGTGGTCTCTTCTGCATTTCTTCGCTCAAAATCTCCGCATTCAGCTTTGGACACATTTCCTGCAAAACAAAGAGAAACTTATATAAAAATTAGCACAAAAAGACTTTCGGAAACACTAAACTTAAGGAAAAAGAATTAGTTATACCGTGAAACCACGATATATCAACACCCTCAACTTAAATTCGTTGTTTCTCCTCAAGCGACGCACTATTACTCACTACATAATCTTTGTACAATAGTATCCGTGTATTATCCTTTGCAATCATTTGCCTATCAATCCCGATTAATCTCATCAAATCTATGCATGCTATCACTATTAGACTTGAATTTTGTTGGGTCAGAACATGACACGGACTTACCATGCACTAACACCTATCCACTTCAATTTCTCACCGAGGTGCTAACAATTCCGGTATTGCAACTAGTGTCCTCACTTTAAAACAAAATCCTCATTTTCACACAATGATTTCATTTCGAGTATAAGGATTACTTTTCAACACTCGCTCTTAGAACAAAGTCACACTCATTCATACATATTTCCATAAGCTTGCCCTTATTTTCACTGCCTTAAGTTCGCTATAGAACCCTTAGGATCACGATAGGACTTTCTTAGCTAGTAACATAGGCTCAGGGTCAGGTAGGGTATATTTAGGTATACTTTAGTGACTTTTTGCCCTCCTTGACATATCGGATAAACCTTCCACTTTCTATCATTTTATCTCGCCGAGTTTCTCATATTCTTTCACCTTGCTATTTTCTCTTCTTTCTTCATTTGTTTAAGTGACTCTCTTCTTTTCTTGCTTGTATTTCTTGTATATTTTTCTTTTTCTTTATTTTTCGTTCAACTAATTCTTGAGTCACTTTACTTTTGTTCTTTCTCTCTCTTTGTTCTTTCAACCCCACTTTCCAGAGCATTCCTCATAATAGCCACCCTCAACTCATGGCTTTGCCATGAGTCAAGGTACACAATACCCAAAGTTGGGTCAGGGCCATAACGAAGGTTGTTTACTGCATTAGCCACCCTCAGCTTATGCTTTTGGCATAAGATGAGGTGCACATGTCCAAGGAGGGACCAGGGCCAACACATTGTTCCCAGAAAAGCTTAGTTGGGGTGGAAAAGAAAGGTCTATTTTAAGCTCATATCATTTGGATCAAACAAGGATAAATTTCATTTGGTTTTCTTTTATTCAGGATAGAAATGGGCTATATTGAATAAGGTCCTATGATCCTTTCCTAATAGTCTATTATAGCGTACTTTCAGCAAACTAACCAGGCAAATTCTAGGTGAGTACCAATAGTGGACTTATTCGAATTTTATTCACACTCACTTGACATCTCATCACTATACCAGATTATCATACACCTAGTTCGAATTTAAGAATTAGGGTAATGCAATGGTGTAACTCTATGTCATGTTTAGAGCCACACAATTATCAGTTACTATGCCTAGTCATGCATCATTTTCAAGTTTATCAGGATATCATTTTAGCCATTATGCTCCATAATTAAACTATGTACGAAAGATATAGACATGCCGGTTCAACATAAAAAGTAATCAGTCTCTTGGGGAAAAAGAACACAGGCAAGAAAACCCCAAAAGAGGATAGTGAATTGGGCTACTCAGACTTCACCCTAACACTCACTTTCCATTTGCCCTACCCCCAACAAAAACACATGCAATTGTCCCAATGCATAAAAAAATTGAAATACAAGAGTGGTAGGTGAAGCAAACTTGGGGCGCAAAGCACCGACAATCAGCACGGACCATTATGATTATGACGGTCCGTCATCGAATTCCGTCGTGGGACACTTTAAAAAATGGAGACCCTTAAGAGAGGGGTCTCTGACCGTCATGACGGTTATGCAGGACGAACCATCAAGAGTATGACGGTCCGTCGTAGATGTCCATTGGAGGACACTTAGAAAATGTGAGAGACCTTTAGGAATAGGGTCTCTAACAACCAGCACGATTGTGCAGGACGGACCGTCGAGAGCACGACGATCCGTCGCATGTGTCCGTCTTCTACAGAATTTCCTGGTGATGTGCCTGCAAATTTAAAACCCATTAGTAGAGAATGCTACCATTACTAGAAAGAATGAAAGAAAAAAAACTATAAGCATTGGGTTGCCTCCCAACAAGCGCCTGATTTAACGTCGTGGCACGACTGAGGACACTTGATTACTCAGCCTTCATCAAGATGGTTTGCCTCTATTAGTTTATCCCCCGATGCTTTATGTCCAAAATAGAGTTTTATTCATTCTCTATTAAACTCAAACCGCACTTCCTCCTTGGCTTTTAACTCAACTGCTCCATGAGGGAATACTTGGGTAATCAAGTGAGGGCCATTCCATTTGGACTTGAGCTTGCCCGGAAGACAAGGCACCCAGAACTGTCTACAAGCACCAAATCTCCAACCATAAACTCTTGTTTTGCACTTTTTTCTTAATTCTCCTTTGTTCATATTTTCTTTGTGGGACATGGCAGATACCGATTGGAGCTCACCACTCTGCCTCATGGTCCTAAAAATATTGAAGGTTGCTTCTTTATTATTCAACCGAAATGTCATCTGTCCCCTCTCCATATCAACTAAGGCTCTACCTATAGCAAGGAATGGCCTCCAAAGAATAATAGGCACTTCAAAATTGACCTCACAATCAAAAATAACAAAATTAGCCGGAAAGATGAATGACTCCACTTTTACTAGCACATCATAGAGTATCCCTATAGGCCGTTTCACTGTCCGATCAGCCATCAGTAGCGCATTGCAATGGGTTTTGGATCCCCCAAACCCAACTTCTTGTAAATTGAGAGGGGCATGAGATTTATGCTTGCCGCAGATCATATAATGCTTTCGCAAAATGTAATGACCCAACTGTACAAGGAATAGTGAACGCACCCGGATCTTCTTTCTTTTGTATGAGGGATTTTGTAGCAATAGCACTACAATGCTGTAGTCTATCATCATCCTCAAAAGTGATCGATCTTTTTTGGTGACCAGATCTTTCATAAATTTCGCATAACCGGGCATTTGTTCTAGAGCTTCTACCAAAGGGACATTGATAGAAAGCTGCTTCAACATTGTTATGAAACGCCGATATTTACCATCCTCGGTCTTTTTCACTAATCTCTGAGGGAAAGGTGGTGGTGGCCTAGGCATGGGAATTACCTTCATAGGTACTTCTGCATCTTTTCCATTACTTTCCTCTGCTTCACCACTAATATTTACCACATGATTATTATCCTTCCTCACATTTTCCTCTGCAGACGGCATAGGTGGGTCACTGGTTTGCTTACCACCCCGCGTAGTGATTGCCATACAGTGCACATCTTTCTATGGATTTTGGACAGTGTTGCTAGGAAGAGTGCCCGGTTGCCGTGTGTTCACTGTCGCAGATAATTGAGCCATTTGCAACTCGATCTGCTTAATCGAAATTGCATGTGTATCAACTTTTTGCCCAATACTAGGTAAATCACACTTCAACTCTTTAATGTGCTCTTCACTAGCATCAAACCTCCTCATCATTTTGTAAAAAACAGATCCTCAACTCGCGCCATACTATCTCCACCATCCCTAGGAGTAACTTCACGATTTTGAGGAGGGACATAGGGCTCATTCCTGTCGTTTCTATTAGCATAGTTACCCTTTAAAGTTGTTGTCTGCTCATTTACTGCATAAGTGTCCTCCGCTTAATAGCATTCATCATTAGGAGGTGGTGGTTTAGCCAAGTAGTTGACTGCATTTATCTTTTCTGCACCCCCATTGACATGTTTTAGTACCAACCCAAGCTCGGTTCTTATTTGAGCCATTTCTTCGCGAATCTCATCTGTGGCTGGGTTGTGAGTGGACTGCACTGCGAAGGTGTTTCTCCCTGTATCAGACTTCCTAGTACTCCAAGCTTTATTATTCCGGGAGATTTTCTCTAATTTTTCGGCAATTTCACCAAAAGGACATTCCCCATAAGATCCACCTGCTATAGTGTCCAACACTGCTTTGTTATTATCATCCTGTCCCCGATAGAAGTATTCCTTCAGTGACTCATCATCTATATGGTGATTTGGAACACTTCTCAAGAATGAGGTGAATCTATCCCAAGAACTACTAACTGACTCTCCTGGTAGTGCCACAAAGTTATTCACTCTCTCTTTGTGGTTTAGTTTCTTGGAGACTGGATAGTAGAGTGCTAAGAAGACATCCCTTAGTTGGTTCCAAGTAAAGATTGAATTGTATGGGAGCTCAGTAAACCACATAGCAGCCTCTCCCGTCAGTGAGATAGGAAACACTCTGAGACCTATTACATCTAAATCCAAATCAGGCCTCCCTACACAACTTTTACACACTGCCCTTACCTTAGCTATATGGGCATGTGGATCCTCAGAAGGTAGCCCTGAAAACAAACCTCTGGCAGTGAGCATTTGTATCAGGCTACTAGTTACCACGAAGGTGTGGCCTGTGGGTAGAGGGGGCAAGACAAGTGGCCCATCCGAGTTTCTATATTATCATACCCTCTGTAGTATGCTTGGGTCCATGGAACGGGATTTTGTCCCCACTGCTGGTGTTCACCTGGAGCATCAGGTAACATCTTACCATTAACATCAACCGGAGCTGGGATGTTCTGGTTTGAATCATCATCATTTATTCCTAATTTTCGATTCATATAGCGCAGTGTACGCTCTAACTCGTGATCGTAGGGAAACAAGGGTTCTCTTCCTCTCCGTGTATTTGGCATACAAGGAGGATAGTTCTGAAAAAAATCAAAAACAATAAAACAAAGTAAAATCAAGAAAATATCAACTAAACTATAGCAATAAGTTCAAGTTAATCTAAAAGCAATAAACCCCGGCAATGGCGCCAAAATTTGATACGCTGAAACTTACTTCACAAATAAGAAGTAAAGCGGTCGTGTCAAGTAAATAACCCAACTAGTGAGGTTGGGATTGTTCCCACGAGGAAATTAGTCTAGACTTAACTTCAACCTGTTATTACTATTGTTTGGTCAATGACTTCCTTGGAAAGTAAAAACAATGAAAGGGGGGTTTCTATTTCTAAATGAGTGAAAATAACTAATGAACTTGAAAGAGACACTTAACAGCTTTGAATGTTGGATTTTAATCAATTAATCAAAGTAACTAGGATTTACGTGTTCCCCATAAGTTCATAACTTGAGAATTCTAACTATAACAATTATTTCCTAGTATCTTGCATGCAAAGTGATAAGTTATGTATTTCTAAATCCTTGGTCCGGCATCAAGAAAATCTCACTCCGCACCTTGGTCCGGCTACGTGTGTTGTTATCCTAACCCTTATACTTACCTCATATTAAGCATAGTATTTGATATTTGACTAAGTTATTACCTCGTACCAATCAATAATAGCCTATTAGATAGTATACACTAAATCTATGTTAATAATTCTTTTCCTATTATCTACCTCCTTGGTCCGGCAAGTAGCATTAAGGCGAGTTCTAGCGTTGGCCATCCGTCAAAAAGACTTCTAAGCGAAAAAATTATTAATACATGCAAGACACTATTCTAGATTTGTTATTTTAGTTAGGTTTTATCTCATTATTTGCCTATGGTTCCCACAACCCTAGTTATGGAGTTTAGTTACCCATGGCCATAAACACAATATTCAAATATATTAAATAATAGTTCATGTACTCACTTCAATGAGAAAGAGTAAAATCCAAAAGTTTTGTTGATTAATCACCAAAAATCAGTTGCAAGAATCTCAAAATCTAACACTTATAAACAAAATCTAATAATATGATGTCTAACAATACGGAGTCTAACAATCTAAGAGTCTACCAATCTAAGAGTCTAACAATCTAAGAGTCTAACCTCAAAAACAAGGTTTTTCGAACTATTTATAAAAAAATAAAAACCTAATTAAACAAGGACACTATTTGCTGGAAATCTGCCAAAACGCGACTGGGTTGACAGACCACGCGACGGATCGTCGTGGTCACGACGGACCGTCATGGACTCCGTCATCTCATTCTCATGCAATTTCTTCTGCTGCTCTCTTCACCACCCTCGACGGCAAGTATGACGGACCGTCATAGGCACAACGGTTCGTCGAGGGTCTTCGTTCCAAAACACTTCAACTCTTGGAATCTGGGTATTGGGATCACTTCTCTGAACTTCATGACGAACCTGCACTACGGACCGTCATAGACACGAAGGACCGTCACAAGCTTCGTAACCCCACACTTGGTCAGACTCCCCTATCTTTCTTCAGCAGCTGCACTACGCTGCCACCTACGGACCGTCAAAGCACGACAGACCGTCATAAGCTCCGTAGGTGGTCTCTTCAGCATTTCTTTGCTCAAAATATCCGCATTCAGCTTTGGACAGATTTCCTTCAAAACAAAGAGAAACTTATATAAAAATTAGCATAACAAAACTTTCGGACACACTAAACTTAAGGAAAAAGTATTAATTATACCGTGAAACCACGGTATATCAACAATCCAAACAAGTATAAAAGCTATGAAGCAAGTACATGAAAAGGATAACATCAAAATCATGCATGGGTAACTCAACCAAGTCTGCTCACATAGTCTTACAACTTACAACTATTGGGCAGTCCTTGTATACTTTATTAGTTCTTACATTTTCTCCTAAAGGTGTACTAACCACTATAGGATCATGTAGAACTTCAGGCCATATTTCATAAGTGAGAGGAAGCAAAGGAGTTACAAAGGAAAGCGTAGACCCTGTATCAAGTAGAGCATAAACAGAAGTTGAGAATACTTGCAGCATACCTGTGACCACACCAGCAGACTTCTCCTGCTCCTCCCTGCCCTTTAGGGCATAAAACTGGTTGCTCTTAAGAGGCTCGGCTGCTGCTGCACCCTGTGGATTAGGCCTAGGTTTAGCATTACCTCCAGCCTGACCTCTATTCTGTGAGCAGTGTCTAACCATATGACCACTCTTACCACAACCGAAATAGGCATTAGTGCCCTCTCTGCAGTCTCTACTGTGAGCATGGTCACACTTAGCACAGTTCTTTTTGGGACGCTGCATCTAAGCTTCATCGACCTTCTTCGGCTAAGGTCTACCTCCTCTAGGTGTTGTACGCCTATGGGAGTTAGAATACCCAGAACTCTGCTGCCTCTTCTTGAACCTGGGCTGCTCACAGACGTCAAAATTATTTCTATGGCCTCCATGGCTGGGACCTGCCTGATCTTGAGGCTTCGGCCTCTTAGCATCACGAACGCCCCTCTTTTTGCAGCTATCCTCTACCTGCTGGACATGCAACATCAACCTGGAGAGGTCCATGTTATCATGTGGAGCATCGCAGAGTGACACTCTTCCTCCAGATCTCCATTGATTCTTGTGAGGAACCTGCTTATCTCATCCCCGCTATTAGATACAAGGGAAGTAGCATACATAAATAATTTACCAAACTTCAGTACTCATTACATTCTTTTTGTTAGATACTAAGGAAAATAGTATACCTGGATAGTTTGACAAACTTCAGGGAATACTCCCTGACTGTCATTGATCCCTGCTTAAGGTTGATAAACTCCTCAACCTTCACCTCCCTGATCTACCAAGGAAAGAATCTCTCTAGGAAGGTTGTTTTAGACAGATCCCAATGAATGGAACTCCGCTAAAAGCTCAGCTATCCTGTCACATCTTGAACCAAGTCTGTGCAACATCCTTGAGTTGATAGGAAGCAAACTCTTCTTTCCCAGTATCTATGGCCACCATAGTACCAAAATCTTATGCACCTCATCCACAAACTCCTGGGGGTACTCTGAAGTCTTACACCCTGTGAAAATAGGAGGGTTCATCCTTGTGAAGTCTCTCAGCCTGTCAGCCATGCTACGCACTGGTAGGTTCTCCCACTCAACATTCTACCGATTGACCTGGGAAGTCATGTCCTGGGACTGTATAGTGATGGTCTATGCCATCTAGGTTAGAGATTCCCGCACCTCCGCATCAATCAACCTAGCTGGTTAACTGCATAACTACTCCTTCACCTGAAAACTGGGGTAGAACCTGATTGTTCCCAGCAGCTTCTCCTCTTCTTCTCTGACCAATGTTCCTCCTAGTATTCATTCTCTGAAAAAATAAGGATTGATTTTAGACACGCTCATAACTCCAAGAAATTGAACATTAGGAAAGGCACGATAATATCAGAAGAAGGGAAATTTTGTTGCGCACCATGCAGTCTATTATTAAGGTTAGTGGTGCACTTCACTACCATGGCTTAGATACTACTCAATAAAGTTGATGTAAAGTTAGTATTCTCTGAATTTAACCTGGATCTAATAAAAACTTTTTCATGACCATAATCTAGAACCCAGACGAGATCAACGTCATTAACCTCTCAAAGGTCGCAGACAAGCCTACATACATAATCTTTACTTTATCTAGGTTAATATTAGCGGAAAATTTAAACTTTTTGATACTTAACATTCTTACTAATCATTTATAATATAATCATTATTTGTTCACCATCAACCATCTAACATTAAGATCATCAAATGAAAGAAATAGTTTAATATAGAAATAACTGGATACTTGCCAAAATGGCACCAATTCAAAGTCTGAAATTAACGGGAAAGAAACGCTAGTTGAAAATACTCCACTTACTCAATCCTAAGACTAACTTAGAACATAAATGGGCAAGCATCCTTGAAAGCATGAGGTCCTACCAAGTCGGATGAATGCTCGACGTCCAGATAGCTTCAACGTCAACCAGTAGCTCTAGCGTCCACCTGTGCCTTCACCTAAAATAGTAGAGTTGTATAGGGTTAGAAGACACTTGTACTAAGTATGGGTATATGCAAGAACACACCACGGACATGCATGAGCAAGCATAGCTCTTTCCTAACAACGTGATTATGGGAAGTCAAATCAGTGGACTTGCCAAATTTGGATTAGGAAAGTTAGTGAACTTTCCAAATTCGGATTAGGAAGGTCATGCCATGAGAGTAACATGCATCATCATAATTATCATATTGCACATAGCACATAACATTTTACACATAACAAATATCACATAGCATATAACACATCACATCTTTTATAACATTCATTCATATGCCATGAGACGTTGGAATCATGGACTTGACATTAAGACTTTTCAAAATGAGGGATCAACATATGGGACCTTAACTAGGGATTCTTCATTAGCAAACACAAAGTCTGCTTCATTCATTCATAATCTAGTGTAAACACCAGCTACACCTGGGATGTAGTTTAAGACTCTCATCGGGTTTGTTGTGTAATGATAAAGAATAACCTAGTATCATTACTTGGGTCTAACTTACCTCTTGATTATCCTATCCTACCACCTTTGGTATCATTCATTTCATTGTGTACATCATTTGAGGCTGGACTCATTCATTCATTGGGAACATTAACTTTAACCGACATAAATCATGTGAGCATCATGAAACCTAGTGTCTCCCCCACACCGAAAAGAGGTGGAATCACCGACCAAGGTGACCCAAAACATGCTAGCGTACATGGGAATTTGAACCCGTCAGATCCCTATATTGGCAGTATAGGTTTGAAGATTATGAGATATAAGGAGACCCTTACCCGGCATGCCGGTCACTCTCATCTCATGAGAGTTACATGAACCTCCGCCCTTCCTTAAAGAAGGCATAGCCGCTCATAGCTAGTCTATCATTGCTCAGTATAAAGTTTCATTACATTCAACTCTTACGTCATGGAAGCTGACTTCTAGTATGAGGACATCATAGCTCAATAAATTATTTCTCATCTCATCATTAGTATTGGGTGTGTTAATCTCAATACTTTCATTAGAGTGTTCATAGAGACAGGTCTCTTCATTAACTCATACTCTCATAGGTGAGTACGTTTTGGTAATATATACTTAGGCTCATTTGAGATTGTTTACATCTTTCATATTAGACTCATATCATGTTTTCACCACATTAATTAACATTAGTACAATTGCTCTTCATAATTACTCACCCCATTTTACGTGAATGTTCATTTCATCATATGCCAATGCACTTGGCCATTTGTGTGTTTCACACTCTTACATAACTCTTGTAGGGTTTTATCATTTCATTACATAATGATCATTTGATCATATACCAATGCATTTGGCCATTTAGTGTGTTTTACACTCTTACTTAACCCTTCTAGGTTACTTCATTTCATTACTTACATCATAGGTTTACTTATTTTTAAAAGCATGCTAGACTTATGGGTCTATAAATACAAGCCATGAGGCTTCATTCATAGTTCGTTAAGTGACCCATATCTTTCTAGGATTATGTAGTACAAGACTTATGTATCTTATATGTATGCCAAGATCTCGATTTCAATCTAAGTAGGTGGCATTATTCTTGAACATTTAATTCATGTATGACTTATGTATCAGTACGGAAATTTGGGCAAGGGAACCCAAGTTCTAACCCCTTGGACAACACTTACATTTTTAATTGACTTTATTTTTAGTTTTCATGACATTAAGACCCTAGATCGAGCCCCAACATAAATGTTCTATCTTTATGTTTCTCCTTGGATTATCCTCTTATTTGGTCGGAGGTTTGTGGGATCGAACCCCCACAACCCCCTTTTTTCATTTAATTCTTCTTATCCAATTCGAATGGACCATGAGGTTGTGGGATTGAACCCCCACAACCTCTCTTTATTTATGATTTATTTCTCTAAGGGCTGTGAGGTTATGGGTTCAAACCCCGCAGCCTCCTTATTTTCTTTTTGGTCAAAAGTTGACTTGGCTATGTGTTGGGAGTGAGGGTGTGGGATCGAGCCCCCACAACCTCACTTTATTTTCTTATTTATTTCGCCCTCTCCTTTCAAGTCTTGAGGTCGTGGGTTCGATTCCCACGGCTCACACTTCCTTTCTTTTATTTTTCTTTCCCTTCATTCGCTGCCTGGAGGTCGTGGGTTCGATTCCCTCAACTCCCATTTTATTTATTAAAATTTTTGCTCTCTCCTTTCTTAGCAAGTAAGCCGCATTTGGAATTCCCTTGACCCCTTTTCTTTTATTGTGAATTTAAGGTACCAAACAGGTGAGGTCACAGGTTCGAATCCTGGTGGCCTTATCCCTTTAAAATCAAATATATTTTCCAGATTTCTTCTCTATATTTTAGCCTAAATTAAACTTATATTTTTGCCTGAAAACTTAATTATTTTCTTAACTAATTTTCATCAATATATCCACTTGAAAACTTAGGTAAATTCATGGATCATTTAACACTTCTTGGGGGGTATTTCATGGATTCGTTAGCAAAAATGTTGACACTCAAATCATCCCCATTACAATCTTAATGAACATCACGATTTACATAGATTTATGTACGTAAAATGACAACCAAAAAATATTAAACTTGAAGCCTTAACTCGGCCTAATTCACAATACTTTCACAGTAACATTTTTGCACATGCACACACCTGCACCTCATTGGGAGCTAGTGACAGGGGCATGCAAAAGGGGAAACAATGCTAGTTTTCGAATGAATAATATGAACCTTAAGGGGTCTCTTGGGAAAGGGACCAAGATATATGAAAACCCATACCTTATTTTGACCCTCAAACATTCAAGATGCTACCCCAAACCCTCTCCAAAACTCACGTCGAATCCATGTTTTCAACACAAAACTTTCGCAGAAAAACCCTCTCTTTACCTAACGTGTTCACTTAGCTTGTTTTTTATATTTTGTGTGAGTTATTCAAGTGTGAAGAACTCTACTAATTTTTCTGTTCTTGTAGTCATTTAGGCAGAGAGTAATCATGAAAAGAGAGGAGAAAATGTGAGAGAGATGAGCGTGAGAGAGAGTTAAAGGAGGTGAAGTAGTTTAGAGTTAGTCCACTAGGAGACTTAGTCATTAAAAAAACATTAACAAATTAATAATTAATAATTAATAATAAAATCTGATTTTTACTTTTTAAATCATCCATTAACTTATTAAATTAGTTCACCAATTAAAAAAATCACATTAAATCATTGCTCCCACCTAGGTTCGAACCCGGGTGGAGCAAGACTTCACTTCTAGGGCTCAATTTCGACCCTCTCTAGCCAAATTTCCCCTCCACTTTATTAATTAATTAATTAATTATATATTTAGGGTAATTACGATACTACCCTTAGACAGGAAAAAAACATTTTACCCTAGACCCTTCAAACCTAAGATCTCTTCTCTCTAAGTCCGGTAAAGACTCCTTCAAGTAAATCTTCATATTCGAGAGCCCTATATGGTTGGACCCAACCTTTCCAAGCTCAACTAGCTCCCCAAGTTAGTTGGATTGGATTTAGTATGGGTTCCTAAGTCTGGTTCTACGAGCAACAATCCATGTGAACCCTGGTCTAATCGTAGGCATTCTTGACACATTAAGCATTTCTTATCTTATTCATTTTTAGGGTTGTTACATTGCCCTTGAATTTCTTCTTGGCATGTTTTGAGTTATGTCCGTTGGACTTATTTCTCTTCTTGTCCTTCGTATGAGCTTTTCAACAATATTAACTGCAATAATTTCAGCAATTTTGTTATTTTCCTCAATCTTGAGTCGAATCACAAGATCTTCAAGCTTCATTTCCTCACCCTTGTGCTTTAGATAATTCTTGAACTCAATTCACGAAGGAGGTAACTTCTCTATTATTGCATCCACTTGAACAGCTTCATTTACTTCCATAACTTCAGCAATCAAATCATGGAAAATAAGTTGAAGTTCCTGCACTTGTCATCAACAGTCTTACTGTCTATCATTTTATTGTCCAACAACTTTGCGACCACAAACTTTTTCAAGCATGCATCTTCTGTCTTATATTTCTTCTCAAGTGAATCATATAACTCTTTCGAACTTGTAATTGCACTATAGATATTATATAAGTCATTCTCTAGATCACTTAAAATAAAACCCTTACATAGGAAGTCTGTGTGTTTTCATGCTTCAATAATCATGATTTTTTCTCAGTGAGTTTCTTCGTTAGTAAATTTTTGCAGACCAAGAGTGGTAAGCCAAAAAAATATCCGTTACTGCCATCTTTTAAAATTCACACCAGTGAATTTACCTAGTTTCTCTACTTGTGGTACAACAGTTCGGGTTGGTGAAAAAACAAACACTATAACATTATTGTTCGCCATTTCTGATAAGCAAAAATCGATACAGTGTTAGCAAAAAATAACTTAAAACTTCATACTTAAAGGAATATAAAACCACAAAGATTTATTTCTTTACCAGCAACACAGATTAAAAAATAAAAAAAAATCTTAAGATTATTATCTGTGTTTAACAAAAAAGAATATTGGTTCCAACAAGTTTTTGCAAAAACATGATGTTACCAAATTTTAAAGAACCAGTAAGAAAGATGAACATAAATTAATTCACAGAAAAAACTAAAATCTATAAACGTACAGAAAATTAGAAAAAAAATGATCAAGCCAATTGGATGCACAGTGTCCCCTTAATGAAATTATTCGCCTCTAGTATCTTAGGTTTGATTAGGAAAATGCCCTTCTATGATAGAATTATTTCAATAACCAGCCTATTGATACCAAAAGCTCTGGTGTCAATGAACCACTTAACAACAGTAAAGTACATGAAGAAATTTTTGTGTAGAAGAAGAAGAAGTCAAAAAAAATTGTAAGGAAAAAATTCTGAAGAATGAATAATATTTATTGGCCAGAGTAACTGGTTTTGAAAGGTTCCAACCCTTTCAAAATCAGTACAATCATTCATGAATGTTGAAATCTTTCAGATAATCATGGTTGTTCTTGAAAGTTGCAACCTTTCAGATTTAAATAAAACGAGAAAGAATTAAACTAAAATAGGTCGTGCACGGATTTGAGTCAAGTTGTTCAATTCAGTTATTAATTGTAACGTTTTGGCTAATTAACTAATTAATTGAAAGTTTTGGACATTTAATTAAATTTAATTAATTAACTAAATAATTAAAACAAACTTTGTCCCAAAAAATCTCTCAATCATTTTCCAAAGCCGAAGACATAGTCATACCGTAGTCATAACCAAGTGACGGGGATGGCAGTGCGAAGGGGTCCCTCTTTCCAACTCTTTTAACAATTAATAGGAGTGCTTATATATTTAAACTCTCCTATTTTTCTTTCCACCACCAATGAGGGAAAATGCCTTTTCTCTAAAGCATGAGATGACTTTTCCATGTTCTCAACCTTCCAAGTTCCTCTCTTCCCTCCATTTCCCATTAACTCTTATCACATACCCAACAACTACTTTTGACGACATTATTGACAGAAGTATATCCAATACAACTTGATGAATACAAAAAAGTTGAGGAACAAATAATAATAATAATAATAGAGAGAAATGCAAGTATTTTAGTAAGGGAAATTTGATGATGTACAATGTGATGTCTTTGCTGATTTTATAAGATAGAATTTTTGGGAGCTGATTGTCAAAAACTAGCCTCTCTTAACTCGTAATAATCTGTTAATTAAGTATTATTATCGAGTGAAAATAATGTCTGACATCCTTTTGGGACGATTTCATAAAATCTAGTGTTAGTTGTTGCTTTACCTCTAGGCATTTCAATTCTTAGCCTGATGTTAATCAAGGAGTGAATTGTACCTCAAACTTTGGGGTATCAGTTTTACTCGACCATGTATCTTGTCTATTTTTTCCCAATACAAATATTACCCACATTATTAAGATTAAATTAACCATTAGATGTTTGGGATATCCGTAAAATTTCTCTCTCTAGAAAAATGTGTCATCTCAGCGATTAGCTTAATGGGCAGGTAATCGAAGACTAGAGGTGGAGGGAAAATGAATCTGGGGTTAATCAATCAATGAACATGGAGAAGAAAGGGATTCTAAAAACAACGGATGCTAAAAATACCAAAAGTAACTCTTTTAATAGAATTGAGTTGTGAGATGATATTTATTAATCAATAGGTCACATAAATGAGACAGTGGAAGTAGTAATTGAAGTACCTCTTTCCCCACAATAGAACAAACCTACGAAGTAAATTTTTTTTCCTTTTGTTTCATTCTAGTGTTCGAAAACTGAAGGCTAATTTAATATCATTTAATTTTTTGTTTGAAATATTTTATGCAACTCATTTGTGTAAATAATTTATAAAGACTCAATCCATGCGCAACCAAGGAGTGATCTAATAATCTTTCCCTGAAGTTTGATGATATAATAAGCTACTATTATTTGGTTCATGTTGATGGCGATTTGAATTTTTACAATTTTTTATAATTTTTTTTAATTAATTATAACTTTTAAAACCTCTTGATCATAAAGTTTACAGTATTTTGCGCTTATGCTTTGTGATTTCAGTAACTTTATAATAGTGATGCAACACTTACACAATATGCATATATTTTACCTTCAAACGTTACTTGTTAGATCATATATGTATATGTATATGTTATTGTTAGGGTAGAGCACCCACAAGATCAAAATCCTAGATCCTCCATTGTCCCCAATTTTCTTATTCATAATCACATAGAAGTCTCTTCGCCCCCACCAACCAAGGGTTTTACATTCAGCAAGAAAGAGCATAAATGTCATCCTACAAGTCAACTTTATAAAAAGAGTTACATTTAGCACAGACAACTGTAACAACCCGAACCGTCGTTAGGAAGAATAAAAATCCATAAAAAAATTTGGACCCTCTTTCGCTACAATAGGCTAGTTGTCGTAGGCGCGGCGGCGCTGCAGTGGGAAATCCTATTTTCTGTATCTTACTAAAATACCTAGAAAAGTCTTAAATTATCCTAGAAACCTCAAAAAAGCTTCTCTAAATTGGGAAGGAAGGAGAAGGAGATTTCTAGCGTGGGAATGGTGGAATCTTGTGAATTCTTGGCTAAATAATCATCTCGAATCCAAAAAAGCAGGAAATAAAGTTCAAAACCACGTACAACCGTTTGAAGTCCAAGTAGGCTAGGTTTTATGCATTGAGTAGTTGTAAATCTATGCTTAACATGTAATGTATGAAATTAGTAAGTATGGGTTATGTGTAGACCTTCGTGCACCAAGTGAATTCTATGAGAAATTGCTCTAATCTAACATAATTGGTTAGAGCATAAGTAGAGATTTTTATGGCTTGTCAAGGTTCCCCAAAATAACCTCATTGAATAGAATTTCATCAAAAACAAGGATATTCGTTAACGTGGAACAAGATTATGGGTGTGCGCTATGTTCGATCTATTGATGTCATAAAGTTTGTTGATTATTAAATTAGTATTAAACTCTAATAACGAACCTTGATGAAGAATCTAAGACTGAGCTTGGTCTATTGCATGTTAGGAAATGAGGGTAATTCATAGGTGATGGCTGTAATTTTATGATAGTATGTTATATGTTGGTAATTGCTTCATAATAATGCATGTATTTATGCGAATGTTGCATTATTTGTCACCCTAATCCTAAATGAGGATAATTGAAAAATTGTATGCCATGAATCACCTCTTGTTATATGATCTTAATGGTTTTATTATGATTGTGATTGTGGTGTGTGAATGGGGATTAAATTGCCACCATCTGGTAAGCTAACTTGGATTAGATTGTCATGTTTCAACAATACTATTGGATCGGACTACCACATTTCGGCACAACTTTAGGATTGGATTGCCATGTTCCGATAAGCTAAATGTTTAAGTTTGGGATTTGTGAGAGGACCAACTACTTATGATAAATGTGTATTGTGAAACATGTTATATTCAATATTATGCATGTGTGAAATCCTTGACGATTAGGTGTAGGTGGATTTATGTCTATGCATGAGAATATGTGGTGACATAGATGTGTTCTATAATGTATATATACTTGTTGGGAAATAGTGGAAGGTCAAGGTGTTCTACGGACGAGTGAGGAAAAACAAGGGGTGTTTGTTTGGGTAAGTATCAAAAGAGTGAGCTAAGTTTAAATGCTGAGGAAACGAAACCACATGGCCTTGCTTAGGCAAGGTGACGAGAATTTAGGGGTATGACACAATCAACTGGTAGGAAAGGAAGGTGGTAGAAATTGATAATATTCAATGGGTTTATAATGTTTAGGATATGATCTAATAAAACCAGAAGTTTTAGTTGTGGCAAAAGTTCTTAGTATTCCGAGCATTGGTGTAAAACCACAAGTGTTCTAAGAAAGGACAAGGGTGGAAAATCTAGTGGTTAAATGCATGATTTTAACTAGTTGGGTTTAGCCTCTCATAAACCAAAAAAGCTAGATTAAACAAATAAACTAAGAATAATTATTTTTGGAAAGAATAGGAAAAATCTGGAAATTTTCCTAACAGTAAAAGCAAGTTTTTGGTCATTTTCAAATGGCCATAACTTGTAGCTCAGGATGAGTGAGGGCCAATTCTATATATGGTTGGGAAACCGTTGAATATATCTTTCCAACTCCATCAAGTTTGTGAATTTTTGATATCGTATGAGGGAGATATGCATATAAGAAGTTGGGTTGTTGGATTGAGGAAAGTCCAATCAAAATTTTAGCAAGGGTAAAGTGGTATTTTCACCCTACTATTTCATAATTCGTTTTAAGGGTTTATTAGGGGTTAAATTTAGCCTTATTTCAGTTTTATAAAATTTGAATACGCTTAGGTCTTAGGAGAAAAGAGAAGAGAAGATGAAGATCAAAAATCCTTCAAGAAAGCTAAGGTTTCACTAGTTGAATTCGTCGGGGTGATCCCTATCGACGTATGTGAGATATGTCTGTGTTGAGTTCGTTCAACCATATATTAACATGTTTAATTCAGAGAGTTTTGAATAGATTGAATGATCAATATTGAAGTTCTTGATGAACAATTGTTGAATATGCCTTTAGTTGTTTTTATTCGTGTTTCTGGGTTGTTTTACGAGTCTAAACTATTCGGTATTGAGAATTTTAGTGATCTTAAGTGTTTTTTGGGGAATATACATGGAATTTTAGATGGTTTAGAGTTGAAAATCAGAGAAGAAAAGTCAAAATCCCGTCTGACAGACCTTGGAGCACCGCGACTGCCAAATCCCCTCAAGACAGGTTCTGACAGGCCCTGGCACTCCGCGCCACCGAAAGCACCTCAGACCAGATACGTCCATCAGGATCTGGTGCTCCGCGCCTCTCAGAACGCCAAGGTCACCTCAAGACCCCACTCTTTCCCTATCTTTTTATCCTAGTTCCTAATGGATGTACCCACATTTCTTGGTTGATTCCAACACTCTAAAGTACGTCTAAACATCACTAAATAATCCATAAACATGATATCATGATCCTTGAATCCATAATCCAATTGAAGGAAAGTTAATAACAAAGTCAAAGAAGCTAAACGTCAAGTCTAAAGGTGAATAAGCAAGTCAAAGTGAGTTCTGGAAGTTTCCAAGAGTCTTGAACAAATATTTTACACTTTGTTTTAAGATTCAAGTTAGAAGTTAAGCAAGGGTAAAGATTTGAGTTCGTACTCAAAAGTTATAAGGGGACTAAGTAATCCCTTAAGATTTACAAATGTTTTTACACTTGGACAAGTAAAAAGCCTTCGGGCTAGCTTTCAGACAGAAGTAATAGCTTCAGAAAATGAAGCAAGCAAGGAAACTATGATTTCCATGAGAGATTTTAAAGCTTAGTTTTGAGCACTAATCTCAAATCACAGAACCAATATATTTTAAAAACATAATATCGAGTATATATATTTGGAGTGGTATTTAGCCCCGATGTGGGGTTGCGAGGTTCATATAAACTCAAGTCTTCATGAAAGCCATGTAACCATCATGTGTAGAAAAAGATCATACTTTTTAGATGAACCTTTTTCACAGAATACTAGTGGATCCATTAGGAAATTCATGTGCTATACTCTGGTAAGGTTAGGACAGCCAGCGTGGATCAAGTAACACTGTTTCATCACTATATCTCTTAAGTGATGGTCATCGGTTAGAGAAGCTCCCACAGAAGTTATTTTATATTAATATAGATTAGTTATTTGCTTTTTTACATACATATAAAAGATTTATTGTATCCATATATACATTCAGAGTGTACAATATGTTTTCAGTCAGTTTTTCTTTATATTGCGTTTATTTTTAAATTGAGTTATATTGATATGGGTAGTTATTTATGAGTTGAACAGAGCCAAGGTAAGTGTTCCTTCTTACTCTTTTTCTAGCTTATGTGTTGTATTAGCATTCTTATTGCATACTCATACATTTAATGTACTCAAGCAAGTTGGCCTGCATCATATTTTGATGTAGACACAGGTAACTTGAATCAGCATTCGGTGTACCATTGATCCAGTGAACAACTCAAAGTCAGTTGGTGAGCTTTTCATTATTCCGGAGGACACCAAAGTCCTAGAGGATTGGTTCAGACTATAGATTTTCCGAAATTGAAGTGGGAGATGATTAATTTGGACATTATCACAGGCGTTCCAAGATTTCGTAGGCAACATGATTCTATTTGGGTGATTGTTGATATAATGACAAAGTCAGCCCATTTCTTGACGGTAAAGACTACCTATTTTATCGAGAATTATGATAAGTTGTACCTTCTAGATATGGTGAGACTTCACGGAGTTTCGGTCTCCACTATTTCTTATAGAGGTGGACAATTTACTGCATAGTTTTGGAAATTTTTCCAGAAGGGTTTGTGTTCAAAGATAATCTTAAGAATTGTTTTCATCCTCAAACAGATGGAAAAGTTGAGCGTACTATCAAGATTTTGGAAGACATGTACAGAGCTTGTGTAATTGATTTCAAAGGGAATTGGGATGATCACATACCTCTCATTGAGTTTTCTTACAACAACCGTTACCATTCGAGCATCCAAATGGCTCCAAATGAAGCTCTTTATCAGAGAAGATGCAGATATCCTATTGGGTGGTTTGAATTTGGTGAAGCAAGGTTAATAGGACCAGGTCTAGTTCACCAAGCTATGGAAAAGGTGAAAGTGATTCAAGAGAGATTGAAAACGGCACAGAGTCCCAAAAGTCCTACATAGATGTTAGGAGAAGACCGTTACAGTTTGAGGTGGATGATGGGTGTATCTGAAAGTTTCACTCATGAAAGGTGTTATGAGGCTTGGGTGATCCTTCATTGATTGTACCGACTGAGGATTTTGGGATTAATGATAACTTATCTTATGAAGAGATTTCGGTCGATATTTTACATCATTAGGTTCGCAAGTAAAGAATTAAGGAAGTTGCATCAGTTAAGGTCCTTTGGAGGAACCAATTCGATGAAGAAACAACTTGGAAAGCTGAGGAAGGTATGAAAAAAAGATATCCACATCTTTTTGAATTCAGAGAGGATTCAGATCGAGGCAATAAATTACCTTCTTATAACTTTATAAGACTATGTGTAAGCATGTCATTACTTGCTTTTGCTTGTTCAAGTGATGAAATGATGATACTACCCTTAACTTCGTGAAAGAGTTGTCATTCGAGGAAGACTATTTCCAAGAGCGAGATATTGTAACATCTAGTAAATCGAATAGCTAGGATTAAACAAAGAAACTAAGAATAGTTATTTTTTTGACAGAATAGGAAAAACCTAGAAAATTTCCTAAGTGTAAAAGTATGATTTTGGTCATTTCCATATGGTCATAAATTCTAGCTCAGGATGAGTTAGGTTCAGTTTTATATGTTGTTGGAAAAACCTCGAAGAGATCTTTCAAACTCCGCCGAGTTTGCGTATTTTCGTTATTGTATGAGGGAGATATGCCTAACGAAAGTTGGGTTTTTGGATTGAGTAAAGTCCAATCCGAATTTTAATAAGGGTATATTGGTCTTTCACCTAACTATTTCCTAGTTCATCTTAAGGGATTATTAGGGGTAGAACTAATCCTTAATTTAGTTTTAGAAAAGTTGAATACTCTTCGGGTTTGATGAACAATTCTTGAATTCTTGTTGGTTGAGTTATTGTATGCCTTTAGTTGTTTTGATTTGTGTTTCTAGAATGTTTTACTATTCTAAACTATAGGGTATTGGGAATTTTAGTGATCCAAAGTGTTTGGGAAAGATCCATGAAAGTTTAGAAGGTCTAGAGTTAAAAATTAGAGAAGAAAAGTCACAAATCCCGCCTGATAGACCTGGGGCGCTGCGCCTGCCAGAGCCCCTCAGGACAGGCTCTGTCTTGCAAGCCCTGGAGCTCCGAGCCAGCCATTGCTCCTTATGCAAGAGGCTTTCCATCAGGCTGTGGCTCTCCGCGCTCTCATAGCGCCAAGGTCACCTGGAGACCTCATTCCATTCCTATCTTTTCGTACTAGTTCCTAAGTGATGTACGCACATTTTTTGGTTGATTCCAACACTCAAAAGTACATATAAATATCATGAAATCATCCATAAACATGAAATCATGATCCCTGAATCCATAATACAATTCAAACAAAGTTAAGATCAAAGTCAAAGTAGTTAAATGTCAAATCTAAAGGTTAAGAAGCAGGTCAAAGTGAGTTTCGAATGTTTCCAAGAGTCTTTAACGAACATTTTAAACTTTGTTTTAAGACTTAAGTTACAAGTTAAGCAAGAGTAGAAATTTGAGTATGTTCTCAAAAGTTATAAGGGGACTAAGTAATTCATAAGAGTTACAAATGTTTTTACACTTCAACAAGTAAAGAGCATTCAGGCTAGTTTTCAGATAGAAGTAAAAGCTTTATAAAATTAAGCAAGCAGGGAAACTATGATTTCCAAGAGAGCTTTTAAAGATAATTTTTTAGCACTAATCTCAAATAACAGAATCAATATGTATTAAGAACATAAGAGCCTATATACATAGTGGGAGTATTATTGAGCACCGATGTGGGGATGCGAGCTTCATCTTAACTTAAGTCTTCATGAAAGTCATGTAACCATCATGGGTAGAAGAGGGTCATACTTTTTAGATGTACTTTTTTCGCATAATACTAGTGGATTCATTAGGCAATTCAGGTCCTATTCTCTGGTAATGTTAGGATGACCGGGCAGCGTGGGCCGAGTAATATTGCATCATCGTTATTGCTCTTATGTGATGGTTGTCGGTTAGAGAAGCTCCCATAAAAGTAATTGTATTTTCATTTACATAAGTTATTTGTATTTTTACATATATCTCAAAGATTTATTGTATCCATATATACATTCATAGTGTACAACATGTTTTCAGTGAGATTTTATTTATAATTCGTTTACTTTTAAATTGAATTATATTGAAATGAGTACTTATTCCTGAGTTGAATAGAGCCAAGGTAAGTGTTTTTTGTTACTTCTTTTCCAGCTTAAGCGTTGCATTAACATTCTAACTCGCATACTCGTACGTTCAATGAACTGATAGTTAGTTCGCATGCATCGTATATTGATACAGATGCAGGTAACTAGAATTATCATTCAGCGCACACTGATCCGGTGAGCAACTTAGAGTTAGTTGGTGAGTCTCCCAACATTCCGAAGGACATCTTTAGTTTAGCTATTTGTTTAGTATTCACTTGTTAGGAGTATTGAGGGTCCTGTCCCAACATCCATCATTATATTAAAGGCTTCATAGACAGATGATATTTGCTTTCTTAGTCTTTCCTTTAAATATTAATTGACTAAGATGTGGGTTTCCACTTGGGTAATTACTTTTATTAAAGTATTATCTTGAGATTATATCTTATGTTACGTCTTCCAGTGATTTAAGTAAGCCTATCCAAGGGTATGCTCAAGTCCATAAATGATCATTCGGTGTCGGCCACGTCTACGTTGTAGACTCGACGCGTGACATTGGGTTATTATATTATGGGTAGGTGCCGGATTAACCGATGATGTCTATCAGTACGTGTTTTTGTATTGATGATACTCTTTCTATGACTTTTGACATAGTCTAGATGAAGGATTCGTGATGTTTTATTAGGTGAACACTAATAAATTTTATAGCAGCTTCTATACTTCCTTTCGCATGGTGGGAGATGTATCTTTTATTTATTTGGTCTCATTGTGGTCTTAGTAGATCTTGTCCCTGTCTAGACTATATCCATGGGAATTGTAAATTTACTTTACAAATTAGTACAAAAATATGTACAAAAGGGTATTTATAAAATCATGGTTTGATTAAAAAATTATTATTTTAAATTTTCTGCATGTTTAAGCTTTTGGTATATGAGTATTCTCCTATTTAGGTGTTAGTGTGGGTGCTCGCACAGCCTCGTGGTTTGGGTCTGACAAATTGATGTCAGAGCCTAGGTTACGGTCTCCCATGCAAGAGAAAAGTGTGGACTAGGCTCTTGCGAATTGGTGTGTTGACATCCACATTTAATTTACAAGTGGCTAGAAAGCATTCTAGAAATTGTTCCACTCCTTTTCTCCTTTCTGTGAAGTGTCTCTTGTGATATGATTTGAGTCCAGTTGGCATATCCTGATTCCAATTGGTATCTTAACTAGGTAAGTAAGACGTTATGATCACGACGGAGGGTCCACAAGCAAGGTAATCAAAACTGAGAAGGTTCCAACTGGTATCTAGCTTAAGGGTCGTACGAGGCATAGATGACCGATAACGGTCATCTATAGTACTAACTAACCTATAAAGTGAAGAGGTTATGATGCGTGGTTTATGCTTGTGAATATGTAACCTTGTGTCTTGTTTATGGCTATGAGTGTTGCGCATCTGGACTTTGATGTTTTGTAAATTGTTCAATGAATTGTTAATGTATGCAAGTGTAATTCCCTAAATATCGAGAAATCTGTTAACATAAACTCTAATAATTAACTATGTGAATGTATGGTTGTATCCTGGGTGTGTGTGGGATTTAATGTTGACTGGTTTATAACATTATAGGTTGAATATTGTGTACCCTACTTCAAAAAATTTAGTAGTTAGATGGAATAGTAAAATGGGGACCCTAAAAAATCTTCGAAAATGAAAAAGAACCCTAAAAATTTTGGCTTGGGTTCTGGTCATATTGGAACCGCTATAACGCTAGAGAGGTGCTGCTACAATGGAAACTATCCCGCCAGAGTGGGACGAAGGGAGGCAGAACCTTGCCAGTTTTTTCCTGATTTCCCTATTTTCAAAATGTCAACTTGAAAGGGATCCGAACAAATCAACTCCAAACAGTGTTCAACAAAATAGTAGAAATTATAACTTAAGATTTAAAATGCGGCCACATCAGACCGCTTAAATGAGCATCCATGTGCTACAAATGCAAGAAAGTCAAAAGATAAAAACAAAGTTGTCTAATATTACAAGGATGAGGGGCAAAATGACAAACAATCAGGGACTCTTAGACTCGCTGATGTCCACGTCACAGTTCATATCCTCTGGGCGTTCGAAGCCAGCCAAGGCTCGTTCAGCATAGGAAACTATGAAAAATCCTTCGGATCAAGCTGGGTAATCTCATTGCCAAGAGACACGCAAGTCAAAATGGTCTTAATAGTCTACCACATCCAGACTATTAGGCTATCCCTGTCCACGCCCTTTCTCCTCTCCTGGCGCAGCTAGTGACTGAGCATCTCTACCTCAAGGGCAATGCTGGGATGAACCGGAGTAAAGTCAACTTATGATCATCCAATCTTCTTTCAGATCGTCTCCATATTCACCTGAGAGTGGGTCCTCACTGTCTGAACCAATGGACTCCCTACTATTTCTAGCCTTGCTAGTCCTCCTACTCTTGCTCCTAGAAGTGAAGCCTGGTCTAACCAAAAGAGGGTGAAAGAGGGGAGGGGGGAATACGTAATTAGTACCGCACCAATATTAACAATTGGAACCCCTGCTCGCTTGCAGAAGGCAGTGATAAGACCAGGGATAAAGAACCCCTTCTTATTGCCCTTGCAGAACATCTTCCATTTGCAGATAATTTTCGCCCCCACATTCAGCTTGATGCATCTTATAGCACACGCCACCACAAAGGCCTGGGGAAAGGTCACATCGATATGGTTACCCGATGGATGTATCCTTCTAGATACCAAGTTTAGTGTAACTATCCTAAAATGGAAAAGATAAGAAATGCTTAATGTGTCAAGAATGCCTACAATTAGACCAGGGTTCACACGGATTGATGCGCGTATAACCAGACCTCGAAGCCGTTACTACATCCAAGACAACTAATTGGGAAGTTATTTGAGCTTGGAAAGGTTGGGTCCTACCATGTAGGGCTCTCGAATACGAAGATTTACTCAAAGGAGTCTTTACCGGACATAAAAAGAATAAATCTTAGGTTTGAAGGTCTAGGGGTAAAATGGTCTTTTTCTTCGATAAGGGTAGTATTGTAATTACCCTAAATATGTAATGAATTATTTAATTAATAAAGTGGAGGGAAAATTTTGGGAGAGAGGTCTGAAATTGAGCCCTTGAAATGAAGTCTTGCTCCACCTTGGTTCGAACCTAAGTGGGAGTAATGATTTAATGTGATTTTTTGTTATTGGTGAATTAATTTAATAAATTAATAAGTAATGACTAATTTAAAAAGTAAAATCAGATTTTATTATTAATTTGTTAATTATTTATTTATAATTTAATGCCTTTTTTATAATTGACTAAGTCTTGTCAACTATCCTAGTTTTAAGAGGTACTATCTCACACAAACTCTCTCTCACGCCTAAATCTCTCTCTCTCTCTCTCTCGACAAAATTGTTTTCCTCGGCTGCAAAAACAGAAGATAAAAACATTAGAAAACAATCAAATGTTCTCTATACTCAAAGAAATTACAAAAAAAAATATACAAGAAAGCAAGCTAACTTAAGAAACGAAAACTTTGTATCATCTTCTCGACGGGTAAGGTGGGAGTTTCTGTGTTGGACGTTGGGTTGGTGGTGATTCTGGGCAGAAACTTTGAGTGTTGAACAAGACCAAAAAAGGTATGTCTTTTCTCTAGGAATCCTATCTCCAAGAGAAATTTCTTTCAACAAAATTCAACGTATGAAACTAAGGTTGTCCCCTTTATTGTTGAACTTCTTGTCCCTAGTCTCCTTCTGATTTAAAACTAAATTAGTTTAGAAATCATGTTGTTTGTATTATTGCTGGTATATAAGTGTGAAATATAATGTTCCTTATGATTTTATGTTTGGAAATAGTAAGCATGTTCAATGATGTCAACCGATAATGATGTGGTGTAATGTATAAAATATTTGTTGTTGTTCTCCATTTGAAGTCTTAAAATGACTTGTTTGATAATTGGAATTATTGTGCATAAGGTGTGTATATTGTGATGTAAATGAAGTGTAAGGTGGCTGATCTTAAGTGAAAAATCTAAGCTAAAACAACAATGAATCTACACTTATGAATGTGTTAAACCAATTGTGAAAGTACCTCAAAACGAATGTATGAATGTTGTTAAATAAAGGCTAGAAATTTAATAAAATATCCAGAACTTGGTAATGGAATTTTCGACCAGAATAGTTGAGGTTAAGAGGTTTAAAAATGTATTTGAAACATGTGAGGTCAGTGGGGATTGAACCCAAGACCTCACTACATGAAAACTGAAAAAAATGAGAGGTGTGGGATTCGAACCCACAACCTCTCGGCCAAACAAGAAAGAAAGAGGGGAATTTTTAATTAATAAAAATAATGGGAGGAGGGGGATTCGAACCCACCACCTCTTGGCTAAAGTAGGAGACACGGAGATAAATTAAAAAGAAAATATAGTGAGGTTGTGGGGTCTCGATCCCACAACCTCATTGTCAATGCTTAAGTAGTTAACTTTTAAATGAAAAAAAAATAAGGAGGTTGTGGGGGTTAGAACCCACAACCTCTATGTCCCATGCGAAATAAAGAAAAAAAATAAAGAGAGGTTGTGGGGGTTTGATCCCACAACCTCCTGGTTAAGCCGAAATGGACAAGAAAAGTTGATGGAAAAATAAAAAGGGGGTTGTGGGGGTTGGAACCCATAACTCCTCGTCCAAAGGAGAGAAGTTCTACAAAAAGAAATTAAAAAGAAATGTTGATGTTGGGGTTCGATCTAGGGTCCCAATGTCAAGAGGACTACAAATATAACGAAGGAAAAATGTAAGTGTTGTCCAAGGGATTCGAACTTGGGTTCCTTGCACCAAATTTCCGTATTGATACATAAATTATACATGAATTAAATGTTCAACAATAATGTCACCTACTTAGATCGAAATCGAAATCTTGGCATACATACAAGATACATAAGTCTTGTGCTACATAATCTTAGGAAGCTATGAGTCACTTAACAAACTATGAATAAAGGCTCATGGCTTGTATGTATAGACCCATGAGTCTAGCAAACGATTAAAAATAAGTGAACCTAAGATGTCTGTAATGAAATGATGAAACCCTAGAAGGGTTAAGTACGAGTGTAAGATACACTAAATGGCCAAGTGCGTTGGCATATGACGAAATGAACAATGAAATTATGAAACCCTAGAAGGATTAAGTAAGCGTGTGAAACAGACTAAATGGCCAAGTGTATTGGAATACGATGAATGGACATTCATGTAAAAAAGGGTGAGTAATTATGAATAGCAAATGTGCTAATATTAATGAATGTGGTGACAACATGATATAAGGCTAATATAAAAGATGGGAGCAATCTCAAATGAGCCTAAGTAAATGTTACCATATCGTACTCACATATGAGAGTGTAAAGTTAATGAAGAGACCAATCTCTATGAATACTCTAATGAAAGTATTGAGATTAACACATTTAATAGTAATGATGAGGTGAGAAATCATCTATTGAGATATGATGTCCTCATACTAGAAGCCAGCTTCCATTACGTATGAGTTGAATGAAATGGAACTATATACTGAGCACCGATAGACTAGCGATAAGCGGTGATGCCTTCTTTCGGAAAGGGCAGAGGTTCATGTAACTGTCATGAGATGATATTGTCCTGCATGCCGGGTATGGGTCTCCTCATATTTCCTAATCTTCAAACCTATACAACCAATATAGGGATCTCTCGGGGTTCAATTCCCATGTACACTACCATGTTTTGGGTCACTTTGGCCGGTGATTACACCTCTTTTCACTGTGGGTTTTCATTACACTCGATTTCATGATGCTCACATCATCTATGTCCATTAAAGTTAAGGTTCCCAAAGAATGAATGAGGCCATCCTCAAATGGTGCACATAATGAAATGAACGATACCAAAGTTTTAAGGATAGGATAATCATGATTTGAGCTAAACTTATGTAATGACGCTAGGTTATTCTTGGTCATTACACAACAAACCCGATGAGAGTCTTAAACTACATCCTAGGTATGGCTGGTGATTGCACTAGTATATGAAAGAATGAAAAAAGAAGTACGTATGAATGAATGAAGCAGACTTTGTATTTACTAAACAAGGCTCCCTAGTTGAGGTCCTATATGTTGAGCCCTCATTTTGGGAAGTCCTAACGTCAAGTCCATGATCCTAAGGTCTCATGGCATATGAAAGACTGATATGAATTACGTGATATGATATGAGAAATATGTTATGGTGTTGTTTGCAAAATGATAAGTTTGATGATGCATATTACACTCGTGGATTAATTTCCAAATCCAAATTTGACAGGGCCATTGACTTTCCTAATAAAAATTTGGCAAGTCCACTGACTTGACTTTCCATAAAACATGTTGTTAGGAAAGAGATATTCTTTCTCATGCGTGTCCTTTGTTATTCCTTGCATATACTCATACTTAGTACAAGTGTATACTAATTCCTTACAATTTTCTATTTTTAGGTGCAGGCACAGGTGGATGTTAGATCGTACGGTACAATGTTACAGCTATCCGGACGTGGGGCTTACATCCGGACTTGGTAGGCCCTCATGCTTTCCAGGCTGTCTACTGTTATTATCTAGCTTAGATGTAAGTCTTAGCTAGTGGAGCATGTTCCACGAGTGTTTCATTTCCCACTTCATTTCAGATTTTATTGGTGCTGTTTTGGCAAGTACACATTTAATGCAGCTATGAACTATTTCTTTTATTTGATGATCTTAATGTTAGATGGTTGATTGTGAACACTTATGAGTTTAAGTAGAATGTCTTATACGAATTTTTGAATAATAAAGTTCAAATTTTTCGCAAAAATTAACCTAGATAGAGTAAAGATAACGTATGTGGGCTTGTCTGTGACCTCTGAAAGGCCAACAACGCCGGTCTAGTCACGAGTCTAGATTCTGATCGTGACATTTAGCCACCTCTTAGCATCGAGTGAAGAGTTAGCACTGTTAATACTCTTTGTCGTGACATAGTAAACTTACTCCCAACTCGCAAGATCTACTATAGTGTATTCCATCCACTTTGAATCAGTCTCCCTAATTTTGTCCTCGTACTCAATGTTTGGGACCCTGGAACCTCCAGTACCTCATTGATAATAGTGGCGTTCAAAGGAATGTCAACTCCCCGAACGTAAATGACTAGATAAGGGTCCCCCTAACAGACAGTAAGAAGGATTGCATAGAACTCCCTTACCAAGTAGAGCCTGCATCTGGGGGAGCCTCAATCAGCGGTAGCCACCAAAACTCGACCAGGAAAGCACAAAAGGTAGGAGCCTTCTCTTCCACCCTATGTAAAGTGAACGCCCTCTCACAACAAAATCCTATGTTGCGGAAGTCGTGATGTCTCTCCTAACTAGCGGCATTAGGAAGCCAGACAAAAATAAATATAACATCGTTGTGTCCAGCCATTCAGAAAGTCTGCAGTGAGTGAAAACAAGTCAAGACAGTTTATATTAATTGGGGGAAGCTAGATAAAATGAGAGAAGTTTTGGTGCTAAGGGAGAGGGGCTACTGTTCAAGGACATCCTGCTACAGCGGTAAGAATTCTACAATAGCGGAATGTGTAGCTGCTACAACGGGATGAGGTTGCTACATCACCCTTCATCTGTGACAAACATCAGGCATAAAAATGGAGTCTCTTAGCCCTAAGATCCTTGTTTTAGATATATTAATACAGATTAGAGTACTTAGACTATCCTAGAGCATGAATAAGTAATTAGTTCAACAAAATAACCCATAAATACGTTCAAATTTGAGTTTTGTTTAGAAAAATGTTCAACTTCCCTCACCCATTTTTGTATCGGTTTGTTTGTATTTTTACGGAATCTTTACGCGCATGACATTTTGTAAATGTTGGGGATGTAAGATGTATGACCATGCTACGTTTTGTTAACATATTTAGCAACCTAATGAATTTTTTATATAACTATCCGAACACCATTTTTATTTGATTAGTTAGTTAGAATCCAATCATTGGTAATTGAACAACGAAGTAAGAAGGGTAGGGACTTCAAAAACTACCTGAGAATTGACATCCCGAGCATTTGAGTTGAGAGAATTTGAGATATTTTTTAGCGGTTTTGTTAAGGGAGATATAAAGGAGGCTAATTCCCTTCCCCTCCCCCATTTTTCTGTCCCCAATCTCCCGCTTTAATGGTAGGTCCACCCGATACAGCGGCCCCGTCAGAGCAGGTGAGCTGCCACTCTGTCGGGATGGCTATGCAGTTTGTAAGTGAGAAATCATCGTATGTTGCATTGAATCTATCTGATCATAGGAGTAGAGTATCGTTCCGCCGGTTCAAATTAACTAGGAGGTCAAAAAATTTCATAGTTTTGAGTAGGTTTGTTTCAATAGTTGGCAGTGTACAAAAGAAGAGTGTGTGATGACCAGACAGTAGTCGTTCAAGGACGAACAAGGGATAAATGGGTATCTATTGTAATGATAAAAACCATCGTCAATTAAGAAGGATTAAAATCTGCAAAAAAATCTTGACCCTATCCCGCTATAATGGGATAGTTGCCACAGGCGCGGAGGCGCTTCATAGGGGTAAGTTTTTGTTACAGTGGGATAGGCGAGAAAGAATGTACTTACAAGAAATCCTATTTTTTCCATCTTCCTGAAATACCCAGAAAAGTTGTAAATTACCCTAAAAACCTCATAAAGCTACTCTAAGCTTGGAAAGGAAGAAGAACGAGATTTCTAGCGTGGGGATGGTGGAATCTTGTGAATTATTGGCCAAACTCACCGTCATGAATCTGGAAAAGCTGGAAATGAAGTCAAAAACCCCGTACAACCGCTTGGCGCCCCTGTAGGCTAGGTTTTATGCATTGAGTAGTTGTAAATTTGTGCTTACCTTGTAATGTATGAAATCAATAAGTGGGTTATGTGTAGACTTCGGGCACCGAACGAATTACATGGGAAATTGCTATAGTCTACATAATCAGGTTAGTTCTTAAGTACATATTTTTATGGCTGGTAAAGGTTCCCAAAATTGCTTTCTTGAATAAAATTGCTTCAAAAATAAGGGTATCCGGTAAGATGGAACAAGATTATTAGTGTAAGCTATATTCGATCTATTGAATTCATGAAGTTGGTAGATTTGGGTGAATTAGGATTAAATCCTAATAACGAACCCTAATGAAGAATCTAGAATCAAGCTCTACCTATTGAATGTTAGAAATTAAGATTAATTTGTAGGTGATGATTGTAAACCATGATGGTGTGTGTTATATGTTGGTAATTACTTCATTAATAATAATGCATGTATATATGTGAATGTTGCATTATTGATCACCCTAATATAAATGAGGGTAATTGAATAATTGTGTTCCTTGAATCACCTCTTTTTATATGATCTTGAAGATGCACTTGTGATCGTGATTTTAGTGTGTGAATAGGGATCAGATTGCCACGTTTCGGCAAGCTAACTTGGATCAGCTTTCCACGTTCTAGCACAACTATTGGATCGAGTTTCCACTTTTTCGCACAACTTTGGAATCAAATTGCCATGTTCAAGTTAACAAGCTAACTCTTTGAGTTTGGATTCCGTGAGAGGACCGAATACTTGCGGTAAATGTGTATTGTGAAACATTTTATGTTCGTTCGTCTTTAAAATTTTTGACGATCGGGTGTAGGTGAAATTATGTGTATGCATGTGAATATGTGGTGATGTGGATGTGTTCTATAATGTATACATGTTGGGTAATAGTGGAAGGTCAAGGTGTTCTAGGGGCGAGTGAGGAATGGAAAGGAGAAAAGGGTCAAATTTCCCCTCAAGCTTTAACCATATTTTCAACTATACACTTAACTTTGCGGTGTCCTATTACCCCCCCCCCCCCCCCCCGAACCTCGTTTATTAGTTCACCCTTAGTCAACTAATGTGTCCACATAAACCAGATTTATAAAAAATGTTTGTATACATGTGTTGTACACATATATATATTAGTGGACCCAGGACTTTATACGACTTACAGATTGACACATGTGAGTGTGACAGAACTTTACCTTTACCTTTTTAGAAAAGGATTAAAACAAATTAAATTAAAGTTAAAGTTCTTCTTCTTTCCCTCCAGAAAAAACTGAAACCATTTCTTCTTTCTTCTTCCATTTGCGTTGATCTTCCATTTTGTATCCCAGAAAGCTTTCTAACTATTTCTTATGAGAAAAAATTAGATCTTTACTAGTTGAAAACACTTTTGATGGTCGAGTTTGATTAGAGTTTTATTTTTACTACGTATTTAAATGTTATTTTGACTGGTTCTATAATATGCAGTTTATAAGGCCTTTTAATGTTTATTAGTGTTAGTTCTAATTGAAGGTTATTCTTTACCAACTGAATGTTATCTTGATATTTGATTTTAGTTCTGATGGTATTGTTCGTTAGGTTTTTTTTATTGGGCATTCAAATTCCATTTTGATATGTGTCATAGTATTTGGAGTTTTCAATGTTGATTAGGGTTAGTTTTAATTGAAGTTTATTCAGTTCAAACAATAGTGTTCGATTAGGGATTTACTTTTTTTTTCTTTTTCTCCTTAGTTGTGCTGCTTCAGAATTTTTTCAGCAACTAAATAGTTATTTACTTGTTTTCGTGAACATATACAGTCTTGTAGTTTAATGGTAAAGTAGAAGAGACCTTAGTAAACATAATTTATCATTTCCTTACTAGTTTTATCTTGTACAAGTAGGAGATGAGTGGATTTACCTTGGTTACTTTAAGATGGTATCATGGTGGAGTCTTATATTGGATTAGTGGACAACCATTTTACAGTGGTGGGCAAGTTACAAAGTTTTTGGATGTTGATGTTGATAGACTATCCTATTTTGAATTAAGAGTCTACATAAAAGAATTTGGATACACTATAACTTGTACATTTTAGTATCAAACCTCCTAATAGTGGCATTTTGGCAGATATTCATAATGATATGATATTTTAGACTTAAGTTGTTCTTTGGAAGATGGAGATATTATGGAGGTATATCCAATGAACTTGATTGATGATGCAGTTATGGATACTATCCCTATTCTATTAGAAAATGTCCTCATAGGGATATGGAGGAATATGGTTCAACTTTTAAATAAGTAAATAACAAAGTGAGGTAAGTGAAGATTCTTTTACAACCTTCGATACTAGATCTCAATCTACCCCAACTCCTTTCACTACTCCTACTGCTACTGGATTTTTTTCTACCCCAACTCCTAGCACTACAGCTGTTGCTCCTAAATCTCCTTCCACTACTACTCATTCCACTACAAATCCTTTCACTACAACTGCTGCTCCTAAATCTCCTTCCACTTCTAAGCTTGTCACTAATGCGAATCATAGTTCTGAAGATGTTGATGATCTAGTTTCAGGACCAGTTAGATCTGATTTCTTAGAAGAAGAGGGTTCTGATTACTCAATAGAAGATAGTGTTGTCTGGATGTGGATTGGTAGGAGATGATGATGAGGACTATGGTAGTGATACACAAAGAGGTTAGGGAGTTGAGGGCTGAAAAGAGATCTTTTTGAAGAAGAAAAAGAAAAGAGAGAGTATCAGCTGATACTGAAAAGGTACCAGTAGGTGAAGCTGGACCAGATTTAGGTTTTGATGAAACTTAAATAGGAAAAGTAAGTGTTGAAGGAAGATTATGAGGTGATGAGCCTTATTTTGCAAGTTTTGATGATGGAAGTTTGAAATAGATAAGATGAATTTAGTGATGAATGTGTTGAATGTGAAAGAGTAAATTAACCAACAACTGTAAATTTACCTAGAAGGAGGCCAAATAATCAGAAAATTATATATGATCCTACTGCCAACAAAGTTGTATGACAATTGGGTATGATCTTTGCATATGTGAATGAATTTTGAAGAGCAGCATGTGCATATGCTATCCAAAGGAGAGTTCAATTAGATAAGTGTGTGAATGAGCCAAGAAGAGTTAGATGTAGATGCAAGGAAGGATTTCCATGGCTTTTGTTTGCATGTCCTTGAAAAACAATAAATGGTTTCATGATAAAGACTTACAATCCAAAGTATAGTTGTAACAACACAACTTGGAATCTGTGTAATGCAAAGTTCATATCTACACACTTTAGAAAAGGATTAATGAGCAGCCAAATATAAGAGTTTTCAAGTTGTAAGAGTTAATAGGAAAAATTCGAAATTCATGTTGGCAGGACTACTATAATTAGGAGGGCAAGAGCTGAAGTGTCGAAAGAGATCATGGGTGATTATATTGTGGAATTTGGCATAATTCTTGACTATAAATCTAAAATGTTGAGGACCTATCCAGGGAGCACATGTGTTGTTAAAATTGATGAACGTGATGTTCTTGGTAGGCCAGTATGTCAGAGTTTTTACATATGATTTGATTCATTGAAGAAGACATTCCAAAATTGTATAAAGTTCATAGGTTTAGATGGTTGTTTCTTAAAGGAGTTTGTAGAAGACAATCGTTAGTTGTTGTGGCTAAAGTTGGTAATAACCAGATGCTGCCACTTTCATGGGCAGTAGTTGAGTATGAAAAAAAAAGTTGTTGAAGGAAGATCTAGAACTAAGAGATGGTAAAAATCTCACCCTAATTACAGATATGCAAAAGGTATATGTACTATTTTATTTTATTTTTTGTATTTGTCTTTATCAATTTTCATGCATTTGCCATTATAACATATCTAGATCCATTACAAGGATTAATAGGAGAAATTCAAAATATTTTACCTGTTGCTGAACATAAAATGTGTGCTAGACACATCTTAGCTAACAAGCTAAGAACTAGAGAGGTATCCAAAGAAGACAATAGTTTGGTCTATTGCAAGGAGTACCTTTGAATACAATTGAGGAAAAATGTTGCAAAGATGAAGTTTCTTGGTCCAGACTAAATGATGATTGATCTTATGTACTACAACATAGAGTTCTGGTGTAAGGTTTACTTTAATACTCAAGTAAAATGTGATTCTATAGACAACAATATGTCTGAGTGCTTTAATTCATGGATCATGGCACCTAGACACAAGACAATTATTACTATGCTTGAAGAGATAAGAGTAAAGATGATTACCAGAATAGCCAAGCTAAGAGAGTATACAAATACTTAGATGTGTCATTTTGCTCTAATGTGTTTAAAGGCACTACAGGAGAATATTGATTGGTTAATGAATTATAATATTTAATTTAATGGAGTTGATGGGTTTGAAGTGAGAGAAGGACAATTTCAACACGATTTGGATCTTGGTAGGTGGATTTGTAGTTGTACGGCATGTAATTTAAAAGGCGTACCATATGCACATGTTGTGGTTGCCATTTACTTTATGAAATGTGAACCCCTTGACTACATTGACAACTTAAATAGTAAGGAAACTTAATTGAGAACTTATGTCAATGTCCTTCAACCTTTCAAATATGGATATATGTCCTGAATCTACTAGCCCCACAGTTGCACCACCAAAAATAAAAATCATGCCTGGCAGGCCAGGTAAACTTAGAAAGAAGGAAGTTGGTGAGAATAACAAATCTGGAAAGTTACCTACAACTGGAAATTCCATAACATGTAGTAACTGTAATGTTAGACGCCAAAACCAGAGAGGAAGTCCACAAAGGGTTGAGTCATCAGCAAGGGAAGAACCATCAAATACAGACAAGAGAAAGGGCAAACCTTTAGGTTTAGGCAGACCAAAGGTAACATCTTTCACTTCAATTTGGTATGTGTATGAATCTCATATGTATAACTACATATATTTTTTACTATACTTATAAAAAGCACAAACAAAAGGTAAGTATTCTACAAAGAGGTCAAGAGGAAGACCACCTGCAACACCTAGTGTATCTCCAGGACATTCAAAGAGGTCAAGAGGAAGACCATCTGTTGCAGCACCTAGTGTTTATCCAGGACCTTCAAAGAGGTCAAGAGGAAGACCATCTGCTGCAGCACCTAGTGCAACTCCAAGACCAGCAAAGAGTTCAAGAGGAAGACCACCTACAACACCTAGTTCATTTGCAGCACCTAAAAAAGGTGCAAGAGGAAGACCACCTGCCACACGTAGTGCACCTAACACATCTGCATCACCTGCAAAGAGTTCAAGAGGAAGACTCTTTGAGCACCTAGTGCACCTCCTACATGTCCATCACCTGATAATAGTAACAAAAGAAGAGAAAGGGTTTGTGGAAACACAACCTCATATAAAAGGCAAGAAGTCATTGGAATGAGTCTGTTTCAATCTTAAAATGGTTTGAAAGCTCTTAAAATAAGTTTTTTTATTGATTCAGTTACACTATGTTTAATGATTAACTACAAACTCACTCAGAAATTATTTCATACTTTGAATACTGCCTGGGATGTCAAGTTGTAAGATCTTCTCTACTGGTACAAAAAAAAGGTTAAAAAATATGTTGATGGTACTGGTGATATTGGTTACTAACCAAGTATTGCACCCAAGTTGAAATGGAATGGGAAAGTAGCAATCTCAACAAGAAAACTTCAAGAAATAAGAGAGGAACAAAGAAAATCAAGAGGAAGTAGTTCAAACAATCCAATGTAGGAAGTAATGATACTGCAGTACTGCCTTAAGTAGGCATGAAAACATTTTCCATTTTGAATGATGATGTAGTAGTATTGAACATCAAATTCTGTTTTTGGTTTTGGTTTTTGATTTTTGGTTTTTGATTGTAATTTGACCTTATGTGAGTTCTGTTTTACAATCGATTATGTATATTAAAGGCCTTTTCTCTTACAAGTTGTATTATGTTTATCCTTATTTCTTGTAGTACAGACACTAATATAGAAACTCTTACAAATGATGTCATGTCTATTAAAGGCCTGTTTTTACAATCGAAAAGATTCATGATATTGATAAAAAAAATTTCTCATACTACATATGGCAATCAAAAAGAGAGTCTGAACTCCTTTCACCACTCACTACTCACATACGTTATGGCAATTCAATTAGTTCAATACTTGAATGAACCCTACATTGAAATATGTTATTGATGAACAAGGAAACAATACAAATCAAAACACAAAAAATGACTTTCCAATCAAATGTACACCATTTCAAACTTCTTCATTTGAACTTCTTCTCAACTATCAAATTATAAATCAGGACTTATTGCTCATTGATTTGAATCTGTCTCTTCCAAACTTCGTCTTCCAACTTTTTTATTTTGTTCACCAATTTTGGAAGGATAAATTGGAATCTTGGATCGTTTTCTTCTCTATCTCTCCAAAAAAATTACAAATGTTTTGAATGTAAAAATAAAAGCAATATATTAACGTTATTAAAATTCACATCAGTTAAACCCAACAACATCAAACAATTGAAAAAGAAAAGTCACATACACCATAGTAGGGGAAAGACCAGAATCGTCTTCCAAGATTCAACTTCGACCAAGAAGTCTGCATATGCAAAAATCTTCCATGGTTGGATCATACTATGGTTTTGAGTATCAAATCTTATTCTTTCATGCATAGCTTATTCAATTTCACGTTTGACATTACTAACCCTAATAACACAAGACGGAAAAAAGTCAAGATGTCCAATTGGGGAAAAAATCAAGTTGAAATTCGAGAAAATTGCAAACCCTAAATTCAATCTTAGTTGAAGAAGATAAGACAACTTTTGTTAATAAGAGAAAATGGTGGATGAAAAACAAAGAAGATAACTTTTGTTCAATAACAAAAGAGATGGAGATAAATCAATTTGGAAAAGTTACCATTGAGATGCTTATTTGGACTCCACATGGACATTTTATTACGTTCTTATATGCCTCACAGAGGTGAGTTCACGTATGTGGACACATCAGAGTGTGAGGGTGAACTAATATGAAAAAAATGTTTGGGGGGGGGGGGGGGGTAATATGACCACCGCAAAGATTAAGTGTGTAGTTGGAAATATAGCTAAAGCTTAAGGGGGCATTTGACCCTTTTCTCGAAAAGCGAAGGTCATTTGTTTTGGTAAGTACCAAGAAGAAGTGGGATAAGGTTAGAGCCTGAGTTAATGAAACCACATGGACTTGGTTAGGCAAATTGACGAGAATTTAGGGGTATGGCACGATCGACTGGTATGAAAGGAAGGTGGTAGTACTTGGGAATATTTGATGAGGTTAGCATGTTTAGCCTATGATCTAATAAAACCAGAAGTGTTAGCTGTGGGGAAGGAAAATGATTAGTATTCCGAGCATTGGTGTAAAACCACATGTGTTCTAAGAGAGGACAAGGGTGGAGAAGCGAGTGATTAAATGCATGACTTTTACTAGTTGGGTTCATAAATTATGGGTGGGTGTGGGGTTGACTGATGATGTCTACCAGTAGGTGTGTTTGTATTGATTCTACTCTTGTTATGTCTTTTGATATAGTTTGGATGCAGGATTAGTAACGTTTCATTAGGTGCTGAAGAAGAAAGTCTCCAGCAGCTTCTATTCTTCCTTCCGCATGATGGGAGCTGTCTTCTATTTATTATGTCTCGTTGTACTCTTAATAGTTTTTGTACCTGTCGAAAATAGAACCATGTGAATTATCAAAGTACTTCACAAGCTAAAACAGAAATATTTGTAAAAAGGGTATTTATATAGTCATGGTTTGACAAAAAAAAAATTTATTATCTTAAATTTTTCTCATGTTTAAACTTTTGGGATACGAGGATTCTCCTACTTAGGTGTTGCCCGCATGGTCCGGTAGGTTGAATCATGACAACAAGAGTTTTGTATAGTTATTTCCAAGTCTCTAGATTTAAGGTGACTTGTTGGTCAGGATTCATAATGATTTCTACATCTAAATAATCATCAATAGAAAAAATCATATCTTCTCATTAGGGTTGAATTTGGCATACTTCATGTTTAGTCTCTTTTATTTATGAATATTTATTGAAATCTTGAAAATATTCCATGAAGGCAATCAAGAAAAAATTGTGGAGTTTATATAGTATTTGTACTATAAGAAACTCTTGGTGAGTTTTCATTGATCTTATATTCCAAAGAGGGTCTTCATCATTATTTGCTAACTAGGGAACATGTTCGCGCTTTGCGTGAGCATTAATAGATTTGTGTTAGGATGCTTTTTTTGGGTTATTTATATGATTATATTATTTGAGAATATCATTAACTTTTCATTTGAAATGATGATACATGATAAATGTTATCAATTTAGTATCTATTTAATGAGGATAATATATATAAGATAATAATATGTAATATTTATATTTAGGTTGGCATCGAATATACAACTAATATTAATATTCCTATTCATCTGCAATATCATACGTTTTTTTCTTCTTCTTTTTTTTGAACATATAAAATATAATGTATTTTTTGTATATGTATATAGTGGAAGAAAATATTCATCGTGGTGAAGTAAATGGAATAAGAGGTAATATGTTGAAATAACAATAAAATTGTATTTACGTTTTGAATATTTATATGTTTTAACTTCCCGTATCTTTTGTAGGAGTACTCATTTTCTATAGAAACTTTAATTTCGTAAAAACAAAATTAATTTTTTTATTATGTCTTTTAATTTTTTGGTAAGTGAACATTTTATTTACCAAGTAAATGTTACAAAACAATAGTATCCGGTATGGACATAAGCTCCATCCTTGCTAAACAAAGTTCTCACGTTTGCTAGCTAACTATGTCTATGGGTTAGAACTAAAAGTGCTTAATCTAGTAGCTATTCTTGGATACATTATGTCTTTATTATTATATTTGTTTATTATAATATTTTAAACATTAATTAAATATTATTAAGAAGTATCAAAAATTAAAATAAAATAGTTGTCAATAATATTTAATATTAGAAGTTACAAGTAAGATGAAGAGACATGAGTAAGAACTAATTTTAATGGATAATTTTATGAGACATAAAATATATTGCTAATAACGCATTGATTTTATTTGTGAAATAAATAAATAAAAATAAGGGGTGAAAATATAAAAAATGAACAAATGTTGTAAAACTAAATCAAATAAGACAAGAAATATCGAAGATGAAAGCAATACAAATAGGGAAAGAAAAGATGAGAGCTTTTCTTATTATTCCAACTCTTCAAAGTATTCACCAAATCTTCAAGTGTGTACAATATGAACCCTTATGCCTCTTTTATAGTGTAACATAGAGTCATACAAAAGGTTCATCATAAACATGACATTAACATGATAATGAAGAGGTTATGAAAGTGAACGGTTACAATAATAATAATTATAAAACGGTCCACATGACAGGTGAACCGGCCCATATTCACCTTTTCATAGGTTTCAAATAATTTCAAGGGATACAATCTCAACCTTAGATGGTAGAATGATCATTTTATCATGAAAACAAGCAAACAAGATAATTCTTGAAAAAAAAATTATTTCTTCAAACACAGAGTGACATGAATTCCCAATTTCTTTTGCATCACATTTGAATCAGAATGGCTAACCGATTATGCCAACTGATATTTATTCTAGTAAACTTCTAAATTACTTTTGAATGTGATTCCATCATCATGCCCATATTTGTATACAACAAACAACGGAAAAAATAGGTAATCTTATATGTAAATATTTATGACCCATTTGTCGTAGAATTTTGAAGATATTAAATCTTCCCATAATTTATAGTCTTAATATAATATATTTCTTTTTAATTCTTCCGAAACTTAAAAAGTTTCTTTTGAGACTCACTACAATCTCAATATTATGAACAATTTCATTCATCCGGATAGTAACATATTAAGTTTTTCGAAACTCTCAACTAATTTTGTGTACTAACATATATTTCACAACGTCATTCTTATGGTGACCATCTCCTTTAAGAAAAATAATTATTGTTATTGTCATGGTTAAAATTATCACATGCAAAACTTATTTCTTGACAACCAATGACAAATTTTTATGATCATAGCTACTATAGGAAAGAATTATTTCTTTCCTTTTTCTTTCAACAGTTCATAATTTAACATACCCCAATATTTGTGATGTACTCAAAGTATATGACCAAATAATCATTTATGTCAAAATATTTTTTTCAATCTTTCAAACCTCCCGTATAGGTGAGATGTGACATTTATCGAAAAACACATAAAAGTATTCTTATCCACACGAACACAATTCACATTTTCTTCAAGAAATGGACCAACTATTTATACATACTCCATAAGTTTTTATTAGAAACTCATTGTCATGCTTTGACATCAAATTTATGTGACTCACCTCAACATCACTTTAAGAGGTCAAATATACCAAATGTACAACCACTTTGTATTTCTTTACTCTGATGGAGGATTTACAAAACTTTTCAAATTGGTTTGCATCAACAACAATGTGTCCAATAACCTTTGATACAACTTTGATCAACAGAATTACCTTCACATTTGAAGGACCATCTTAAGAACCCATAATATTTTCATTTTAATTTTCACAAAATGACCATTAATATTGGAAATCACACCCGCATTCATAAATTCAACCACTTTTCATTCTTTAGACATACTATGTACTTCAACCACATTCACGTACGAGAACGGAGCAAAATAATTAGACAAATTTCATGACTTTCAGTAAAAAAAATTATAGTGCATTACGATTCAGACCCGATGTCTTACCCATATAAAGACGTCTTTGGTCAAAAATGAATGGGACTTAGACCCAACTTCTTATTATCATTGTGCATCGAGACTTTAACTCGATATCTTTACCAATTTAGTGCGGTGAAACATGAATTCACTGTCTTATCCTCAACCAATGTCTTAGTAAACCAAGTGTATTACCCAAAAGAAATTTTGAATACCATAAATATAATCTAAATTTGACTTAAAATTAAATAAAAATGAACAAAACTAATTAATTAGAATAACATGTTGAAACCATAAAAAAAAATCCCAAGTAAAATAAATTAAAACATTGTACCTCACAATATTGTTATGAAGATTATCATAATTTACTAACCATTTTAAATAACCACAAAACAAGCTTTGTTAGTACAAATAATAATAGGATATGAAGTATACCCTGCAGCCGAAGAATTACTAGGATAGTTCATAAAAATCAAGAAATACCTACCTTTGATTCTTGACGGAGAATGAGCGACTCGTGCTGAAAGCGTGTGGTAAAACTAAAACAAATAAGACAATAAATATAAAATATTAAAGCAATAGAAATAGGGAGACAAAAGATGAGAGCATTTCTTATTATTCTAACTCTTCAAATTATTCACCAAATCTTCAAGTGTGTACAATATGAACCCTTATGACTTTATTTCTAGTGTAACATAGAGGCATAAAAAAGGTTAGTCATAAACATGACATTAACATGAATATAATGGAGGATGTTATGAAAGAGAAATGTTACAAGAATAATGGTTATGAAGTTGGAGGTTATGGTATCTTCATAATCGAAGAAAGTAAGGGAAATAATCGGTGTAGTGGACATCAACACTATAATATTTTATAACAACAAAGAAAATATAATTATCGGTGACCTCATAAAAATTATAAATGTTTTTCAAATTAAGAGGATGGTGACGAAAATAGATTGTTACATACGAAAAAAATGACATCATGAAACTAATATTTTATTGTTTTCATTATTTTTTTTGTGAGTATAATAAAAGTTAAACTCCTAATCATCATAGTTTTTTGTTGTTGAAATGTGATGATTATATAAATTTTACTCAATAACAAAGAAAAAGTAGAATAGTAAAGGATCAAAGGATTAGCGTTGACAATACATTTAGCTAAATTATTTATACAAATCAAAATTTAAAAAATTCTAGCATAGTAACTAAGTTACTAATACAAGTCAAAATGAAAAATAAATCTAGCAAAAATAATCTTTAATTATGCTTCTTCTTTTTTTCTTCTGCCATTTTCCTTTAAAAGTAGATCTGCCACCATATGTTGCTCCGTATATCAAATTCGTCATTATATGCGACCAACCGAATAGAAAAACATAATATGTCAATTAAAATAATTATATCAAAAGAAAAAAAATTAAATTATATGTAATATATTTTTATATTATTTTCTTAATAGTACTATCAATACTAAATAATAATCATTTCTTGAAATCTAACAAATATTATAATACATCTAAAATATTAACTATTAGAAAGCGCAATTCCACGGAAAACACATTGTTAAGAATTACAGAGACGTCTTTTTTTATCATAATACAAACATAAATAAAATATTAAGAAATCATGGCTAAGTACATATGAAAAATAAAGAGTTGGAATGCAATATATCTTACATTCACGTACTTCTTTTTAATTACTTGTTAGTAAATTCACAAACGAATGTGACGAAGAAGACAAATTATAATTTTGTATGTGAATCTTCATGAAACTAAATAGGGAAAATTCACAAATATCCCCCTAGACTATGACCAAAATTTCAGAGACACACCTTAATTAAACTAAGGTCCTATTACCCCCTTGAACTTATTTTTTTTACGATTTTATACGCCTTTTGTCTTACATGGCACACTCCGTGACTCCAAGCAATTGAGGCGCGTGGGAGATATTTGGATGCAAGTAAGCCAAAAAGCTGCACAAAATTATAAAAAAGAATTGATTCAGGGGGATAATAGGACCTTAGTTTAGTTAAGATGTGTCTCTGAGATTTCGGTCATAGTCTAGGGAGGTACTTGTACATTTTTCCAAGTAAATATGAATTTGTATAGACAAAATAGAGGAGATGAAAAAAAAACGAGTTGAAAATCAACATATTTATTAACTTTTGGTATTGTTTTTGTTACATGCTAGTTTCATTCACAAATCAAATATGAATTTATATATGCAAAATAAAGGAAATGAAAGAAAATAATGATTTGCAATGAAAATTTTCTTACCTTCATGCACAGGGGTGGACCCACGTTGTTTCGTCTGGGTACTCGAGCACCTATTAACCTTGTCTAGGAATATATATATATATATATATATATATATATATATATATATATATATATATATATATATATATATATATATGTAGAAATTATGTGGTATTTGTATAAATTAATGTAGAGCATCCAATGACCAAATGATATAACTAGTCCATTGTCTCTTAGTTGGCTGCTTAAGGCTTTTTTGTGTTGTTGAACCCGAGTTCAAATCTCATTCTTAACATGTATTTCTTATATTTTTTTACTCGATCACCCACAACCTTTAAATCCTAGATCCGTCACTATTCATGTAATTATATTTTGTTACAAACCAAACAAGTATGTTCAAGCAGAGAAAATATAATTTTGAATGTGAATCTTCATGAAATTAGTATGAATGTATAGGCAAAATAGACAGACACCTTTAGAGATCATAAACTTACAAATTTAAGTTTGGAGGCTATGGCCATAAAAATTATGAGATTTATGATTATTATTAAAAGTAAATATTAAATAGGGGCAAGTCATGTGTAATAACTGCTTTTGAATAAACTAAAACAATAAAGAGAAAAATACATAAAATAAAAAGTATCATTTCATGATTAGAAGTGAGATAAACAAATCTATATATAAATATAAATGTGGATCATAGAGGAGGTGATGTGGCACCTCTCTATGACCTCCATTCATTTTTTCTTATTTTTTTTCTTTTACTTGATATTTTTTCTTTATTTTTTTAATTTTTTTTATATAAATTTATACCTCTTTAATTATATAAATTCTATTCTTAAATTAGTATTAATAATATTCATAACCCTCAAACCTTTTATATTCATAACCTCTTAAACCTTTCATATTCATAACTTCTAATTATTTAATGTGAAAGGTTACATTAACACTATAAAATTACACTAAAATTGTGTGTTATTTTGTAGTCATCTTTGGGTAGAGAATTAGTGGAAGGAATATTACAATATTTCTAAGCTTTGAGGTGCATTGTTATTTTAAATATTATTTCATATATTACTTTTAATTAGCAAGTAAGGCTAATATGTAATCATATTTTTATTTCTTCTAGATAAATTATTTTGTTTTGTTATCTTTGAGATTTATTTTATGACTAATAATGTATTTGTTATTATTTTTCTTGACTCTTCTATATAGGATGAAATTATAACATCAAGCAATGAAGATTAATGGATTTTGAGTTATATATATTGATTATTTGTCCAAAATGATTATGTAGCAGAATTTATGATTAAATATAATTTTTTCTTATCCTTTATGAGATGTAATATTTTAATTTGTTAATTTTGAGATTCATTTTAGGACTAATAATTTATTTGTTATTATTTTTCTTGACTCTTATATCTATGATGAAATGAAAACATTAAGAGATGGAGATTAATGAATTTTGAGCTATATAGTGATTATTCTTTATTTTTTTAGGTCCTTAAGAAGTAATGTTTCTATTATATTATTTCTTTTTGAATTATTTATGTTTTGTCAAAAATGACTACATGTGTTTAAATGTAATTTTCTCCTTATTCTTTATCTTTTTCTTATTTTGGTAGATAATTTTTTAACTTATTTAATCAGATTTGCCGATTGTAAAAGATATATCTATAATGAAAATGGTTAGACATTCTTGCATAATTTGAGTTTACAAGGAAAAATAATTTGATATGTCTAATATAATTACAACTCTTTCTTTGTTTAATCATATATTAATATTATTTGTTTATGTTCATGAAGATAGAAATCTGAGTTTTTAAAAAAAAACATATAATTTATTCTCCTTAGACCTCTATATGATTCATAGATAATTTAACTATATATAATGATAACACTCTTCAAAATAATTATTTGTTTAGGTAAATTCATCTCTCACTTTTTTATTGATAATATTAGTTTATTGTGTTTGTGACTTATAATATTTTAAAACATAGAAGTAGAAATCGATATGCTACTTAAAAAAATATGTGAACATATACTTTCATAATCCGGTGAAACATTTTTTATCAACAAAAATGATAAATCATAAAAATGTAAAGTTAATTTATTATTTTTAAAATACACATGGTTTTATCAAAATAAATTATTTATTAATATGTAAAATTATAATTCTTAAAATTTTTATTTTTGTTGTTTTTCTTAGAATATTTCAAGTTATTTATTAATATGTCTTTATATTTTTATGTTTGTTATTTTTCGGGAGTTCTAAAGTTATTTCAAAATTATGTTTAATTTATAATTTTAAAAATTTAGTTCTTTCTACCTTTCTATTTACTTATATAAAATATTTATCTCAATAACTCTAATTTGTTTGTTTTTCATTTTCTATAATTAATGTTCTTTATTAGTGTAATAATGTACAAATATTACTCTTATTATGTTATAAAAGTTCAAAGTCATATTACCTCTTAATTACAGTGACTTTTTATTCTTAGGAATTTATTATGTTAAATGTAATATTTATTTAAATGTGAAAATTATTTTTTAATATTTTTTGTGTAAGCCAAATAAAATTAAAAGAAATAGGAATTGTGTATGTGTCATTTTTTTGAATCTTTTTTTCGTAATTAATTCTCTCTTTTGTTCTCTTTTATGTTATTTTTAAATTTTATATTTTTTCCAATATAAGTTGTCGCAAAAATAATTGGATATCTAAACCTAGTATAATGATAATAATAATAATAATAAGTATGAAATTTAACTAATTAAGATTTCTAAACTTTTCTTTATTTAAAATTTAATTATTAAAAAGTCATTAATACAAATATTAAATTAATCTAATATTGTACAATAAAAATAATTAAAACATGTGATGATTGGGTCATGACGAGCACAAGTAATAGTAATTGTGGAGAATGATTTATAATAGTGTTGGCTAGCTATATAGTCATGAATACTAACTATTAATAGTAATCCGAGTTATACATTGCCGATAAAATTATACTAAGAATATAATTTATAAAATTACAAATAAGCATAAAAGAACGATTAGATGAAAATTTTACATATATATATATATAAATTATACTAATAAAATCTCAAATAAAAAAGAAAAAAATGGTCACAAGCTGTAACGACCTGTTTAGTCGTTTTGAGCAGTGGAGTATTTTCTGGTAATAACTGTCTGAGTCGACAGATCCTACGACGGACCGTCATGGGCACGACGGACCGTCGAGAGGGTCTCGTTCCAAAACACTTAGAATTCTGAAAATTGGGTAATGAGATCGACTCTCTGAACTTCGCGACGAAATGGCAGGACAGACCGTCATAGGCATGACGGGCCGTCACAGACCCTTAGTGAAATTTAGTCTCTGAACTTTGTGAGGGAAGCAGTAGGACGGACCGTCGCAGGCACGACGGGCCGTCACAGGCTGCGTAAGCCTGCCTGGGTCGGATTTCTGTTAAATATTTTAAGGGGCGTTTTGGACTATTCCTGCTTATAATTAAAAAGTTAGTGGGTTAATATTAATAATTCAATTACTTGGGGGTTAAAGGAGATAACCTTGAATTAATTAGTGGGTTACTTTTGTCATCTTTTATACTTAATTATATGCTAATTAGGGTAAAAGAAAAAGGATTTGAATAAGGAAAAAGAAGGAAAGAGACAGAAAGAGAGGAAGAACGATCGAGAGAAGAGAGAAACGAAGAAGAAAGCAAAGACTTTGAGGATAGCTTGCTTGATCACAAATTCTTCGGTGAAGGTAGGTTATGGTTCATGCCATTTCATAGTAAACTCTTAATAGCGAATGATATGTATTGGGTAGTATTGTAAACCCTTCTATATGCTTAATTGTGTGTTGCCTGATGTGATGATATAATTGTGATAAAATAAGCATGATGAGGCTATTGAATCCTAAATCTTGAAAACCTCTTTGTTAATGATGATGTCTTGGTATAAAAGAAGGCTTGATGAACTAAAATAATGAGGTTAGTGAATCGGGTGTCACGTTCCGACACCAGGATAGTATATGGATCGAGTGTCACGTTCCGACACCAGGATAGTATGATGAGGATCAGAGTGTCACGTTCCGACACCAGGATAGTATATGGAGCGGGTGTCACGTTCCAACACTAGGATAGTATATGGATCAGAGTGTCACCTTCCGGCACTAGGATAGAATGAGGATCGGAGTGTCACGTTCCGACACCAGGATAGTATATGGATCGGAGTGTCATGTTCCGGCACCAGGATAGTATGATGAGGATCGGGGTGTCACGTTCCGGCACCAGGATAGTAAAGAGAATGAATCTTGAAATAAGTTAATATACTCAATTTAATGAACCTATTTCCCAAATGAGTATGGTATTGAGGCTTGAGTCCTCATGGGTGTACTTGGCGTACTTATTAATGATCATAGTACTTGTTGTTGCTACCTGTTGAGTATTGTAGTTGATTTTATCATATTATCTGATATATATTGCTTTCTATTTCGAGTTGGCCGATGATATCTACTCAGTACTTGTGTTTTGTACTAACCCCTACTTGTATGTTTTCTCTTTGTTATTTGTGGAGTGCAACAAACGTACCGTCGTCTTCAACTCAACCGCAACTCTAGCCAGTCTTCATTACACCAGATTTCAGGGTGAGCTAATGCTTCTAGCTTGGACTGGATCTTCTTCTTCATGTCTTGATGCCTTGAAGTTCCGGCATGGACTAGCTTTTTATTTATTTTAGCTTCTTAGATACTCGTAGATTTAGTAATTTGAGGATAGATGTTCTTGTGATGATGACTTCCAGATTTTGGGGATAGTAATTGATAAATGTTAGAAGTTGTTTATTGGTTATATTAATGAGTTTAAGTCTTCCGCATTACTTTTCATGTTTATTATTTGTAAATGTTGGGGTTTAGATTGGTTGGTTCGCTCACATAGTAGGATAAGTGTGGGTGCCACTCGCGGCTCGATTTGGGTCGTGACAAACTTGTTATCAGAGCATTAGGTTCGTTGGTCTCATCACACAAGAACGAGTCTAGTAGAGTCTTAAGGAACGGTAGGGGGACGCCTTTACTTTTCTTTAAGAGGCTATAAGACTTTAGGAAAATTCCATTCTTTCTTTCTTCCTTTCGTGGTATTACTTGGATCCAATTGATATCTAGGTGATACAAATTGGTATCTGACCATCTTCACTCTATTTCGCAGATGGTTAGAACTAGAGCAACAATTGCGCCAACAACAACACCGGCAAGACAAGATGCGTCTGAGCCAGCCACTGGGGCTGTAGCTCGAAGAGGAGTAGTGGCAAGAGGCCGTGGAAGAGGTCGCGGGAGAACGTCCTCTAGAGGAAGAGTACAAGAACCTATCCCATCTACTAACTAGGGCGGTGACTCCTCCACCGACTGATGAAGTGGTAAGAGAGGGTGAGAAAGGGGAGATTGAACAAGTGCAGAATGAGGAATTACCACCCCAACCTACCCCAGAGATGATTAATCAGGTTCTTGCTTATATTAGCGGGTTATATGATCAAGGCCAGACACCTCCAGTGTTTTCTGCACCAGCACCTCAGGTACCGGAGGTACAACATGCAGCTACTGTTGCTCCCCGTATGGATGCCTCATTTGAAATTGGCACGTTTCCTCGGTTGACTACAGGGCCTATAATGACAAGTGATCAGCATGAACTTTTCAGTAAGTTCTTGAAATTGAAACCTCCAGTCTTCAAGGGTGCTGAATCTGAGGATGCCTACGATTTTCTAGTCGATTGTCATGAGTTACTACATAAAATGGGCATAGTGGAACGATTTGGCGTGGAGTTTGTAACCTATCAGTTTCAGGGAAATGCCAAAATGTGGTGGCGGTCACATGTTTAGTGTCAACCCGCACAAGCACCACCTATGACTTGGGCGTCATTCTCTAGTTTATTTATGGAGAAGTATATCCCCCGGACCTTGAGGGATAGGAGGAGAGATGAGTTCTTAATCCTAGAGCAAGGCAGGATGTCGGTTACTGCGTACGAGGCTAAGTTTCGTGCATTATCCAGGTATGCCACCCAACTTTGTTTCAGTCCACAAGAGCGGATTCGCCGTTTTGTGAAGGGGTTGAGGTCAGAGTTGCGGATTTCAGCCTTACAGGTAGCGGCTACAGCAAAATCCTTTCAGGAAGTGGTAGACTTCGTGATAGAAGTGGAGGGAGTGAAGCCAGATGACTTCACCATGGCATCGACATCAAAAAGGATTCGTAAGGGAGGTGAGTTTAATGGTTCATACTCCAGAGGGCAGGGTTCAGGAGGTTACCCAGCCCGACCAATTCAGTCCTCACTGCAGATTGTAGTTGGGGGTCCACCGCAGACCGGTCAACATTTCTTTGAGTTTGGTGGTTACCCCCAGACTTCGTCATTCTCACAGAGGCCGATGCTTGAATCCAGAGAGTGTTATGGATTTGGGGAGACTGGACATATTAAGAGGTATTGTCCAAAACAAAGTTACAGACCTCTAATAGTCAGAGGTAGAGGTGGTCATGGAAGAGGCCGTCATTCTGGAGGACGTGGTGGCCGAGGTAATGGTGGTCACCAAAATGGCCGGGGTAACGGGCAAACTGGAGCCACTACAGCACAACATGGTAGGGGCAACGGGCAGACAAACGATAGGGCCCATTGTTAAGCTTTCCCTGGGAGATCTGAAGCGGAGACATCTGATGCTGTCATCACAGGTAATCTTTTGGTTTGTGATTGCATGGCTTCTGTATTGTTTGATCCTGGATCCACATTTTCTTATGTATCTTCCTCATTTGCTACTGGTCTTAATTTACATTGTGAATTGCTTGACATGCCTATTCGTGTTTCTACTCCGGTGGGTGAGTCTGTGATAGTTGAAAAGGTATATAGCTCTGGTCTGGTGACTTTTGTGGGGAGCAACCTTATGTAGACTTGGTTATCTTAGAAATGGTTGATTTTGATGTAATTCTGGGTATAACTTGGCTTTCTCTGAATTTTGCGATCTTAGATTGTAATGCTAAAACTGTGACGTTGGCAAAGCCTGGGACAGATCCGTTAGTGTGGGAGGGTGACTACACTTCCACTCCGGTTCGTATCATCTCCTTTCTTCGTGCTAAGAGAATGGTTAGTAAGGGTTGTTTAGCTTTCTTGGCACACCTCAGGGATGATACTACTCAAGTACCTTCAATTGAGTCGGTTTCGATAGTCCGTGAGTTTCTGGATGTGTTCCCTACAGATCTTCCTAGTATGCCACCAGATAGGGACATGGATTTTTGCATTGATTTGGAACCGGGTACTCGCCCCATTTCTATACCCCCTTATAGAATGGCTCCCGCGGAGTTAAGAGAGTTAAAGGCCCAACTTCAAGAGTTGTTAAGCAAAGGCTTCATTAGACCAAGCGCATCCCCTTGGGGTGCTCCGGTTTTGTTTGTGAAGAAGAAGGATGGAAGTTTTCGGATGTGCATAGACTACAGACAACTGAATAAGGTAAATCTTAAGAACAAGTATCCTCTTCCTCGCATCGATGATTTTTTCGATAAGTTACAAGGTGCTTGTACCTTCTCAAAAATCGATTTGAGATATAGTTACCATCAATTGAAAATACGGGCAACGGATGTGCCCAAGACTGCTTTTCGGACCAGATATGGGCATTATGAGTTCCTAGTAATGTTTTTTGGGCTTACGAATGCCCCTGCCGCTTTCATGAGCTTGATGAATGGGATTTTTAAGCCATATCTTGATCTCTTTGTCATTGTATTCATTGATGATATACTGGTATACTCAAAGAGCAAGAAAGAGCATGAGGAGCACTTGAGAATTGTATTGGAAATGTTGAGGGAGAAAAAGCTTTATGCCAAATTCTCCAAGTGTGAGTTTTGGCTAGATTCAGTGTCTTTCTTAGGGCACGTGGTGTATAAGGATGGAGTGATGGTGGATCCATCTAAGATTGAAGCAGTGAAGAATTGGGAGAGACCTACTTATGTTACGGAGGTAAAGAGCTTTGTGGGTTTAGCTAGCTACTACCGTCGATTTGTCAAGGGATTTTCCTCAGTTGCTTCCCGACTGACAAATTTGACTAAGCAAAGTGTTCCATTTGTATGGTCGGACGAGTGCGAAGAAAGCTTTCAGAAGCTCAAGACCTTGTTGACTACTGCACCAATTCTCACCTTTCCAGTGGAAGGTAAGAACTTCATTGTTTATTGTGATGCATCCTATTCTGGGTTGGGTGCAGTGCTAATGCAAGAGAAAAATGTAATTGCTTATGCATTGAGGCAATTAAAGGTGCATGAACGTAATTATCCGACCCATGATTTGGAATTGGCTGCGGTCGTGTTTGCATTAAAGCAATGGAGACACTATCTATATGGGGTTAAGTGTAAAGTCTATACGGATCATCGTAGCCTGCAGTATGTTTTTACTCAGAAAGATTTGAATTTGAGACAGAGGAGATGGATGGAACTACTTAAGGACTACGATATCACTATCTTGTATCATCCGGGAAAGACTAATGTTGTGGCAGACGCTTTAAGTAGAAAAGCAGGAAGCATGGGAAGTCTAGCTCACTTGCAAGTTTCTACACGTCCATTGGCTAGAGAGGTTCAGACTCTGGCTAACGACTTTATGAGGTTAGAACTAAATGAGAAGGGAGGATTTTTGGCCTGTGTGGAGGCAAGATCTTCCTTTCTTGACAAGATTAAGGGAAAGCAGTTTACTGATAAAAAACTGATCCGGATCCGAGATAAGGTGTTGCGAGGAGAGGCTAAGGAAGCACAAATCGATGAGGCAGGTGTTTTGAGAATTAAGGGAAGGGTATGTGTACCCCGCGTCGATGATTTGATCCACACTATTCTTACAGAGGCTCATAGTTCGAGGTATTCTATACATCCGGGTGCAACCAAGATGTATCGTGATCTAAAGCAACATTTTTGGTGGAGTAGAATGAAGCGTGACATTGTGGAGTTTGTCGCCAAATGTCCAAATTATCAGCAAGTAAAGTATGAATACAAGAGGCCTGGAGGAGCACTTCAAAGAATGCCCATTCCTGAATGGAAGTGGGAGAGAATTGCAATGGATTTCGTGGTTGGTCTTCCCAAGACAATGAGTAAGTATGACTCCATTTGGGTAATTTTTGATAGGTTAACTAAGTCTGCTCACTTCATTCTGGTCAAGGTGACTTACAGTGCAGAGAAGTTAGCCAAACTTTACATCTCAGAAATTGTTCACTTGCATGGAGTTCCACTTTCCATCATATCAGATAAAGGTACGCAGTTTACCTCTAAGTTTTGGAAAACATTGCATGCTGAATTAGGTACTAGGTTGGATCTTAGTACCGCATTTCATCATCAGACCGATGGTCAGTCTGAGCGAATGATTCAAGTGTTGGAGGATATGCTTCGTGCATGTGTGATAGAATTTGGTGGTCATTGGGATAACTTTCTACCCTTAGCAGAATTCTCATACAATAATAGCTATCACTCAAGTATTGATATGGCCCCATTTGAAGCACTGTATGGGAGAAGATGTAGGTCTCCCATTGGGTGGTTTGATGCATTTGAGGTTAGACCTTGGGGTACTGACCTTCTGAGGGAATCGTTAGATAAAGTGAAATGCATTCAAGAAAAGCTTTTAGCTGCTCAAAGTAGACAAAAAGAATATGCAGATCGAAAGGTTAGAGACTTGGAGTTTATGGAGGGTGAGCAAGTCTTGCTGAAGGTTTCGCCCATGAAAGGGGTGATGCGTTTTGGTAAAAGAGGTAAGATAAGCCCAAAGTATATTGGTCCATTTGAAGTTCTGAAGCGTGTGGGGGAGATGGCTTATGAATTGGCCTTACCTCCAGGACTGTCAGGAGTACATCCGGTATTTCATTCGTTGGGATTCGGTTCTGCTTGATGAAAATTTGTCTTATGAGGAGGAGACTGTTGCTATTTTAGATAGAGAAGTTCGCAAGTTGAGATCAAGGGAGATTGCATCCATCAAAGTTCAATGGAAGAATCGACCAGTTGAAGAAGCCACTTGGGAGAAGGAGGCTGATATGCAAGAAAGATACCCACACCTGTTTCCCGATTCAGGTACTCCTCTTCGCCCTTGTTTTCCTTCTTGTGATCGTTCGAGTACGAACGATGGGTAAATTGGTATCTATTGCAACGACCTGTTTAGTCATTTTGAGCAGTGGAGTATTTTCTGGTAATAACTGTCTGAGTCGACGGATCTCACGACAGACCGTCATGGGCACGACGGACCGTCGAGAGGGTCTCGTTCCAAAAAACTTAGAATTCTGAAAATTGGGTACTGAGATCGACTCTCTGAACTTCGCGACGAAATGGCAGAACGGACCGTCACAGGCATGACGGGCCGTCACAGACCCTTAGTGAAATTTAGTCTCTGAACTTTGTGACGGAAGCAGCAGGACGGACCGTCGCAGGCACGACGGGCTGTCACAGGCTGCGTAACCCTGCCTGGGTCGGATTTCTGTTAAATGTTTTAAGGGGAGTTTTGGACTATTCTTGCTTACAATTAAAAAGTTAGTGGGTTAATATTAATAATTCAATTACTTGGGGGTTAAAGGAGATAACCTTGAATTAATTAGTGGGTTACTTTTGTCATCTTTTATACTTAATTATATGCTAATTAGGGTAAAAGAAAAAGGGTTTGAATAAGGAAAAAGAAGGAAAGAGACAGAAAGAGAGGGAGAACGACCGAGACAAGAGAGAAACGAAGAAGAAAGCAAAGACTTTGAGGATAGCTTGCTTGATCACAAATTCTTCGGTGGAGGTAGGTTATGGTTTATGCTATTTCATAGTAAACTCTTAATAGCGAATGATATGTATTGGGTAGTATTGTAAACCCTTCTATATGCTTAATTGTGTGTTGCATGATGTGATGATATAATTGTGATAAAATAAGCATGATGAGGCTATTGAATCCTAAATCTTGAAAACCTCTTTGCTAATGATGATGCCTTGGTATAAAAGAAGGCTTGATGAACTAAAATAATGAGGTTAGTGGATCGGGTGTCATGTTCTGACACCAGGATAGTATATGGATCGGGTGTCACGTTCCGAAACCAGGATAGTATGATGAGGATCGGAGTGTCACGTTTCGACACCAGGATAGTATATGGATCGGGTGTCACGTTCCGACACCAGGATAGTATATGGATCGGAGTGTCACGTTCCAGCACAGGATAGAATGAGGATCGGAGTGTCACATTCCGACACCAGGATAGTATATGGATCGGAGTGTCACCTTCCGGCACCAGGATAGTATGAGGATCGGAGTGTCACGTTCCGACACAAGGATAGTATGATGAGGATCGGGGTGTCACGTTCCGACACCAGGATAGTAAAGAGAATGAATCTTTAAATAAGTTAATATACTCAATTTAATGAACCTATTTTCCAAATGAGTATGGTATTGAGGCTTGAGTCCTCATGGGTGTACTTGGCGTACTTATTAATGATCATAGTACTTGTTGTTGCTACCTGTTGAGTATTGTAGTTGATTTTATCATATTATCTGATATATATTGCTTTCTATTTCGAGTTGGCCGATGATATCTACTCAGTACTTGTGTTTTGTACTGACCCCTACTTGTATGTTTTCTCTTTGTTATTTGTGGAGTGCAGCAAACGTACCGTCGTCTTCAACTCAACCGCAACTCTAGCCAGTCTTCATTACACCAGATTTCAGGGTGAGCTAATGCTTCTAGCTTGGACAAGATATTCTTCTTCATGTCTTGATGCCTTGAAGTTCCGGCATGGACTAGCTTTTTATTTATTTTATCTTCTTAGATACTCGTAGATTTAGTAATTTGAGGATAGATGTTCTTGTGATGATGACTTCCAGATTTTGGGGATAGTAATTGATAAATTTTAGAAGTTGTTTATTGGTTATATTAATGAGTTTAAGTCTTCTGCATTACTTTTCATGTTTATTATTGGTAAATGTTGGGGTTTAGATTGGTTGGTTTGCTCACATAGTAGGATAAGTGTGGGTGCCACTCGCGGCTCGATTTGGGTCGTGACACAAGCTTACATTTAAGTAGTTCTAATATTACCCAATTCTTATTACCTTCCCTTTTTCTCTATAAAATTTATTTTTAATATTTAACTTTTCGAAGTTCACATATATTGATTTCTTAATAAATTTCATATTTAATCTAAATATTTTTCATAGTTTCTCTTTTATAAAATTATGTGATAAAAAAAATCTTTTTATTAAAGTAATTATTGATATTAATATGTAATTTTATTTTAATGTTTTCATAACCGCGCGAAGCGCGGCTAAGTACACTGGTAGAAAAAGAATGTGGAGAGTTGTTATGTTATTAATGTTCCATAAATATTTATAGTAAAATAAGTAATTTACTTTTACAATACATTAGTTAATATATATAATTTATTATTATTATACCCACATTTTTGTCTATCTTATTTCCTTTGACATGAGATTTCTGGGACAAGCCTGCTTCTCCACCAACCAGCTCCATATTTAGTATGTTGTCTCTTCTTCCCAATCTTCTTTTGTTTATCTATAACACTTCTTAAAGAACATTTTAAAAGAGGTATTTTTACTAAATAATCTTATTATGATACTTTGAAATTATGTCGAAATTCGATTACTATTACTTTATCTAATTGTTGAATAGTAAGGTTATTATGAGAAAAAATAGACCTTTTTGATTAATGGATAAGTAAAACTTAAAAACAAAGTTATATGATGGTCAAGTAAAATGAAGTGGCTGGGTATTTCTTAATATAAGGTGGCCAGAGAACTTAACGATTTTCCAAACATTTATCTTGTTTTATTCTTTTATCTTCTTTTAATTGGAAAAGGGTAAAAAAATTACCCTTAAACTATTCGAAAAGGTGAAAAAATACCTCTCATTCACCTATTGGGTTAAAAATACCTCTCAATCCACCTTTTTGGTCCATTATTACCCTTAAAACTAATAACCTTTTATTTTTTATTTTTTATTTTTTATTATTATTAATTAATATGTGACATCTTTCTATTGGATAAATTTAAACTGCAACCCACCAAAAAAAAATTTACCCCATTTGACACATATCCACGTTCTTTGACCCAAACTAAATTAAAAGTTCATCAAAATTAAAATAATGCATATGTTCACATCATTGGTCAACCAAGAACTAGCTAATTTAATGCCAATTAGAATTAGAAAGCTCTTCTTGATTGTATTTAAATTTGGTCAATGCCAGTTATGCCAGCAATAAAGTAAATTCAAATACAACTTTTTAGTTTAACTCCACTATGAAAAATTGAAACGTTTGAAAAGGGCATGAACCAAAAGGAAGAAACAAGAATACTCAAATCAAGTTACCTCAATGCCACAAGGAAAACACAATCAAGAACAATTTTTTTGGTGCAACTCTACCATGAAAAAAATGAATCTTTTGAAAAGGGTATGAACCAAAAGGAAGAAAGAAACAAGACCCAAGTCAGATTACCTCAATGCCACCACAAAAGCACAATTAAGAAGATCTATTTAGTGCAACTTGCCCTTAAATATTGAATCTTTATCTTTTCATATGAGTGTGAACCAAAAGGAAGAAACAAGAAAGATCAAATCCACAAACAATCAAGAAGAGCTTTTTAGTTCCAATTGATCTGACCAAATTCAAATACCAATATGTCCATTTCAAATTTTAATACTAATTGATTCAATCATTAATTTTATCTTGGAATTGTTGAATAAGGAAAGAGAATAAATAAAATAGGTTATTAGGCTTAAGGAAGAGAGAAGATATTATCTCATCTACTATTTTTTATAAAATTTTCAACTGGATTTGGATCAAAGAATTTGAATATGGGTCGAATGGATAAAAAAAAATTGAAAAAATTACTTAACTACACTTCTTTACTTACCTTAATATCCATTTATCTTTGCTTATTATAAAAATTTCCCAATCAATAAAATCTGTAAGATACATAAAGATTTTTCACCTTTTTTACAGCCAATACCCACGTTTTCATTTTAAATCTATCTCCTTTTTTTCAACCAACACACGTTTCCCATCACCAATTATACTCTTCCATTAGATTCATAAAATCTCTCCACTTCCTTAGAAGTTAAAAGTTTCAAATCCATTTGATTTTCAGTAGGAGTCTCCCTCAAGTTTATCGATTTTTAAGTTTTTAATAGGTAAGAATTTTATTTTCCATTGTTGTCTTCTTCATGCTTTTTACTGATATATATGGAATCGGGTCCATCTCATACTAATGATAATCGTACATATGATTCTGATGATGAAATGTGGGCCGAGAACAGATCTACGCAATTGTATGACCCATTAGCGATGAAGGGCAAGAGTGTTCTGAAGCCAAAATAAAAAGGTTGGAGAAACCTCCATAAAAGGGGGAAGAAAAGAGACATGTGTTGTTTCCCAACCCACACTTTCTAAGGTATATGTTTAAACAAAATTTTATAATTTTATGATTTTGTTATGCTGTTCGTTGTGTTTGCAGAAATAGTTTAAATGAATTAATAGTGAAGATACATTACTTATCAATTCAATGTTTTCATAGTATGTTAGAACAATATCGACTTATAATGGTTAATTTTGTATTTTGCTGATACATTAAAATCCTAAGTTCACATTGATGCATGTGTGTGTGAAATCGAATTAAGAATCATGTAATTCTGAAGACAGATTCACTAATTTTACCATTCATGTATCTTTAATCATGTTAATTTCAAAGTTTGTGAAAGCATAATGTGTTGTACATTTTTGAAGGTGTATCAAATGCATATATTGATGTATTAATGTATCTTTCATTGTTTTAATGTTTTAATGGTGTATCTAAGCATGATATTGTTTATCGATGCATATGGCATATCATATACATATAATGTATCTATCATATGCATTCATATAATTCAAATGTCTTATACATATATGTAATTAGTATATCTTATTGAAATTTATAAAACATATTGTTAGTGTCCTTTAGAGTTTTTTCCTCAAAATAATTTAAGTATTTGGTTGGTTGGACTGATGTTAATTACTCATGTATCGTAAGCATTTAACGACGGGTTTGATATGATGTCATTATAAAACCATGATGTATCTACTGAATTTACAAATTATCTTCAATATATCATTCACTTTCCATTAGATCATATGTTTGAGATTAGACAAGTATAATTTTATATTTTGTTTGATACAGTATATGTGTTTAAACAGGTCATGAATCATGTTATCAAAAAAATATCAGCACATCCATTGAGATTTGGAGCAACGTCCAATTTTGATTTTGTGAATGAAATGAAAAATCATAAAGGATCAAGGCGTTTAAATGTTCAAGAATACAATTTTTTGACCATACTTGAACATTCCAAAATGCAATTTCCAGGGTCAATTACTAAGTGTTTGTTGTTGTTGGAGGTGCAACAGGAGAACAAAAATGTATTGCATGTTCGTCATTCTAATGGGACTGTATTGCAGTTCAATATAAAGGAATTCGCTATTGTAACTGCCTTAAATGCAAAGAAAATATTAAGGATTTTTCATACTCGACATGAACTCCGAGTCGATTATTACAAAGATATTTTCTTGATTTAACTGCAGGTATAACCAAGAGTCGCTTGATGCAACATTTTGTATTGGGAGACCTCACAGGATGTTGTTCCGATGGCAATATTATACTTCATCGATACTTTCCTGTTATGCCATCTTGGTGAGACTTTCATACGAATTGAAGAATTTCTAATTGTCGAAGATGATAGGTACGAATTGTATCCTTGGGATCAGATTGAATTCGATAAGTTAATTACATCACTCAGACAAGACTTCAACCAAAGCAAACAGATGTATCGCTTATTTGGTGTGCCTTATGCACTCAACTATGTACTTATGAATGTGCTTCTAGTCTAAATCCAGAGTAAGCTATTAAAGTAGCGAATGGTATTCCCAGAATTTGTAATTGGACGGTCGTGGCTAAAAGCCAAAATATGAAAAATTTATGTCCAACATTTTTTCCAAGGTAACATTATTTTTAAATTTGTAAATAACAGTTTTTCAATAAGCTTTCTAATTTTTTGTAAATAACAATTTACATATGATACATAATATTGTTATGTATCATATAACCATTTAAAATGCAGAATGCATGTTCAAACATTGAACCTACACCAGAATAAGTGGAAGCCCTTGAGTTACCTAATATTCAAGATGCTTATAGTCGTGAACCATCCACAACAACAGTTCATGCAAACAAAGTGCAAACAAAATATCAGTCGGGTTTTGAGGATTTCTCAACAAGCCCTCCTGATCATTTATTGATAAAATCATTACGTGTGTCTAGTACATAATCTTCACCACCTCCAAAAGTAGAAAGAAAATTGATACACCTAAAACAAAAGTGTCGGAACCTAAATTGTTAGAGTAGTTAAGGCCGCCATTAAATCAATCATTCTCAATGTTAGATGAAAAACCTACACCACCTGCTAATGTATATTCTGTCTATGTCTCTCTACAAGTCCAAAAAGATAAATTTATATATCCTGATATTGAGGAATTGAAACAATATTTGATGAAATATGAAAGTAATTATATCAATTTTTTTGGGTGTTTATTCATAAATATAAATGTGAATGTTATTTTCTTTAATAGGTTGACAGTAAATTTGAGTATCTTGTGAATTTGATAAAGACAAATCACTCTGAGATGATGACTTCTAGGATTAAGGACGACGACCAACAACCAAAGATATTGCATATGTGTTTTATTTATGTTTTTAACTTTCATAAGTCATTATGTTACAAACTTAATTCATGAAGGAGATGGGTGGCTAGTCTACATCGTACATGGTTAAAGTTTCCGATAAAAAAGGCAATGATGGACATCAAACAAGTACATTTAAGCTTGATCAACAATCAACCTCATCGATATAAATGGATTTTAACAATGATAATCAAAACATTGGTGTTGTTGATATTCAAGTTTATTTTACTTTATTCATTGTATATATCCAATTATATAATTTATTAGTAACATATTTTGTTTGATAAAAAATATGTTTAAAAAATACACACTGAAGATACATTGAAGAATCATCAAGAAACGAAGGATGTTTCAGAACTTCAATCTTCATATGCAATTATTCATCATACTACAGAAACAACTGAGCATAAGAGGGTAATATTATCATCGTAAATTGACTATTAGTATACATCAAAATTGTAGTGATACATCAAACTGTGCCATTATGATCAATTGTAGTATACTTATATGATTCTGATACATTGCAGCTTACTTGTATGATTCTGATGCATTACTTATATGATTCTGATACATATTTTAATGTTTACATTAGTAGTTTTTCAATTTGGTGTGTGTCATACTTTACATTTTAATTATGTGTGTATATGATACATTTTGTTACAAGATACATACAAGTGTGACTAATTCAATTGATTGTCTACTATATGCAATTCTTAGTTTGATGCAATATGCCCTTGCCACATTACAGTTTACTTGTATGCTTCTGATACATATTTTTAATGTTTACACTAATAGTGTTTTTCAAATTGGTGTGTCTGATAACTTATATTTTAATTATATGTGTATATGATACATTCTGGTGCTAGATACATACCAGGGTGATTAATTAAAGTTGGTTGTATACTATATGTAATTCATAGTTTGATGTAACCTTTCCTTCATACATTTACAATCCTTTGTATGTTATTCTTTATTGTTTAATATATCTGAAATTGTATAATATGTTGCTATTCAGGATGATCCATCAGCAGAAATGCTTTAATCCAACACCAACTAGTTTGTGTCAGATACTGTTATATTTGATAAATCGATAATTTATATTTCATGTATCATTTAAATATTATATGATTTATCAAATCTTATTTAATTATCAATAAATATCATATAGGATTCTTCAACATATGGTACAATATCATCTGAAACTCGAGAAGTCATTAATACACTTATTGCTGATCTCGAAATATTTCCTATTCCTATTAAATCAAATAGTGTGACAAATTCAAGGATTTAACCAACAATCAAAGTTTGCTTTTGGACAATCAATTACCAATTGATACATCATTCGCGGAGATTGTTGTTCGAAGCGATATGAATACTCTTCATGGACGTATCAGGATGCCTTAAAAAACTGCAAATCTCCTTATTTAACTTCATTTGAGTCAAGTGAAAAAGGAAAAGACGTCATGGAGGATGTAATTCGTCCAAATTTTTCCATTTGAAGGTTGTGAGAACACAAATCGAGCCCCTTCATATCTGATTGATGAGTTTGTTGAGTGAGTTTCTACAGGTCTTCTCAAAACTCATGCTAAAAAGTAAGTTTTTTATTTTTTCATGAATTTTTTCGATTCTAAAATTACAACTCTTTTTCCACTTTTAAATAACATCTTTCCTCTACACTAAATAATACATCAGAAGATAAGTACAGAGCAAGAACCTCTTCATTGGGTTTTGAAATGATGGATTATGTTGTTGCTATATGTCCTGTAAAAATTAATTTTATGCCATGTCCCAGTCGAAAGACTGCTAGACTGATCAAGTGAACTTGACATGTATATGTGAATTTCATGTGACTGGAAATGTATCATTTATAGTTATATTAAGTATATGATACAATCAGCTATAAGGTACTATATATATGTCAATGTCATATATCATTTTCAGTATCTAATATTTTATTTTCATTATTTTTCTTTTCAAATCTATAATTATTTTTTTAATTTTTTTGTGTATCACATCGATGTGTTTTTTACTACCTTCGCAAAATATCAAAACTTCGAAGCATGAATCAATACAGATACAAAACAGTCAATTGTTTGTTCAATTCACATATCAACAGTATCCATGAAAGGTATTATAACAATGAGGCTGATGATGATATCAGCACACAAGAGCACATTGATCGTACGGGAGCTGTATCAGTACATGAGAGGTCAATAATCAACGTCATGAAAGGATTCTCAATACCAGCTAGAATACCATGGCATCTTGTGGACGATGTTAATATTCCGATTAATTATGATCAGAATTTTCATTGGGTGTTAGTTATTGTTGAATTGAATCAGAGGTTAATACGCGTGTATGACTCTTCTTTGGGCACAAGGAAACGAGTATATTCTGAGGAGATCAAAAATTTATCAAGGATGTTACCTTCTTACTTCCTTGACAAAGATTTTTTTGAAAAAACATAGCGGACAAACCGTCCAAAACTTGATGCATATAAGGATAAATAAACTGGTACTTTTAGAGTCACGTAATCCTTTCAACATTGAATACGCTGAAGGCATCATGCAACACGAAGACGATAGCCTGTAAGTATTTAAATTCTGGACTACAATAAAATGTAAAAGTTTTTTTACAAATTTATATTCGGCATTTTGTTGTAGGGACTGCGGGTTATACGTAGCTACACTTGCGGAGTTTTTGAGTGACCAACTTGTTATACCACCTATGTATGCAATAGATATGCAACATTCTTGTGGAGATACGACAGCGACAAAGTCAAGGGTGGATACATAAGTGAGAATGACAATACACCAATGTCTAAGGGTCAATTCACAATACCAAGTGAACAAGATTTCATTAACATAGATTAGTACTTAGTATGGATAGCATGAACATTTTTCATGTTTTTTGTTTTGAAGATAATTTCGTTTTTATGTGTTTCTCTAAAAAACTTAGTTGTGTTACAGTATTTTGTTACTTATTAACATTCTGTGTTTTCAACATATTGCTTTAGATACATTTGTTGCTTTATAACGTTATGCTTCACAATCATCATTGTTTGAGTATATTTTGGTAGTTTACTTACGAAGTTATGTATATGATACATAAGTTTTAAAGTATAGTGTACATGAATTTTATTCACATATACCAATTGCATTTATGTATAAGACACCTGAATTATATGTATGTATATGATACATCATATGCATAAACAAACAAATCATATAAATGCTATTAATTGAAAGGCAATACTGGTAAGGAAAAATATATCAAAATTATAATTGTATCTCATATAGTTTTAATAGTTTTAATGTATGATTCATTACTAGTATATATTGTAAATAGTACAACATAATGCAGTGTATATGATACATATAGTACAAACTTGAAAATACAAGTTTGGGACACGTAAATTTGTTTAAATCATGATTATGGTATTGGATCAATATTTCATTCATTTACACAATTATTATTTTCCACAGTTTATACATTTAGATTTATTTATATATGTAACAGTATAAGAATAATTTTATATTTATTATAAACTTGGCAAACAATTCTCAACAAATGCATTTAGTTGAACAGCAAAATAAATTGTGTAACAAATACACTTTATTTAATTCAAGTACTAAAGTGAAAAATACATATAAGTGGAAATTTATTAACCATGACCACCAATATCCTATTTTAAAACATTATTTTGATTCTCTTTCGGGAAGAAAGTAAAAGTTCTCCTGTTGTGTCCTTCTTGTCCATATTGCCCACAAGAATTTTTTTTCACTGTTATCTTCTCATCCGCATTTTTCTTTCTTTGCATCCTTGGGCGTCTAGCCAACCTTCTATGCCTAGGTGGTAGGACAATTTCCTGTAAAAGATAGTCTGTAATGATCCAATCCTCCTTATCTGGCAATGGAACCATTGTAACCTCATACGTTTTTTCTAATGTATCAGGCTCGTAGTAATCAGAGTAATATGGGTGCAAATCTGTAACATTTTCGTGCTTCAAAACTACAATTGTGTGTGCGCAAGGTATCTCATTATGTTTAAATCTTCCATACGTACATGTTTTCCACTCAAGGCATACAATGTATCTTCTTCCGGCTTCATAAACTGAGAAGTTATATTCAGATGATGGAACAACCTGAAAATAATAAGAAGTTAGTCATACATTATATAATATACAACTTATATATTATTCCCAAGAAATGATTATCAGTGAAAATCATCCGAGTTTTTAGTACATAAAATAGAAAGTTAGGGATAAATACATTCATCTTTGAACTTTTGGATGCATTTACAATCAATATCTCCTCAAATCTTCGTCCCAATGTGTTCTTTTTATATGACGCTATTTCTCTATTTTTACTGTTCCAACTACCAAATAGAAGTCTAGCTTCCTCCAAGAAGTCTATTATAGTCAATATACGTGCATCATCAGTCATTGCTACACTCTACGATGTTTGAAGTCATCATTCTATTTCTGTTTACGATTGAATGAACTCTTGACCACTTCTCATACCCAGCATCCTCAAGGTAATCCTTCCCCCTATGATAACCTTTCACCATCTTAACCATTAATTTATGAAAATATTCCTTTTTGTATGCCTTTGCCATTGAGCAAAATATATCACTTAGTGTGTTTTTACTCCTTTTGAAGCTTGAACATACATTCTTCCAAAGATTCCATATGCATGCACAAAGAGGCACATTTGGGAACACAATGCTTACACTCTTCATAATGCTTTCATTTGTATCTGATACAATATACATGTTTTCACGCTCGCCAAATGTATTTTTGAACTGTTCAAAGAACCATATCCACGAACAGTCATTTTCAGTGCCTACAACACCATATGTCAATGGCAATATGCAACCTAATTAAAAAGCAACACACATTTAACATCATGATACATAACGTTTACACTAAGATACATTAAGTATACATATAAAACAAGTTTTACATTATATCAGTATTACAACAGTCACACCTGCATCATCGAGTGTGCTCGCTGATACAAAAGTACCTTTGTAAGCCCCACCAAGATGTGCAACGTCCACTACAACTACAGGTCTGCACATCTTGGCGCGACTTACAAAGGTACATGAATTAATTATTTTTCATCTTTTGCATCCTTATGTATGAATTTGGATACACTTTATTTAACATCCATATGTATCTCACATTTGCTTATATCCTTCGGATGGCTTACCCTTGAGCATTTCTAGTGCACATTCCTTAGCACTCCATGCTTTCTGGTATGATATCTCAACCCCATATAATGCTCGAATATCTTCAATTACATCTTGAAGCGTATGAATTCGTTTATGATTTACCAATTCAGGGGCAGTCACACCACTAATAAATACAATTGTTGCTTGTACTTTTGTTGGTATCCTATCTCGCATCGCACATGTATGTTCACCATTAAAGTATCTCATTTTGAATACATCACATTTCTTAATGCAAGAAGACTTTAAGTTCATCCACATTGTTCACTGAAGCAAACTAACACATAGCTGTCCAAATTTTTTCATCGAATTAATTCGTATAACAAAAGCAATGTTACAGTTTTTCACAACTAATGTATCTTCCATAATAAAGAACACAACCATTTCTGTTCAAAATATTTATGTATCACATAATAAATTTTATCAATACAGACCTAAAGCTATTGTCAATATGAATAATCATAATACTTACCAATTTGTTAATATCATCAAACACTTACAAATTTATCTTAACGATACATATACTAATTAGACTTATGTATCAAACACAATAGCATTTATAATTGTATTAATTAAATGCAAAATCTGAAGGAAAATAAATCAAATTAGAGAAAAAACATTTCAATACCTTTTTTTTGTCCGATCTTTTCACTCCAAAAATGAAGTTGTTCTTTATTTTATATTTGGTCATTACAGCGATGAGTGTTCCTTTATCATTACACAAATGTCCCGTCTTCACATCAGTATTGTTGGAATTTGTTATGTAATTTGTAGCATTCAATTTTGGAATTAATCAAAGTCACAAATTCTCGATACGACTAGAGCAAGAGCTTTCATATCTCTTTATGTACCTTCCACGCATACGATTTCTCCGGGATGAACAATCAAAATTATGTATATCCCCAACCATTTTCTCTGTTGTATCAATACATAGAGGATACATCCCGATTCCAGGCTCATTCTTTTTTACTTCCAGATAAAGTTTCACATACATGTCGTTCTTGATTTTCAATGGACATGAGTTTCCCTCTATAGTATATCGAATTTTAATATCTTTTCTAACACCTTCAATCTCCAACTCTGCTAAAATCAACGCTTTCAGATTCATAAATGTAATTAATTGTGCAACGACAATTCCATCAACCTTGTAATCTTCGTAATTAAAATTGATTACCCAAATTTCAGAATGCTGTAACAAAATTGAGATATTCATCTTCTAAAGCTGTTTTTTTTTCGAATTCTTAGAATGTAGATCAATATTATCAAGAAAAATTTTGTTTGATGAAGGAGTTCTAATTTGAAATTTGAATTAATCAATAAGTTACACAATGGAATAGAAAGTTTACAAACTGGACGAGCATGAATTGTGGAATTTATAGTTATTAAAAGCTAATTTACGTTTTTATTTCCATATTAGATGCAACAGCTATCAACTGGAATGTATCAAAACTTATGTATCCCGTGAAACACAACATGTATCCCGCAAACAACATTTTTAAGGGATTTTTGGTAAATAGAAAACTAGAAGGGATAGGATGTTAGTTAGTATATATAATATGTGGTTCCTATAATTTATACAAAAAAATTTTGATATGTTGGAATTTAAATTTATCCAATAAAAAGATGTCACATATAATTAATAAAAAAAAATTAAAAAAAAAAAGTTGTTAGATTTAAGGGTAATAGTTGACCAAAAAGGTGGACTGAGTGGTATTTTATTCCAATAGATGGATGAGGGATATTTTTATACCTTTTCAAATAGTTCAATGGTATTTTTGATCTTTTTCCATCTTTTAATTTAATTGGGGATAGAAAAAGGAGAAGTAAGGTGATTTGCCAACCTAGCTAATTACAAATCAAATAAAAATAGTACATACATGCTTATTCTTTTCCCAATGACTCTAAAAAGGAATTTGAGAGTCGACCCAAAACTTCAAAATAGAAACTAGAGAGTCAACAAAACTTTTATGAAGCTGTCCGATATATAGTATAGGTTAGACAGAAGAATTTTGCCTTGTATTTATTTGAGTATATTTTACATACACAAATTCAATATTGAGTTACAATACTAAAGTTGGAAAAAAGATTAGATTATGAGGTGCAATGACATCAGCCGTCCCATTCCATAATAGTTGAGCAAATTGTTGGTTGGCTGCTTCTGTTGGATGACTAGCATCAGAGAACACATAATCTGTCACATTTTTGCGTAACTCATACTCTTTGACTTGCCTCTTTCCTCCACAACTATTAATTCCTTTAAATACACCTGTCCTACAACATGCTTCTATTGATACATTAAAACCTACACAAAATTACCCTTATGATTGATTATGTAAAACATAAATATTCATTCGCAAATACATAAATGTGTCATTTAATATGACTTTAACTTGAATCTATGCCTTTCAACTTTGAATACTATACAAATAGACACCTAAACATTCACAAAATTAAACAAGTGGACATATGCGTAGCATCCTACGTGGTATCCTATGTGTATAGTATGTCACGTAGAATGTGAATATTTAGTTGTTCAATTTCATAGAAGTTAAAGTGTCTATTTGTGTACATCCAAAATTGAAAAGTATAAATATCAATTAAGAATAAGTTAAAAGACATAATTATTATTATGCTAGTATTCGATGTCGTGAATATAGTTAAATAAAACTTACCATATTTGGAAGGGTTATCAATTCTTTGAGTAAAGATTTTGTAAAAGTCAAATAATGTAAAATTAAATCCTTTCAAGTTTTGTTGTAATTATTGTTATGCAACCTGTATTATAAGGTTAGCCTAAAAAAGACAGAAACATAATAACATGAAACAGAAAGTAAATAGAATTCAAGAAGTAATTAGAGTACACAGAAACTACTGTGTTTCCTTAAGAAATATAATCCCCTCACTGTATCCGATTTTATGGATTAATTTCTCCCAAGATAAAACGGATTAATCATGTTAAAGAAATAGCGGTACCTCAAATTTCTTTAACTTCAGCGAACTTCAGAACAGCAACAAGTCACACAGACTTAGTCGATCGATACTTTGATTTGTTTGAGAGAAAAAAAAATTATGCAGAGCACGAAAAAATTCAGCGTTTGAAAAAACGAAAATCGACTTTCTTTTATAGAAATTTTCAGCAAGAAACGTAACGTGTCTGTTCGGAGAAATCTTTTCAGACCCGTTTTATCCAGAAAGTTGTGTCTTTTGAAAAAAATAATAATTTTTCGGAAAAATGTGTCTGTTAGGAAAATAACGGCTTTTAGGAAAAAGTAACAACTTTTCAAAATGTTATCCTTACCCGCAAATTTATAATAATATTAACCGAAGTCGACCGACGACGACGGCGCGAGGGGGCATCTTCTTCTTCGCTCTTTAAGAAGTAATTGAAGTGTTTCCTTATATAAGGACAATAATTTCCCTTTCTTTTGTCGATATGAGAGAAATGACTTCTTATTTGCACTTTCCAAATGACTTTTCATTTTTTTTCTCCAAAATAGTTTCCTCAATTTTCATATTCTCTCTTTTCTTTTCCCATTCACACTTGTTAAACCCAACAATTATATAAGCCTTTTGGGAAGAGCGTTGTTGTGCATCTCTAGCAGTCCACTCAATTCTTGCATGCACTCACCACTTTTACCTCCTATTTGAGCATTAAATGCCCTTCCACCTGGGGAACAACCTTCAGGGGGCAATGTAAATATGGTAAATTTTCTTCCTCCTTTATTGTAATTTGTAAATTGCCTGTTACAGTATTAATTCATTTACACAATGTTAGTCAAATTAATTTGATTAATGTTGCTAATACTAGTTAACAAATTTATAATTACCTGTAAAATAGCAGTAAAATTACCCAATACCATCTATGAAAATTGTTCTTTAGGAAAGGAAACTTTTTAGGATTGGTAAGATAAGGAAAAGCGTAATCATTACTTCCCGTGCTAAACATGTATACAAAATCAGTCAGGAGTTGTTGAGACTGTTGTGACCCCAACTTATTCACCGACAATTCAACCACTTCACCGAAATGTGTTAATTGCGTTTGGAGATCTATAACCTGCAAATTAATTATATGACATTCATGGGAAAAATTGAACATTTTCATAGATAATATAGTTATACCTATTAATTTTATTACATCTAATATTCAAAAGAATGACTTTTGAAAAATAGAGAAAAAATTTATTTACAATACCGCGATTGATTTCTACTAAACAACCTGAGCCAGTACTAGAAGCAAAGTTGACCCATGAAGAAATTTATCGAACCCAATTTCAAAAAATGACGGAATTAATGACAAGTTAGCAAATTTCGCTTCAAAAAATAAAATAAATTAGTTATAAATACAATAGAGGAATAAAAATGTCAATTTTTTTAGTATCATTACCAGTAAAATCGGATATGAGGCGACCATCACTAGGTCTACCAGTAGGAGAGTTGAAGAACGTTTCACCGTAAGGCGACCAATTAGCTTGAAATTGAGTAGTAGTGTTGATATAATTATTATTTCCTGAATCTAAAGTGTTGATATAATTATTATTTCCTGAATCTAAAATCGAATCACCAAACAGAAATAGGGCACGTAAAGCTCACATTTAATTGGATTGGTAAAGAAAAATGCAAAGAAAATCAAACAGCATACATGAAACATTTAATTGGATTGGTAAAGAAAAATGCAAAGAAAATCAAACAGCATACATGAAACAAGTTTGTACTGAAAGCCATTATAATTGTTTGTGAAGTGGGGATAGATCGATAGTTTGTCCTACTTTTATACAAAAAAAAAAGTTATTGGGATCTTTTATGATTAAAATTTTACTATGGACATCTACGGATATCTTAACCTGATCCTATATAAATGTTAGGTTAAAAATAGCAAGATTTTTTAAAAATATTATTTTATATGTAGTTTTCCCTAGGTAAATGGTAGTTAATTATTTACTTAATTTATGTTTATTTTATTATATTATAAAATTAAGAATAACACTATTGAGTGACCAAAAAAAGTTTTTGAAATATGAATAGACTTATATACCTTTTTAATCTATTTTATACTTTACTTTTATCGGTTACTTTGGTAGATAAAGAAAACATCACAATTGATGATAATATAGTTTAAAACAAATACTATTTCTAATTTTCGATTTGAATCCGATATATTAAAGAGTTGCTATAACATTCAGATTAGAAATATCAAATGGAAAGGTACTTTTGTAATTGAAAATTGTTTGTGGGTGTAAAATGTTTTAAGTCTAATTTAGAAAAAAGATTAGATAATTATACCAAATTTTATAAGCTTAGATATTTTTAGAATTATCTTATATGTTTGATCTTAAAAGATAGAACAAGTCATTACACTAAAGTAACATATTGATTTTATGACAGTGAATAAAGTAAACATCAAATAAAATTATAATCTTAAAGATTTTATCCAATATCTAGAATTTTGAATACCTTATTAATCAATAAATAAAATACTGCTAAATTAGGCTAATTCACAACCAAATTTCACTTACGGTTACTCAATTTTGAGTTTGTCAAAGCCACATTTTAAATATTTTTTGTTACGTACGACCAACGAGTCATCCAACTAAAAGTTTATCGAACGAAAGTCATTTTTTAATTTTAATTTTTTATCATTTAAAATTCATCAAATTTGGATTATATTTACTAAAATAAATAGTGTCACTTGAATTTTCTATATTTGGTATTTAAGTTAATTATATTTGTTAATTTACTCCGCCCCTATTAATTTGTTTGTTTTATTTGACTTGTCACACATTTTTAAAAAATAAGACTTTTGAATTTTATGAGCTTAAATTATAAATATGTCAAATTACTAAAATGCTCTTTAATATTGTGATATTGAATAAAGGGAAATTTTCACATATAGCAACTTAAAAATAATTAGTTACTCACCGTAGTTATAGTTTGATAATTACCATTTGTAGCTACATTATATATTGAGGAGAGAGGCGGTGAGACTGGGAGAGAGAGAGAGAGACAGAGAGGGAAAAGAGTGGGAGAGAGGTGAATTGTATATATATATTTGTTAGATAATTAATTGTATATCATACATATGTATTTGTATAGATGGCAAGAGAGATTGGGAGAGGAGGGAGAGAGGCAAGCGTGAGAGGGAGGAGAGAGGCGAGCGGGGTGAATTGTATATGTATATGCATATGCATTTGTATATATGACAATCTAGATTGGAAAAGAAAGGAGAGAGGCGAGAGAGAGAGGGTACTCATTGAGAGGGTATCAAGATAAATGACTACATAAAAGTTTCTCCTACAAAGATAGTTATAAAATTGCTACCACTGCATAAATGACTACAAAAATTTAGCATCATAATTAAAAAAAGTTAAAGCTGATTTTGCCAAGTTTAGTTGATTCCAGATGGATTCCATCTTGGAGAGATTTTCATAGAGAGATTCCTCTTTTTCTTATATCAAAATCGCCATATCTCTTATCCGTTGAAAATCAATAAAAAGATGAGAAATAGCATACATAAAAGATATGATCTCAATTTATTGGGTCTCCTCCTTCGTCTTTCACTTCTTTTTTGGTTGGTATTAATTTACTGAATGAATATCATGGACAAGAATAATATTTCTCAATCCATTTTTGTTATTTTCAATGGATTTCAATATTGTCTTTGGTGTTAGATAATGCATAGTTTTTTTCAAAATGGAGAAAGTCGTGATGATATGTCACTGGTCATATAATTTGTCCGAAGCAAACTGAGACGGAAATGAACAAAATGGAAGTCAACAAGGGGTCGGGGTGAATAAAAAGTTCCTTAGTTGACTTCCTGTTATGACTAGTCGACTCAACTGCACGTTAGTAGAATATTGAAACGGTAATAATAACTTGAAATAAGTAAATAACACAAAGTTTTTTATACTAGTTCGGATCACCGATGTAGTGTCTAGTCCAGTCTCCTTGGGTTACAAGGGCTTCCCTTAAGAGTTTATTCAGAATTTGGGTGTTACAGAATGTTACAATTAAGAGCCTCAGACCAGAATTTGGGTGTTACAGAATGTTACGATTAAGATCCTCGTCTGATATTCAAATCAGATCAAAAATGTTACAATTAAGAGCCCCGTCTTACATTCAATTCAGATCTTCTTCTTCAACACAACCTCTACATGTATAACCTACACTTAGATCTTTGTTTCTCTTTTCTTTTCAATTCTTCGCCCAAGTGTTTACGAAGTTTTATGAAAGATAAAAGGAGAAGACAATATAAGTTCAAGCAAAGTGCGTGATTTCAATTGATGGTATGAGTCTTCTTTCATATATGAGTATAGTGTGATGTTTTTTTAGCTATAACATGAAAACCTAAGGGAGATTCCTTCAATCAAAGATTTGTAATGTTTCCTTGTTTGAGATTCTTGGTTCCTTAATTTAATCTGTCTTGAAAATATGCTGATGTAGAATCTTTTGTTGATCTTCTTGTGATCCTGCCTGCTGTCTTGAGCCTTCTGTTTTGCAGTTGTCATCTTTCCTGGTCATCATAATCAGTGTGAATTATTTGTTGTCCTGATTGATTATCTGATGTTGTTTTCCTTTTGGTATGATGGTTGATTAAATCAATCTTTTAGATTGATTGTGTGTTGATCCATTTCCATGGTAGCGGATTACTTGTGTCACTCAGTCTTCTTGGTGAAACTGGTGATCTTCTTGTTTCTTCTTTTCATTCCTTAATTTCATCATATCAATCAAGATATGTTTGATTGATTTTGGAAGCAATTATTATTTCTTTTCTTTCTTTGGTTGCTTTGGGGATCAAGACATATCTCTTTTTGATGTATTTTCTTGCGAAGAGTATGAATAACTATTTAAGTGTCATTTATCAAAATCAACTGCATCTATGGAGTTAATAATCTCCCACTTTTTATGATGATAATTAATTCACAATTCAATATAATACTTGACAGACAATGAAACTTCCCTGATGTTTATATGTGTAGATCATGTTGGGAACTGTAGCTCCCCCTGTCTTCGTAACTTCCCTTTTTTGTGGGGAGATTGTGGGAGCAAAAGTCTCCCCTTTTAGCATAATCAAAAAGAAAAAAAGTACATACTAGGGGTGTGTTTGGTACGAAGGAAAATGTTTTCCATGGAAAATGTTTTCCTAGAAAATGTTTTCTTGGAAAACAAGTAGATTTAGACTTATTTTCTCATGTTTGGTTGGTGAGTATAAAATATTTTCTGGAAATGATTTTTAGTGTTTGATTTATGAATGAAAAATATTTTTGAGGAATATCTTTTATTTTTACTAGAATACAAAATAATTTATGAAATTGAAAATATTTTTTAAAAACAATTTTCTTTTGGGTGGTGGTGATAGAGGGTGGGGGTAGTGGGGTGGGGTGGGGGAAGAGGGAGGGGATAGGAGTGAAAATTTAAAAATTTGAAGTTGATAGTATTTTTAAAAAACAAAATTAATTTTTTGGGGGGTTGGGGTTGGGGATGAGGGGGCTGGTAGGGGTGGGTAGGGGGGAGAGGTATGAGCTTAAAAATAAAAATTTGGAGTTGAAAATATTTTTAAAAAGCAAAATTAATTTTTGGGGAAGTGGTGGTGTTTGGGGAGGGGGGGTCAGAGATCGAGTGAAAAAATTGAATTTTAAAATTGAATTTTTTTTTAAATAGATGTTTTTTCCAAAAAAAAATGTAATTTGAAATTGGAGGAGAGCTTTGGAAAATGTTTTCCTTAATTTTTGAAGGGAAGTCATTTTCCTTAATTTTGAGGAAAATGAGTTGATTTGGAAAATATTTTCCAAAACTTTTATCTCAACCAAACATGAAAAAATTGGAAAACATTTTTCAAAAAATGTTTTTCTTCGTACCAAACACACTTTAGATAATAATAGAACAGGAAAAAATAGATAAAAATACAGTAGCACTTGTGAGGAAAGTTGTCAATGCGCAGTCCAACAAACAAATAGTGAAAGATAAGAGGGGGTGAATTTAAAATACTTGACCAATCGATTGTCTATGAGTATTAGTCGACTTCCCTACAGGTTAGTTGAATAGATAATGAAGAAGTAATTACTGAAAGTAAATGAACACAAAAAAGTTTTATATTGGTTCGGATCACCAATGTGGTGCCTAGTCAAGTCCCCTTGGGTTTCAAGGGTTTCCTAAAGAGCCCGATTAACTTGGTTGTACAGAATGAGTAGTATTTTGATCCTACCTGATGTGCAAATCAAATCTTCTAGATATGTGCATGATAGATCAATTTTTATCCTTGATTCATTTGTAATTGATCTGCTGAATCATGTCCATATTAGATATGTGCATGATAGATCAATTTTTTCCTTACATGAGGATGTTAAGTATTGGCTTGACAGTCATGTGTGAATTGATCCTTTCCTTAAGTTGACTTTTCTTGTGCTCCTTTGTAAATACTGGTCTGGTGATGTTTCCTTCAATTTGTCCCTTGATTTTATCTTTGATTAATTTGATTGATTTTTCTTGTATGCAACTTTGATTTCACAGTCTGTGAGATTTGATCCGATTGATAAAATATTTTCTTTCCATTCTTAACTGGTTGTGCCTATCCTTAGTGGATCACTAAGAGCATCACACTTTTAGCCTTGTACTTGTGTTGCATTTTGTTTACTTCCTGCATCAAAAACCTGGTCAGTATTGTTATTATTTAAATGTTTGAATCTGAGGTTAACAATCTCCCCCTTTTTGATAATGAAAGTTTTAATAAAATATTGAGAAATTTCGAGAGAAGTGAAAATAAAACTTCCCTGAGACAGTGAGGTCCATGTGAAGGCTCCCCCTAAGTTGAGTGCCTCATTTCTGAGTGTACCTGAACCTGGACTGGAAAACTGGAACTAAACCATTCTCCCCCTTTGGCACAATAAAAAAGAAAATATAATAAACTATGTAATAATAAATAATGAGAAAAGCAGTAGGAAGGCTACATCCTTCAATATGCAATCCAAAAAGCGTAGGGACATATCCTTGTCCAAATTGTTCAAAAGTTAGAGCAAATGAGATGGACACCAAGAGTCTAGCGCTTAGAACCCCAAAATTATTTCTGGGAGTTTATAATCCTTTCATTAAAGAAGGTGCATAAATGTTCAACATTCTTGGAGAGACTTGAGTTATAAATATGAACTGAGACTGCAAGATTATTTTTGGAGGATTCGACTCCTCTCTTGAGAAATTCGAATTGTTTGATAAGCTGGTTGACTGTGGCAATGCGTTCATGCTTATATTCTGTCACAAAAATTCAAAGTTTACCAATATCAGTGCTACTATCCTTTTGAAGGAGAAACACCTTTTCAACAGCAACCTAAAGAGTGAAGCCCACGCTTCACAACCACAATACGAGTTTAAAGATCCTCTAAATCCTTAAGCAAAAGGGTTGCCGAATCTGTAGAAAATTTTGACGGTTTTGTTGCCTCGGCCCGTTCTTGGATGGAATCTTTCTTTATCTAGTTGTTACCTTTTTACAAATATCCCATACTGGAATATGTACGAGATTCATAAGTGGAATTTATTACAGTAGGTCTGTATTTAAAGAAATCACTGAGACGGTCCACCAGAATTTGAGATATAAGCAACCCATATGGTAAAACTTGATGTAAGGTTTGATTCCTCAACACTTCCCCAGATATATGCCTTGAACCAATTCGCCCAATTGATTCGGTACCTCTTAAGCAAACAGTAGAGAACAAATACATACCTATTTGAGATGTTTCTGAGAGATGCTTTTCTGGATAATAGAGTAGTTATAATAGTGTGATCCAAAATATAGTTTGGAAAACTCAAAGACAGGGGTCCAAAGTGAATCAACTTTGCACCGAATTCAGCAAGGATGACTTTAACCTCATCTAGTGTAACTTCAAAGTCATCAGGAAAAGTACCATTCAAATAAGAAATAACACCAAAAGATTTCGTGCCAAACACATCCTCAAACAAAGGTTCACAAATAATAAAGCGATTTCCCAATAAAGAGTTTCTAATTCACCATTGTCGCTAGACACGCGGAAGTTAGCATGAAATAGACGAATAAAAACTTCAAAAAACTTCAAGTCCACATAAAGTAAACAGTAACGATAATTACTGAGCCTTAAGAAAGGGGCTTACCGGACAGTTGAAGTCATCAACTGATTGAGATTCACCAGTCTGTCAAGCATAATGGGATAAGAGAGAAATCTCTCATATATGTTCTTGTGGTCGACTCCCAAGAACAGGTGCATGTCTTTAGGGGAAAATGCACCAGAGGGACTGGGCTTCATCTTCTTCTCACTACCAGATAGTGGTGCGGTGATCTTCCGTTTTGATGAAACGGAAGGAGAGTCTCGTGATTCATCAGATGAATCATAAGAGAGGGAGAGAATATCAGAAGAAAGGGGGACAAGGTTTTAGAGAGACAAAATGGATCAAGTCTTAGTCATGGAGAATAGAGAAGATAAAAAGGGAAAAGAGAAGAGTAAGAGAGAAGAAAGAGCAAAAAGAGGGTTTTATGGAAGAGGGAAGTAAAAGGGGGCAGAGGAAGAAAAGGCAACAGTTCTCTTCGGGAAACGGAACCGACTAAGTGTTATAAACAAGGAAACACACACAATAGTAAGCATTTATTAAGTAAATTAAATCAGTTTAAGAAGAAAAATCAGTGATACCCAACCTTTTCCAAAGAAAGCAGAATCTTTCTTCAAGTAGTGGTTTGGTAAAAATATTTGCCAATTGATTCTCTGAATCAACGAATTTTAACAAAAAATCACCATTTTCAATATGATCACAAATAAAATGGTGTCTAATGTCAATGTGCTTAGCGCGGGAGCGATGCACAATATATTTAGATAAGCTGATAGCACTGGTGTTATCGCAGTAAATAGGAATGCCTTTAAACGATAAATTATAGTCGAATAATTGATGCATCATCCATATTAATTAAGTACCACATCTTTCCTCCGCAAGATATTCTTATTCAGTTGTGGAAGGGCTACAGATGTTTGCTTTTTGTTGTGCCAGGAGATAAGAGATTATCCTAAGATTTGGCAAGTGCCACTGGTGCTTTTTTGATCATTCTTGTCACCTGCGAGATCAGCATCTGAGTAGCCAATAAGTTAAAAGTGAGAAGAGTGAGGATACCATATGCCCATTTTGGTGGTTCCGATTAGATAACAGATGATTCATTTACTGCATTGAGATGAGATTCTTTGTAGCGACTTAAAATCATGTGCATTTTCATATGCTAAACATAATGTCTGGTCGATTTGCAGTAAGCTATATTAATGAGCCAATAATTTCTTGGTATATTTTTTCATCCATATCATTTCCTGATGCGTCTGTTTCAAGACACGTGGAGGGACTCATGGGAGTCCCAAAAGCTTTTCTTTTCTCAAGTACAAATTTTTTAATAAGTTCTTTAGTATATTTGGATTGACTGATAAAAGTCCCATTAGTTGACTGCTTGATTTGTAGTCCAAGAAAGAAAGGGAGTTCTCCCATTAAGCTCATTTCAAATTCACCTTTTATATGATTTGCAAAATTCTAACACAAAGAAGATTTAGAGCCTCCAAAAATGATATCATCAACATATATCTGAACGATAACAATATATAAGCCAGATATTTGAATGAAAAGAGTTGTATCAATGTTTACTCTTCAAAAATTATTTTGAAGCAAGAAAGTACTAAGTCTCTCATACCATGCTTTTGGAGATTGCTTTTGATGCCATAAAGCTCTTTTTAAAGCTTATACACAGAATTAGGACTAGAGGAGTTTTCAAAACCAGGGTTATTTTTGACAAAAACTTCTTTTATAAATCCATTTAAAATCACTTTTCACATCCATTTGAAAAATCTTAACCGTTTAAATAAACATAAGCAAGTAACATATAAATGTATTCTAACCTTGCTGTGGGAGAAAAGATTTCATCGTAGTCAATACCTTCTAGTTGAGAATAGCCTAGAGCGACTAGTCGAGTTTTGTTTCGAATAACCTTACCATTTTCATCTAGCTTGTTATGAAAAACCCATTTTGTTCCTCTTACAAAACAGTTCTTTGGTCTTTCCACGAGATTCCAAACTTGATTTCTTTTGAATTGATCAAGTTCTTCTTACATTGGCTGAATTCATGATTCATCTTCCATAACTTCATTTATTCTTTTTGGATCCATTTGAGATATAAGAGCAATAGATGCTTGTTTTATGATAGATGATCTTGTTTGTCATCAGGCTTCCCAAGAATATAGTTTTCAGGATAGTTTACATTATGTCTCCATTCTCTAGGAATATTTTTCTTATCAACTGGTGTAGTCGACTCCTCTTCCACAATATTTGACTTGCTAGTATTTAGTTCCATAGAGTCACTTAGGGTATCTTCTGATGGCTGAGCACCTTTTGAAGTGACTGCTTGATAGTCAAGGACTTTATCACCAATACCTTCATTTTCCTGAATTCTAAGGTTAGTATCATCAAATACAACATGAACATATTTTTCAACGCTTAAAATTCTTTTATTTAATACTCGAAAAGCTCTGGTAAGAGGTGCATATCCTAAGAAAATAGCTTAATCACTTCTCGGATCAAATTTTTCGAGATTATTCTTACCGTTATTGTGAATGAAACACTTATAGCCGAAGGGACGACAGTACCTTCTTGGGATTTTTTTCCTCTACAAAGTTCATATATAGTTTTATTTAGGTACGGTCTGATTAAACATCTATTAAGAATGTGACAAGCAGTGGTAACTGCTTCTGCCAAAAAATGATCAAGTAAACTTTTATCGAGAAGCAAAGTTGTTGTTGTGCCTTGTTGTGATCTATTATTTCTTTTGACTACTCCATTTTGTTGATGGGATATGGGTGTAGAGAAGTTCTGAGTGAAACCATTTTGAGTGCAGAAATCTTCAAAAGCTTTATTCTCGAACTCGCCACCATGATCGCTATGTATAGTAGTAATGAAATAACTTGTTTCTCTTTGAAATATTTTACAGAAGTCTTCAAAGTTAGTAAAATCTTCACTTTTATGAGTTAGGAATAATTACCCATATGAACCTTGAAAAATCGTCTACAATTACAAAAGCATATCTTTTACCTCCTATGCTGGCAGTACGAGTGGGACCAAATAAGTCCATATGAAGAAGATGTAGAGGTTTAAAAGTACTTACAATATCCTTTCCTTTGAAAGAAGATTGAGTTTGCTTACCCATTTGACATGCGTCACATTCAAGAGCGTCCATATTTGTGTCTAAGTTTTCGATGCCATAGCCATGGGTCACTTGTAGCTACAGTAAGACATGTCAGAGATTGAAAATCAATATTATCTAGAATGTATTTATTGTTTACATGGTTCCAATCAGAGTCAGCTTTTCCTCGGAATGTTTAATGATACAGCTAGTTGTGTTGAAGGTGACTTGAAATTCAGCATCACATAGTTGACTAATGTTGAGAAGATTATGTTTGAGTCCTACAACTAAGTATACTTTGACTAGATCACACGATGAACTTAGTGTAATAATTCCGACGCCGGTGACTTCTCATTTGACATTATTACCAAATCTAACACATCCTCTATCTATTTGTTTTATTCTTTTGAAATTTTATTTGCCACACACATTTCCAGAGCATCCACTATTAAGTATCCACATTCTTTTTTTTGTAGGTTTTCTTTGACTGCTTCTGCAAAACAATGAGATTAATTACTTTTAGGAACCTAATTATTTTTGGGTACTTGATGATTAGCAACTTTTGGTATCCAAATCCATTTCCCAGAAGAAAACTTCTACAATTAAAAATTTTATGACCAATATCACCACAAGTGTAACAAGTAATTTTAGTAGAGAGATCAGAGTTAGAGATGGATCTATTTGATCTGCTTGAACAATGATTCAAAGAGTTTCTTCTATATATTGTTGTTCATTCAGATTGAACATAACTATGACTTGGAGATTTTCTGATGCTATTCAATTGCATTTTTACTTCATGTAGATCTTCTATGAGTAAGTTAACTTCGATCTGACTTGCTTCAAGAAGAATCTGCTAGTCTTTCTTTTCTTAAGCGAGTTTATTGTTTTCGTCGATGACTTTCTATAATTTATTAGTGATCATATCTAACGTATTTTGTAAATCATTACAGTAAGGACAATTAGAAAGTCTGACCTTGGTTGTTTCTCCTAATGCCATGAAACACAAATTTGTCGTCTCATCATACTCATCGTCTGTGGTTTCTCCCTGTTCCCATGCTCTAAGATTTTTTGGATCTTCATTTCTCTAATTGCTTCTCCTCCTCCGTTTTGGACAATTCTGTTTAGTATGTCTTGATTCTCCATAATAGTAACACCGATCATTGTTTCTTTTGAAATCATTACTCTTATAATCTTGTCAAGGTCTTTGTCTTCTTTGTCTAAGAATTTGTCTTAGTCCACAGGTTATGAGTGTCATTCCTCCATCTTGATTTTCGTTGGCCTCCTCATTGATTTCAGTATCTCAGCAGTGAAAGCCACAACTTTATTTTTGACATCTTTATTGTACCGATTTATATGATTTTGTTCATATGCCATTAACTTTACTCGAAGATCATTGTATGTCATATTTTGCATATCTACATCTTCAAGGAGGGTTGCTTTAGTTTCCCAAGCTTTATGGAGACTTGTAACCAGTTTTCTAACTTGAAGTGCATTTGAATAAACCATTCCAAGCAACTTTAGTTCACAAACAATTTTACTGAACCTTGAGAACATAGATTCAATATTTTAATCATAGATCATTTTAAACAACTCATATTCATTTACGAGTGAGATGATTTGAGATTTTTTCCTTTAGTGGTTCCTTTATAAGTTAATTCTAGTATGTACCACGTCTCTTTAGCAGTTTAGCAAGTTGATATTTGTCATATTCTTCTCCCGCTTACTGCAAATACAACAAACTTATAACTCTAGCATTAGTTTGAATTACCTCTTATTGTTCCTTAGTAATATCAAATGATTCAGGATCAAAGGGTTTTTCAGTTCCATCATTTTCAGTTAATCCAGGGAGAGGATTTGGTCCCTTTTTGATAACTATCCATGCTTGATGATCATTTGAGGAAAAAAACATTCTGAATCTATCTTTCCAGTGAGAGTAATGTTGCCCATTCAAGTATGGTGGTCGATGTGAGGAGTGTCTATCTTGGAGTAGTGCACCAGGGATCTGATAATGTGTCATTTGATCTTTGCTCATGTATGGTTAAACACTGAATGTGTGAGACCTGCTCTGATACCAATTGGAAGATAAGAGGGGGGGAGGGGTAAATTTAAAATACTTGACCTGTTGACTGTAAATGAGTAGTAGTGTCCTTTCCTGCAGGTTAGTTCAATAGTGTATGAATAAGTAATTACTAAAAGTAAATGAACACAAAAAGTTTTATACTGGTTCAGATCACCAATATGGTACCTAGTCCAGCCCCCTTGGGTTTCAAGGGTTTCCTTAAGAGCTCGATTTACTTGGTTGTACAGAATGAGTAATCTTTTGATCATGTTTAATGTGCAAATTAGATCTTCTAGACTTGACGCTACCTCTACTTGTATAACCTACTCTCTTAATCTTTCCTTCTCCTTTTCTTTTACAAATGTTCACTCTTTGTGTACAAAGCTTTATCAAAGATGAAAGAATATTACAAATAAGTTCAAGTGAAGTTTTGTACTTCACACAACTGTTAGAAAAGGATTTATATAAAGTAAGCTTTTATGAGAAACCTAAGTGTGTTTGAATCAATGATATTTGATCTTATCATTGATTTATTTGAAATTGATCTTCTGAATCATGTCCATATTAGGTATGTGCATGATAGATCAATTATTTCCTTGCGTGAGGATATTGAGTCTTGTCTTGACAGTCGTGTGTGATTTGATCCTTTCTTTAAGTTGATTTGTCTTGTGTTCTTTTCTAAATATTATTCTGATGATGTTTCCTTAATTTTGTCCCTTGATTTTATTTTCGATGTCCTTGATTGATTTTTCATGTATGCAGCTTTATTTCACAAGCTATGAGATTTGATCTAATTGATAAAAAAATTCCTTTCCATTCTTAACTGGTTGGGCCTATCGTTAGTGTGATCATTGCAAGGATTCCAATTTTAGCCTTGTACTTGTGTTGTATTTTATTTGATTACTACATCAAAAACCTTGTAAGCATTATCATTATTAAAATGTTTCAATTTGAGGTTACATATAGGACAGAAGTGGGACTCTACTCTTGAGAGCATAAACTTGTTGAATCAACTTGTTGGTTGTGGAGTTTACTTTCTTTTAAACATCGTGAAGAGTCTTCAAACCATGTTCATCATTGTCCTAGGACAATAGGATAACTAACTCTGCATATACTCCATAGCGAAATGAACAACACATATGGCAAGCTTGTAGCAGGATATGTGTCCTTGACACTTTTCAACATGCATTCTTTGAATCATAACGCCCAATTTAAAAAATGATACTTCTGAAGTAGGCGTTATAGAACAAGCACATTCTGAGTAGAATTACTGCTAAGAGATCTTTTTCTTGGGAGTAATAGTCGTAGCAGCAATGCGCCCCAATATATTTTTTTCAATGAAGCTCTAGTTTGAAGTAAATTAGTTGGTTTCCTCATGATGACGTTGTTTGAATAGCTAACATCATGTCTCCATTCTCTAGGCATACATGTTTTTTCCAGCTGAACTAGTCAACTCTAGTTCTACAGTAGTCGACTGCTCTATTATAGTATGATTAGAAAAAGTGTTCACTGTTTGTAGTTTCACCATCAATAGACTTTACTTACTGCATCCTTGAAATAGTAAAAAAAACACAAAAATAAAATTTTCAACACTAAAAGTTCTTTTATTAAAAACTCAAAATACACGACTAAAGGTGTATAATAATATTTTTGCATTCCTTCTTGGATCAAACTTATCCAGATTTTTCTTACCATTGTTGTGAATCAGACATTTGCATTCGAAAGGGTGAAAATAGCTTATATGGTTTCTTAGCAATCCATAGCTCATATGGAGTTTAAAATAGATTTGATTAGGCATCTGTTCAACCCATAAATGATCAAGGAGATATCGATCAAGAAACATATTCCGTTCTACCACCTGCTTATGCTGAGGTAATCTAGCAGATGAGAAATTTTAAGGGAATTCATTTTTATCAAAGAATTTGTCAAATGCTTTATCCTTAAATTCTCCTTCATGATCATCGTGGAAATAAAATATCTTTCTTCTCTTTGTACTAATATTCCTTACCTTGAATGAAGTACGAGTTTACTTACCACGCTGATAAGTGTCAAGTATAAGGTTTTTTCGAATTTTAATTTTGGAACCCCAATGACTAGCTCAAGTCCGGATAATTTTTCCAAGGAATGCATACTGACATGACCAAGTTTTCTATGTCATAACAAAGATTTATTTGATGCTGCAATTAGAGATGTAAGTGTTGGGAAGTCAACATTGTGTAAGACATAGATATTATTAATACGATCTTCAACAATTTTGATACCCTTGGTCATATGTTAGATCATGCAAGTTGTAGTATTGAATGAGACTTCAAATCCAGCATCACATAGTTGAGTGACGCTATCAAAGTTGTGTTTAAGTCCCTTCACCATGCATACTTCTGATGATGAGACAAGAGTAATTAATCCAACTCCTACGCACATACCCTTCATCATTTTTGTTATGAGTTTTGAAATTTTCTTTCTTACTACACATATGTCTTGATCATCCACTCACATTCCCTTTTTGTAGGTTCTTTTGGTTTGCTCCTGCAAAACAAGTAGATTATTTTCTTTTTGGTACCCAAGTATTTTTGAGTCCTTGAGAGTTACTATTAACAACTTTTGGTCTCCAAATCCATTTTCCGGAGAGAATTTTCTGTAGTTAAAAGATTTATAACTAATAGTATTAACAACTTTTGGTCTCCAAATCCATTTCTCGAAGAGAATTTCCTGCAATTAAAAGATTTATGACCAATGTCACCACAAGTATAACAAAAGAAACGAACAAAAGGTTTAGTAGAAAGATAAGGAGAATTAGATATAGATATGTTAAAACTATGTTGTGAGATCTTCTCTTGTAATTGAGAGTAGATCTCTTGGATATGACAGAACTATGACTAGAAGATTTTCTGATATTGTTCAACTACATTTTTACTTCCTCCACATTTTCTTCTAGTAAGTCGACTTCAACCTGTCTTGTTTCGAGAATAATTTGTCAACCTTTTTTTTTTCTTGAGCAATCTTACTGTATTCATCAATAGCTTTCTGCAGTTCATCAGTAACCATATCCAAAGATTCTTGTAGGTCATTATAGTTTGGGAAACTGAAAGATCTAACCTCACTTATTTTACCTAGTACCATGAAACATATGTTGACGGTTTCGTCATGATAATCTTCAGATGTTTCTCCTTGACTCCACGTTTCTAACATTTTTTGAATCATCATTTCTTTAATTATTTCTCTTTTTTCGTTTCTGGCAGTTTTGTTTGATGTGTCCTAGTTTTCCACAATAGTAGCAGGGATCATCATTTCTTTTGAATTCATTGTTATTGAATTCCTGTTGAAGTATTTGTCTTCTTTGTCTAAGAATGTGTTTGACTCCTCTATTTTTGAGAGTTATTTCTTCTCTCTGATATTCATCAAATTCCTCTCCAATGTCTGATGTCTTAGCAGTAAATGCCACATTCTTCTTTTTATTATTCTTATTGTACATGTTAATATGATTCTGTTTATAGGCGATTAAGTTGCCTCAAAGTTCACCGTAAGTCATTTTCTGCAGATCTCCATCTTTAAGAATGACAACTTTATTTTCCCAAGCCTTGTGAAGACTTCTAACGAGTTTTCTGACTTGTAGTGCATTTCAATACACCATTCCAAGAGCTTTCAGTTCGTAGACAATTTTGCTAAATCTTGAAAATATAGATTCAATATTTTCATCTTCGGCCATCTTGAACAACTCATACTCATTGACAAGTGAACAAATCTGAGCTTCCTTTACTTTGGTGTTTCCTTCATACGTCACTTCTAGTTTATCCCACATTTCTTTTGAAATTTCACAGGTTGATAATTTTATCATATTCTGCTCCACTCACTGGACAATATAACAAACTTATAGCTCTAGTATTAGTTTGGATTACCTCTTGTTGTTCTTTAGTGATGTTGAATGATTCAGGATAAAATGACTTTTCAGTTAGTCTTGGAATAGGCCTTGGTCCCTTCTTGATGACTAGCCATGCTTGATGATCTGTTGAGGAAACAAAAATTTTGAATCTATTTTTAGGTGAGGAGTAATATTTTCCATTGATGTATAATGGTCCGTATGAGGAGCGTCCCTCTTGAAATAACGCGTTAGGAATTTGATAGTGTGTCATTGGATCTTTGTTCACATGTGATTAAACATTGAAGTAGTGAGTGTTATGCCATAATTTTACTATTTATATCAAAACTTTTTGAAATGGTTTGAAGTATAAAGTAAGAAAAAACACTTAGAAAAGAGACGCCACTTAACTTTTTTAAAGAAATTAAGAAAGCTTAATTCAAAAAAATTTTAACAGATTAAATCTTTATAAATTTAGAGAAAATGGGTAAGAGGTTCTTATTTTACGTATCAAGAAGGTTTTAAGGCACTTATATCGTCAGCTAACATGCGATTATCCTACGACTTAGGTTAAATATTTTTTTACTATTTTTTAGGAAAATGATTTGATGTAAACATAATAATATAAATTTAAAATATTTGATTAACTTGAGAAACAGTTAAAAGAACAATTTTTAATTTTTAAGAGAATTGGTACTTAGTGAAACATTTAAATTGAAATGCAAGTGATTATAATTTGAACAAAACTAGATTTATTAGAATTTACTCAACTCATTTTAAAATAATAGTTTAAACCAAATTGATTAATTTAAGCATGAAAATCATTTTAAATTAATTGAAGAATAAAATTTTTGATTAAATATATTTAATGAAAAGCATGAGAGTTGATTATAAAAGAATGAATTATATTAAAATAAACTATCATAAAGAATATAGTTCATCTTTTGGGGATTCGATTATGTTAATTAATACTTTCAAAGATAAAGTTTAAAATAAAATAAAAATAAATGCAATCAAATGATAAGGAGAGAGAGAGAGAAGAATTTAGGCCCTTTGGTCATATTGCATTGTTGCTCGAAAAATGAAAAAATTACATGAATTAATACATTTTAATAAATAATTACTGAGTTTAGTGATACTTTTTGTTTATTGTCATTTATATCAATATTGTGTTAAATATGTAATATATATTAAAAGTAAATTATGTATTCAACACATATGAATTATGATTGTTTTTTGAAATATATCATCTTTGTTTGGTAAAAAATTGTCACATTATATTATAAATGTATTAAAATGTATGATAAATGTATTATTCATTATTAAAATTTGTATTCTATGTGAATAATAAATTGTTGTTTATAATATGTATTCAACTTGTATTATAAATGAAGTAAAAGTGATCAAGTGAAAAAAAAAATATTGTTGCTATAAATGTTAAATATTTTCTTATTGTAGTATATTTATGTAAGTTTCCCCTCGAAAAATTGGGCTGTTGGCGCATTTCTTCACCCTTTGTAATCAGCATGTATACTAATGTATATCAACTGTGTATATCTGCCTTTTCCCCTGCGTTTTTTTGCTTCCAGGAGCCCTATTTCAGCTTCCAAACTTTGTAGAAAGGCTGACTCGAGAAAATGGAGATGTGGCTGACTAAAAACGTGATCCGACTCAACGATATGCAAGGATTAGAGTCAAAGAGACTCTGCCAATGTCATACGTAAACAAGGTACAGAAATATGAACTAATTGTAATAGTACTAACACAAGATATCTAACAAAATAATGAAGTAAAAATAAAGGAACATATTAATCCATGAACTAATGAACATATCAGTCATGAGAATGTCAAGGATAAGAGAGACTCATTTTTTACACAGTATACTACTCTGTTAGACAAATTCAAACCCAAAGTATTAAGACATTGTCTTGAAAACCATGGAATATCAGTAAAGAAAATAAGATTTAATAGTAGAGCAACAACATTATCCATTGATCAAGACAACTAACTTATATTTTAAAGATAAACAATACTTGAAACTCGGAAACCCCAACAATATATTAACATAGTGAGGCTATCGGAAAAGAGAAATAGGCACCAACTTTGAGCGAAAACAAAAACGGAAGCAAGCATAAATCTAATAAAAAGAAGAAAAGAATGACAGAAAACTCATATTTTTATAATTTCGACCACAAATGGTAAGCATTTTCTCGACCAAAACTCAAGCAAATTGAAGACATGAACAAGGCTTAAATAGTTCGCTAGAAGCGATAAGACATCAAAGGGATACGAGCAATCAGAGACAAACTATGCCAATGGAATAAATGCAATCATACCACATGATGGCTTTATCAATTAATCTCATAAAAAAATAAAAAACTGAGACTAATGTGGATAGCAACGCTAACAGTAACAAACCAAATGAAGAAATATTAAGAGCAAACGAAGGGGAAGATGAGACAAGCTAGAATAATGGAACACAGAATCGAATATACTAGCAATGTCTTGGATCAAGGAGTATCAAGGCTGAGCCAAATGGATCGTTTAAACATACATGTATAGCATATACAAACCACCATCACTAAAAATCGATTAATATCTATGTAACAACAAAATGGTGACTTCACTATATCGAAGCATCATGCCAAAATAGAAAGAGACGAAGAGAGCATTAGGGAGGGGAGATTACCTTCTTTGGAGAAGTGAGCTGGGACGCCGATCTTAGCGACGGAGAAACCTCCACAACTCGAGCTTAACAACAACAAAAAAATAATAGAAACTATATAAAACTAGCTCTTGAGTTTTTGTCTATTCGATAAAAGAAACTTCATTTTTTAGAAGGTAAAAATGTATCGGCTCCAACCTCTCCCCCTTTTAATTCCTAAATCTTTTCCCCTGCTTTTCTTCACTCGATTTTCTCATCCAACTCCATTTTCCCCCCTCTGTTTTTTTCATATATTCACTAAACGTTAATGGAGTGGGAGTATTTACAGGGGAAAAGAAAATCGTTTTTGTGGGGAAATCAAATGCAAAGGATGAATTTGTATTCGAAATTCAAGTTCCCTTCTGGATAAAGTTCCTGGATTTGCGCGATTAGATGGGATTTTCGCGTGAAGAAAACAAAGACGAGTATGGGCAGTGGGGTCGGAGACGTTGTTCTCACGTGGAGAAGAAAAAGAAGGGAAGTGGGATCGTTGTACGTTACTGCTGATCCATTTTTTCTTCGCGAGAAAGAAGACACAGTGGGTAGTTTGATGTATTTGTATGTGTGCTAGAGCGGGTCGAGTATGGTGTTGTATGCTGGAAAATAATGGGATTGGCTGTTGATTGTTTGAAAGGGAAAATGTCATATATGGCAAATTGAATTTATGAAAAAATTACATTATATGGGTATATTGTTATCTGTATTTTAATTTGTATAAAATGGTTTTTATAAAATTTGTGTTATATTTTACTTTTCCACTAAATAGTAACAGTAGCCCTAAATATGATAACAAAAAATTTACATAATCCCATTATTTATGTTAGACATGATATTTTCTCAAAAAAAATTCTATAGCAACAGAAAGAGTATACAAACTTGTTTCGGGGAAACTAAACTTTTGAATGTATATAAAATTTATATACAAATGTAAATAAATTGAATATAAGTTGTTTAATTTGTACCAAATTGTAAAGTAATTATGATATGCATATACGAGTAATTGTATATTTATAAATAAAAATATGAATATAGTACTTGTATATACACAAATTTCTCAAGCAATTTTGTATATTATAACGTAAAATACAAAAAAAATATATGATTTAAGACAAATTATTGCACAAATAATTGTACCAATTTTTTAAAGTAATTACTTATATACATATATAATTAGTTGAATATACAAAAAATTGTATATGTATAAAAAAAGTTTGTATACGAATGTAAATAAAATAAATATAAAAATATACAAAAAAAAAATTTGTATATGTATAACAAAGTTATATACGAATGTAAATAAAATGAATATCACATGTATATGCATACATAAAAATATGATAATTCGATATACAAACAACTATATTCACAATATGCAAGCAAGTAATTATTACGGATAGAGACGAATCTTCCATTCTGACTTTGAATAACTTGTAATTTAATAAGAAAAATAGATTTTTAAAAAAAATATATATGAAAAACTAAGAGGTATAATACTTATACAATTGTTGATGAAGGAATTTTTTTTGTTAAAAAAAATAGATTCATGGGTTGATTTTTGCGATTTCCTGCGAAAAATTGAGAACAAGACGGAATGAAGAACGTGAAATCTTCCTTGAAATTCAAAATAGAATGGATGAATGATTTTAGGAGAAAGACATGAAATGGGGATAGGAGAGATAAAATTAATTTTGTATAAAATTATATATAGAAAATCATAAATAAGTCTTTTATTGGTATACAAATAGGTGGTGGGTCCCATTAATAATGACAAAAAATAAAATTATAATCATTGAGAGTAAATAAATTAAATTATACCCTTATTAATTGATTACTTAGTATAGTTTGTCATCTCACATAATTTTCCCTTGTTGGAAAAGGATATGGACTAAAAATTGGGAATGTTGGGCCAGCTGATTGCACGAAAAAAGGCCCAAAGTTGGCCCGAAAGATTTGAAGTTATTGATAAGGAAGGAGTTGGATCAGTATTAATAAAAGGGAAAATTGTATATAATGACAAAATAATAAATCAAATTCAATGTTATAACCATATTTTGATTTATTTGTGTTGTGTAGCAAACATTGTCACCTGTGTCCCTCAAACTCTCGCTCGCCACTCTCCCTCTCTCGCTCACTCCATCTCACTTTTATATAAACACAAATGTATAAAATGTATTTGTATTAACCGAAAAAAATTTGTATCTATACATATATTTTCATTCTCCTCTCCCAGATCTGCTCGCTACTCTCCCAGATTTGCTCACCACCCTCGCCTCTATCGCTTATACAAACAGAAACGAAATGTATAAATTATTTTTTTGTTTGTATAAAACAAGAGAAAATTGTATATACACATGCAAATACATATATCTTCGTCCTATACACTTATAATTGTACAATATAAATATTTATCTGCTCAATTTTTTTCCTCTTTCTCTCTTTCTAATTTTATACGCACACAAATTATATAATTGATTTGTATACTTCTGTTTTCTTTTTTATATGTATAGCGAATTATACAATTGGTTTCTTTGTTTATGTATAGCGAATTGTACATATTTATGTTTGCTATGGAGCACAATTATGTAAACTTTGCTATAACACACAAATATGAATTTTGTGTATGGTATATGTGAAAGTTGCTCTTAATAAAAAGGCAAAAGTATTGAAAACTTAGCCCTCCTAAAATTTGAGAAGTTAACCGAATTGAGTTGATTTGCAAATTGGACTATATATTTAAATAAAATGAATTAATATAGTTAATTTACGAGCTCTTTAATTTTAACAAAATTAAATAATTATTATTATTGTAAACAAATTTACTCAAAAATATAAACATAACTTAAACTAATTAAATAAATGCTTAATTAAAGAAAAAATCTTTTTGAGATGATTTTAGACTATTTTTGAAATATACTAATTATATAAATAACTATGTAGAACACATATATTATTCAAGAATTATCAAAAGTGACGAAAATACTTAAAATAACTTGCAAATTATATTTATTTTATTTCATAAAACTAATTATTTTAAATTATTTGAAATTGAGGAAACTCGATGATTAATTCATATTGTGGAGGGTCAAAATTGGGTGTCAACCGCTGTTCCTCATTTGACTTGGATTGATGAAAGCAATTCGAGGCAAATAAAATTGACGAATCCAATTTTGACCGACCACATTTTCATCCTAAGGAAAGGGATTTTGGTATGAACATTAGGAATTTTAGTACGAACTTTAGGAATTTTGGCTGAACCCCAGTATCGGGTTTCCTACGTATCTCAAGTTATATGAAAATATAGGTCACTTGTAGTTTGCGCTTGATTTGACTCACGAATATGAAAAAATCCAGAAGTTATCCCGATATCGACTTATGAAGAGATTGAAATAATTGAGGATAAGATTTGAGAGATGATGTTGGAATATAGTAAAGGTTTCAACATCGAGCCCGCCTACATATCCTTAAACCTTAGGACTCATGCTATTTAAAGTTTGACTCGATTGGTTGAATTGGAAACCTATTATGCAAGATAATCTTTGGTTTTGAAGGAATGACAAATAAAGCGAGTATGAAAAAGAGGTATGCAACCTTGTAGCCATGAATGTGGGCCCTTTACACTCATAATTAAGAACTTACACGGATATAATTTTCAAAGCTCCTGGTGCATTATCACTCATATTAGAAAGTTTCCTCCAGTGAGAGTGAAAAGCTTCTCGGATGTGAAATTGAAACTGATAAACACAAAGAATAACCCACATGACTTCTAATAGGGGTGTGGTTTGATTGTGGTGGAAGTTGCTACGCAGCTCGCGTCCTAAGAGTTTGATACTCCTCTTGGACTATGTCCCAGTTTGCTGCTAAGTAAAAGTTTCACGTTGTGTTGCATCCCTTTTGATGTCATTCACACCTGTGGTTTGATTTGAAAATTCATCCTCTTGGATGCTTTCAGCAAAGATTGAAAAACAAACATGTTAGTAGAAACTCTAATTTAAATGGAAAGGTGTTATATTTTACCTTATTTGACACATACTTTTTTAAAAAAATAATGTTCTTACATTAGCCTTCATCGGTTTTAACGTTGTAGATGATGAATTGATTTGATGCGACACGATGATGATTTATCGATAGTTTCATATTTTTAATGAGGGTACTTCACTGATAAAATAATGTTGCTACATTGATGATGAAGATGTTTGATGCTCGATCGATAAGAGAATATTGCTACATTGACGATCCATTGGTAGGATGATGTTGTCGAAGCTTGATTAGTAAGATGTTATTGATCTTTTGTCACTGGAAGAAGCAATAAACCTTTCGATAGTTATGGATGATGCAATGGCCTTCTTACTTGTTGAAGATTCAATGACCCTCTTGGCATTTGAAGATAATGTCCCTCTTGACGTTTTAAGATGATGGCCCTCTTGGTGATTGGATATGCAATGTCCCTCTTAGCGACTTGAATGCAATGGCCCTCTCGGCATTTGAAGATGATACCACTCTCGGCGTTTGAATGCAATGTCCCTCTCGACGATTGAGGATGCAATATTCCTCTAAGCATTTAAAGATGGAAGTTTTTCAATGCAATGGACCCTTGGCATATGAAGATAATGAGCCTCTTGGCAGCTTGAATGCAAAGGCCCTCTTGGCATTTGAAGATAATTTCCCTCTTGGCCTTTGAAGATGATGGCCCTCTCGGTGTTTGAAAATGATGACCCTCTTGGCGTTTGAATATGCAATGGCCTTCTTGGCGGCTCGAGTGCAATGTCCCTCTTGACATTTGAAGATAATGATCCTCTGAGCGTATAAAAATGATGGACCTCTTGGCGTTTGAGGCCCTCTTGGCGTTTAAATATGTAATGGCCTTATTGGAGGCTTAAATGCAATGACCTCACGACAGTTGAAGATAATGACCCTCTCGGTGTTTGAAGACGACGGCCCTCTCAGCGTTTAAAGATGGTAGCCCTCTCGGCGGTTTGAAGATGCAATGACCCTCTTGACATTCGCATATATGATGGCCCTCTCGGTAATGAAGAAGAAAGGGATTTCTTGGCATTTGCATATATGATGGCCCTCTCGACAGTTTGAAGATGCAATGACCATCTTGGAATTTGCATATATCACAGCCCTCTCGGCATTTGAATATGATTTTTTTCTGGGTTTTTCACATTACCGTGTTTGATATTGACAGAATTTGTGGATATTCTTCAAACGTTCTTGAAGCTGAAAAACGTATTTTGATGTCTTTGTAAATGTTCGTACATGTTGATAATGATGCTTTCGCTTGCTCCTATTTTGAACACTTTGTGTTCGTTGTGACTCGTGCTTTGTTAGAGATTTGAGCGAGGTGTTGTTGCTCATATTCTAAGTTGATTCTTTTCTTCTAAAGAACTTCAATGACTTTTTTGCATCCACAGAAAATTTTTCAGTTTTAGAGAGCTACTCGCCCTTTAACTTCTATGTATTTGTTGAACAGAGGAATGTGATGATCTTTCGGCATTCTTATACTACATCCATAGAAAAATTATTAGTTTTTAAAACAAACTGATCTGTGTTGACTTCTTCAGGAGCTTGCTTCTTATCTTGTTATCTTCAGTTGATCACTCTGTCTCTTGCTTCTCAATAGGCATAATATCAAATTATACAAAATATACGCCACATTAAAAACCTTTAAGGAAGAAGATTTTTTGAGAATAGATTTGGCACAGATCATTGTCAACTATCATGTCATGTATAACTTAAGTGAACGTCCTTGGTTCAAAACTTTTGGCGTGTCAAATGACTTGTTTTTGGAGAATTCAAAAGATCCTTGAAGCTTGGGAAATTTCTCACATGGTTCACTCGAAGTCCTCCATAGTTGGAAAGTTTTGTAGTTGACTATAAAATCCAACAGTATTTGCGATTGTTGAAGTTGATTTGGAACATTAATGATGTCAATGATCATTTGAAGTTAACTTTGAACTCCTGATCGTGCTTGAAATGTTCAAAATTAACTACAAACTTCTAAGTGATGCTAGAAGAAACTTTTGAGGCCATTCTAAAAAATTTGTCCCAGTTAGATGTCTGGAATATCTTAAGCGTTCGATAGATGTCTCATGGAATTTCGAGATCTTCTCAAAATTTATATCTCAATTGCAATTCTCAAAGTGACATTAGTCTCCATTTGGCAAAGATCTTATTCTTGAGAATTTTTTAGTCCCTCTAAAAAAGTTGTCACGGTTAGATGTCTAAACGTATTTTGAACTTTTGATATATTACTAGTAGATTTTTTGAGACGCCCTCAAAAATTTTGTCCCAGTTGCAACTTACAGTATTTCTTAAGGTCTTGACTTGTTGCAGATCTTCTTGAAAAATTTTTAGTCCCTTTCAAAATTTTGTCTCGATTAGACGTCTCAACATATTTCGAATTTTTGATATATGACTTGTAGAATTTTTGAGACCCCTTAAAAAATTATGTCCCAATTGAAACTCACAGTATATCTTATGTCTTGACTCTTGGTGAGATCATCTTCTTGAGAATTTTTGAGTCGCTCTCAAAATGTCCTGGTTTTGTATTATAAAGAAAAATAAAAATCTTACGGGAGATATGACCGAATCCTTGGGCGCCTATGTATCCCGTTGAGGCAAAAATAAGATCATACGTAGTTCTCTCTCGTTGTTAACAACAATAAGAGTTTTACAAAGAAACCGATCAAGGCCGACATAGGTCGCCAACATATCACATTCTTGAGAATTGTGGTCAAACATAGTTCAAAAATACACAAGAAAAAATATTGAAAATATATAAAGGGGTGATCGAAGTAGACATAGACCACATACGTATCTCAATCTTGAGAACTCAGGTCATACATAGTTCATCAAAATACAATTTCCTATTTTTTTAAAACATAAGACGATTACAAGCAAGTGATGCGATTACACGAAAAAAAGATTATAAATCTTCAGCTATTGATAGCACTTGAGTCATTCGTCCACTTGAGATGAATGTTTGTATTCAACCCTAGCATGTCATCAAACTAATGTATTAATGTATTACCTAAGTAAGTTGTTGATTTTTCTTTCCCAAGCTTCTGGATATACACTAATTTTAGTCTCTTGGACACAATAATACTATTATGTGTCATCCAGATTTGACTTATCATGATTCTCGAGTTGTTTCATTTTTTCAGATATCATGATCTCCTCTTCATGTTCTTAGAACATATAATGATCTACCTAATTTGTTCATTCACCTTGTGACATGACATGATATTCATTATTTTTTTAAAAAATAGAACTATTGAATTAGAAAGATTAATCAAGAGAGATGAACTTTTCACAATAGAAGAGATTTAACTGAAAATAAGGAAATATGAATTTTGCCCATGACCATGGGCCATTTTGCCTTTTTCAAAATATCACAAGGAAAATTAAAATGTAATTAGATAAAGTGACATAAAAGGTGGGTTTCGGGCCTCATTCGAACTACCACTGATTTTAGGAATATTATAAAAATTCATCATTGTCTATTAAGATGAGCGAGGGATCAAGAGTGGTGTGGAAATCCAATTAAGCACTTGCACCATTGTCTCAGCGTCTCGATCAATTCCTCCAGGATGACGTCACCTTCTTCGAGATGATCCCTAGTTCCTTCTCTGATATTTTCATCATTGGCATATTCTTCTACGGGAAAAGACAGATAGAAAGGGAGGCAAAGGCTTTGATGATACCTAATTAACCTCCTTGATGCTCTGACCATATTTTGGCACTAAATCAAATGCTTGATGCGGTGCCATGACCACTTATTTGGATTTCTCAATTATACTCAGAGAAGCTACCACTTCTTAAAGATTGTCCGGGTTGTTGGGATTACAGTTTTATCCAACATCAATTTTCTTTGACCCCGACCATGTTAATTGTAAAATCTCCATGATTGGACAGTGAATCCGTATTGACATTGGGCATGATAGTTTGAAGAGTTACAACCTTTTGATCAATAAAGTCTTGAATTTTATGCTTCAAGTTGATGCAATCTTCAGTGGTATATCCAACACCTCCTAAATGATAAGCATAATGAAGGTTGGCCCTGTAATGTTGGAATTGACATTGACATTTTTTGGATCTTTTGTGTGTATCAGACTGGATACTTTCAATTTCTCAAAAACTTGAGCACAGCTTTCAACCAAAGGAGTAAAGACTCGAGGTGGTTTCTTCTCAATTTATGAACGAGAAAGATTGTAATTATTTCATGGAGGTGGAGTTACTTGATGATAAAGTGGGGGATTTTGGTGAGTAGGTGTCGGTGTTTGAAAAATTTGGATATTGTGGACTTATTTAGATATGAGGAGAATTTGGGTAGTATGGCGACATAGCTTTGTAACTCGATTGAACATATGGCAATTTGACAATGGTGCTTGGTAATTTGGATAATTTTGTAGAAAAGCTTGGTCATTTTGTTGGACAGGGTAAGGATTTTGCGGAGCTAAGAGGTAGGTTTTAAATTGTAAAAGATTTCAAACATTGTAACTGGCATGCCTCTTTGATTTTTGGCTCGATTCAAATGAGATAGAAGAAACATCTTCTCTCTTCCTCCTCAATGGTCTTGAGGATTCATCTTAAGAAATCATTCGTATGATTTTTCTGGTCTTGTGACCGTCTTCAATAACTTCACCAATTTTGACTATCTCACAGAACTTTCCTCCTAAAATAAGGAACATCCTATTGTAGTTCTCCGACTCTTTAATGCACACGAAGACTTCAATAAATTTCTCTCAGTCATGGGATGCTTAACCTTTGCAGCTTCTCTTCTCCAATGGTAGGACTATTCTCGATAATTTTCATATGACTTCTGTTTTATTCTCTCCAAAGAGTATCAATCAAGAATGAATTCCACATTGTAATCAAACCTTTAAAATGAAGACTTTAGCCAAAGCTTTCCAACTTGGCCATTGTTTCATTTCTTGAGAAATATACCATTCAAAATTTTCTCATTTCAGGCTTTGACTAAAGAGCCGTATTAACAAGTCCTTATTTTTGCGAACTCCCAAAAATTTGTCGCAATAACCCCTCAAATGAGCGAAAGGATTTTCAATTTCACTAAAAGTGTCAAATTTCAGCACTTTAATACCTTCCGTAATCTCCATATCAGGATGAATGCCAGAAATCTTCAGAATTCAATCCAACAATTTTTGTGGTGTATTGAAAGTCCTTTATTGCGTTCAATAACTTCATATCTAATGCTTTGCTCATCCTCTCCTTTTAAGACCTTCCACTCCTTCTCCTTCTTCTCACAATGATCGAGTTTAAAATGTGTAGTAGAAGAATGATATAATTCCAACTATACTGTAAGATGAAATGCGGTTTCTAGAAGTATGGGTTGAATGGTAGGTGAGTTTTGGACAATTGGAGTAAGACTATGATTACTAGGAGGAAAATTTTTGAGATTGTTGGTGTTTGGATTTTAAGGAGTAGGTAACTTTTGGCGCTAGCTTGATGCGGGTTAGAGGCGGTTAAGTCGATGATGACAGGTTTTGGATTTGTAGAGGTGGATGAATTGTTTGGAAGATGTTCATATGTTGTATTCGAAGTAGTAAAATGAAGTGAAAATCATTCATTGTTTATAGGAGTGTTGGCAACAATAGCCAGATTCATCAAATCTTGGGTTTTATCCATTTTAGCCCTCATTTCAGCAATTTATTGGAACAGTTGTGCAATCAGCTTGTTCTGTTGAACAATGATAGGGTCATTGAGAGATTTCTCGATCAAATCAACATTTTCAGCATCTTCAACCACTTTTTCTTTGCCTTTTGATAAACTTTGGTAAGAGAAGGAATCTTTGGGATCTTTAGACCTTGTGAAGTATAGATGTTCTGTCATTTTCTCAACACAAATCAGTTTTAAGTACATGACAAAGAAAAATAACTCAAAAGACAAATGTGTAAGTTTGTATAGATGATAAATAATACAAAAATATCACACATATGATCACAAACACATAAGAGTTGCTCCACTTGAAGATAAACGAGTCCACTGATATAATAAGATGACTAAATAGACAAGCATTTGTCTATCTAATTTTGTGAATAATGAATTAGAAAAGTTTACTTGCGTGAAGTCAATGACCTTTTGTATTTGTAATTGACATATTTCTTATTTTTGATTGAGAGGAAACTCTAATTTGCTTAGGATAAATTTTTTCAAAAATATGAAGGAGGAGAATTCAGGTCCTACGTAGTTTGAATCTCTTTTTGATTTAAGATGGAAAATTCACCCTTTTTCAAGATGAGAGAGACTAAGATTTAGTATTAAAAGGGATTTTTGAATTTTTTTTGGAAAACTAAAGACTCGAAGGATATTTGGGCACACTTTTGATAGTGACTAGATATTTTACTTAGGGGTTCTAAAAATAATTTGAAGAGGAGTAAGCTGGAATATCTCCAAATAATGCAACATATGCACATAAACAGTTATAACACAAACAAGTATCGCATATCTTAAATAAATTTGTGAACCTTTTATGCCAATGATAGGTCAAACAATTTGAAGGATGTATAACGTCATTTGACATTGCATTGCCCTAAAATCCAATTTATAAGACTTTATAAATAAAACGAATGGGGATACATAATAGGGAAAAAGGGATAGAAATATTCGGTCCCGCATAGGATTACGATCCTAAACTATGCTTTCATGAAAGGTTTTTTCGCTCTTGAACTTTTGTCGTCTCCGGGTCCCAACACCTTCGGATGAACTAGTAGCTTGTAAAGTTCCTTCTTTCAACTAAAATAAGTTATATCTACCTCTTACCCTAGGGGACAATGATTTTTCAAATAACATAAACATCCTTCAAATTTAAACATATAAGCATGAATGTCCGTTTTGGCGTGGGCCAATTTGGACTCATGGTGGTCTTTCTAATGGGCCCGACATGGCTTAGTTGTTGGGTCATCTATGTTCGATGCGCTAAAAGGGATTTGGTTTCGCACTACGCTAGTTCACTTAGAATGGGTTTACAAGACACAAGGTTCACAAGTGGACAACTCGAGTGAGGTGGCTAGGCGGTCACACAAAAAAAATCCAGACACCCCGCACATATGCTAACTCTCCTAACATGTGGGATTTTGAAAGAAATTTGGGGGGTGCAAAGCACACCTCGCATGTACATGTGATAGTGAAGTGAAGAAATATGAATGTAATGACAACTAACAAACCAGTAACAGATATACAATTTATAAAAAACAGTTACAAATAAGTAGTTATATCACATAAGCACGAAAAATGAAGCATTAAGCATGTAAAATAAAGCAAACAAGTAAGCATATGTTAAAAATCATAATGATTAACCAAAGCCTATTATAGTTAGAACCTATAAAGTCTCCAACAAAGTCGAAATTTCTGTTATACCGTAATTTTACTATCTCTAGCAAAATCACTTTTTGAAATTTGCTTTAAGTATAAAATAATTTGAAAAAAATACTTAGAAAAGAGTCCCCACTTAATTTTTTTTAAAAATTAACAAAACTTAATTTTAAAAAATTTTATTAGATTAAATCTTTATAAATTTAGAGAAAATGGGTAAGAGATTCTTATTTACGCTTTCAAGAAGATTTTTAAAGGCATTTGAAGCGTCCACCCACATGTGGTTATCCTACGACATAGGTTAAATATATATTTTTTAACTATTTTTAGGAAGATGATTTTATATATACATATTAATATTAATTTAAAATATTTGATTAACTTGAGAAAATAGTTAAAAGAACAATTTTTAAATTTTTAAGAAAATTGGTACTTAGTTGAAACATTTGAATTGAAATACAAGTGATTATAATATCAACAAAACAAGATTTATTAGAATTTACGCAACTCATTTTAAAATAATAGTTTAAACCAAATTGTTTAATTTAAGCATAAAAACTATTTTAAATTAATTGAAGAATAATTTTTTTGACTAAATATATTTAATGAAAAGCATGAGAGTTGATAAAAAAAAAAAATAATTATATTAAAATAAACTAGTTTAAAGAATATAATTCATTTTTTGGGGATTCGACTAAGTTAATTAATAAATACAAAGTTAAAGTTAAAATAAAACAAAAATAAGTGCAATCAAATATAAGGAGAGGGAGAAAAGAATTTAGGCCCTTTGGGTCTATTGCATTGTTGCCCGAAAATATTGGGCTGTTGGCCCATTTCTTCACCCTTTGTATGAAGCATGTATACTGATGTATATCAGATGTAAATTTGCCTTTTCCCCTGCGTTTTTGGCTTCCGAGAGCCCTATTTCAGCTTCCAAACTTTGCAGAAAGGTTTACTCGAGAAAATAGATATGTGGCTGACTAAAAACATGATACGATTCAACGATATGCAAGGATTAGAGTCAAAGAGACTTGGCCAATGTCACATGTAAACAAGGTAAAGAAATATAATTAATCAAGAGTTATTCAAAATTAATCATAAGCATATTTTCGAAAAAAAGGGGCAGTAGACAACCAAGCTCATCCATTCTTAACTGTAACAACACATAGAGGAAGATATGAAGTAAGTGAAATACTACTAACATAAGATATCTAACAAAATAATTAAGTAAAAATAAAGGAACGTATTAATCCATGAACTAATGAACATATCAGTCATGAGAATGTCGAGGATAAGAAAGACTCATTTTTACACAGTATACTACTCTGTTAGACAAATTCAAACCCAAAGTATCAAGACATTGCCTTGAAAACCATGGAGTATCAGTAAAGAAAATAAGATTTAATAGTAGAGCAACAACATTATCCTTTGATCAAGACAACTAACTTATATTTTAAAGATAAACAATACTTGAAACTCGGAAACCCCAACAAGATATTAACATAGTGAGGCTATCGGAAAAGAGAAATAGGCACCAACTTTGAGCGAAAAAAAAAACGGAAGCAAGCATAAATCTAATAAAAAGAAGAAAAGAATGACAGAAAACTCATATTTTTATAAGTTCGACCACAAATGGTAAGTATTTTCTCGACCAAAACTCAAGCAAATTGAAGACATAAACAAGGCTTAAATAGTTCGCTAGAAGCGATAAGACATCAAAGAGATACGAGAAAACAGAGACAAACTATGCCAATGGAATAAATGCAATCATACCACATGATGGCTTTATCAATTAATCTCATAAAAAAAAAAACTGAGACTAATGTGGATAGCAACGCTAACAGTAACAAACCAAATGAAGAAATATTAATAGCAAATGAAGGGGAAGATGAGACAAGCTAGAATAATGGAACACAGAATTCGAATATACTAAAGCCAAAAACAGCCAAACGATATCAATGCTGAGCTAAATGGATCATTTAAATATACATGTATCACATATACAAACCACCATCACTAAAAATCCATTAATAGCAACGTAACAACAAAATAGAGACTTCACTATCGAAACATCATGCTAAAATAGAAAGAGACGAAGAGAGCATTAGGGAGGGGAGATTAGCTTCTTTGGTGCAGCGAGCTGGAAGACGAGCTTAACGACGGAGAAACCTCCACCACTCGAGCCTAACTCCAGCGAAAAAGAGAATAGATACTAAATAAAATTAGCTTTTGATTTTTCGTCTATTCCATAAAATAAACAGGTAAAAATCTATTGGCTCCAACCTCTCCCCCGTTTAACTCCTATGTCTTTTTCCTTACTTTTCGCCACTTGATTTTTCTCATCCAACTCCATTTTTCCCCTCTGTTTTTTCGTCTATTCCTAACGTTAATGGAGTGGGAGTATTTATAGGGGAAAAGAAAATCATTTTTTTGGGGGAAATCAGATGCAAAGGAAGAATTTGAATTCGACATTCAAATTCTCATTTGGATAAAGTTCCTAGATTTGTGCGATTTTTGATGGGATTTTCCGGGTTCGCTGGGATTTTCGCGTGAAGAAGACGAAGACGAGTATGGGCAGTTGGGTCGGGGTACTTTTGACGCCACTTCTCCTTGGGAAGAAGACGTTGTTCTCACGTGGAGAAGAAGAAGAGGCGAAGTGGGGTCGTTGTAAGCTACTGCTGAACCATTTTTTTCTCACTTGCTTTGCTTTTCGAGGTTTTTTCGGCCAGGAAGAGAACGCAGTGCTTAGTTTGGTGTATTGTACGTGTGCTGGAGCGGATCCGGTATGGTGTTGTATGCTGGAAAATAATGGGATTGGGCTGTTTACTGTTTGAAAAAGATATGGCTGAAAATTGGGATTGTTGGACCGGCTGATTGTAGGAAAAAAGTCTAAAGTTGGCCTGAAAGATTTGAAGTTATTGGTAAGGAAGGAGTTGGATATGTAATTAATAAAAAGGCCTAATGATTGCAACTTTAGCCTACTTAAATTTGAGAAGTTAACCAATTGAGTTGATTTACAAATTCGATTATATTTTAAATAAACTGAATTAATGTAGTTAATTTACGAGCTTTTTAATATTAACAAAATAAAATAATTAATTTACTTGTAAATAAATTTATTCAAAAATATAAACATAACTTAAACTAATTAAAAATACTTAATTTAAAAAAATCTTTTTTGAGATGATTTTAGAATATTTTTGAAATATGCTAATTATATGCATAATTATCTAGAACACATATATTATTCAAGAACGATCAAAAGTGACGAAACTACTTAAAATAACTTGCAAATTATATATTTTTTTTGTTTTATAAAACTAATCATTTTAAATCGTTTGAAATTGAATGTGGAGGGTCAAAATTGGGGGTCAACAGTGAGACCTGCTCTGATATCAATTGAAAGTCAAGAAGGGGGGATAGATAAAATATTCCTTAGTCGACTTCCTGTTATGACTAGTCGACTCATCTGCACGTTAGTAGAATAAAGAAACAGTAAAAATAACTTGTAGTAATTAAATAACACAAAGTGTTTTTAAACTGGTTTAGATTACCGATGTAGTGCCTAGTCCAGTCCCCTTGGGTGACAAGGGTTTCATTAAGATCTTATCGAGAACTAGGGTGTTACAAATGTAACAATTAAGAGCCCCGTCAGATATTCAAATAAGATCTTCTTCTTCGACACAACCTCTACATGTATAGCCTACACTAAGATCTTTCTTTCTCTTTTCTTTTCAATTGTTCACTCAAGTGTGTACAAAGTTTTAGGAAAGATAAATGAAGACTACAATATAAGTTCAAATGAAGTGTGTGATTTCAACTGATGGTCTGAGTCTTCTTTTATATATGAGTAGTGTGCGATGGTTTTTTAGCTCTAACAAGAAAACCCAAGGGAGTTTTCTTCAACCAAGGATTTGTAATGTTTGTCTTATTGAGAATCTTGGATCATTAATTAATTTAATTTTCCTTGAAAATATGCTAATGTAGAATCCTTTGTTGATCTTCTTATGATCCTGCCTCCTTTCTTGAGCCTTTTGTTTTGTAGCTGTTATCTTTTCTAATCACCATAATTAGTGTGAATTGCTTGTTGTCCTGAATGATTGACTGATGTTGTTTTTCTTTTTTGAATGATGGCTGATTGTATTAATATTGTAGATTGATTATGTGTTGATCCATTTTCATGGTTGCTACAAATTGTAAATTAATCTATTCCTTGATTAGTGCGATCCTTATGATAGATGATTGAATCAATCTTTCAGATTTATTGTGTGTTGACCCATATCCATGGTTGCTGCAGATTGCTCATGTCACTCAGTCTTCTGGGTGAAGCTGGTGATATTCTTGTTTCTTCATTTCATTCCTTAATTTCATCATATCATTCAAGATATGATTGATTGGTCCTGGAAGCTCTTATATTTTTTCCTTTCTTTGGTTGCTTTAGGGATCAAGACATATCTCTTTTTGATGTCTTTGCTTGCGAAGAGCATGAATAATCGTTTAAGTATCATTCATCAAAATCAACTGCATGTATGGGAGTTAACAATGTCCCTCTTTTTTATAATGATAATTAATTCACAATTTAGTATAATACTATGGGAGACAATGAAACCTCCGTGATGTTTATGTGTGTAGATACCATTGGGAACTATTAGTTCCCCCTGTCTTCATGACTTCCCTGCTGTGTTGGGGAGATTGTGGGAGCGAAAATCTCCCCTTTTGGAATAATTAAACAGAAAAAAATACATACAAGATAATGATAGAACAGGAAAAGTAGATAAAAATAGAGCAACACTTGTAAGAAATAAAGTTGTCAATACGCAGTCTAACAGACAAATATAGGACTGGAGTAGGACTCTACTCTAGAGAGAATCAACTTGCTTAATCAGCTTGTTGACTGTGGAGTTTCCTCTCTTTTAAATATCATGAAGAGTCTTCAAACCACGTTCATCATTATCCTGCACTAACTCTGTACATACTCCAAAACGAGATGAACAACCCATATGGAAAGCTTGTAGTGTTATTTGTGTCTTTGGCACTTCTCAACATGTATTCGTTGAACCATAATGTCCAATTTAAAAAGTCGTACTCATAAGTAGGCGGTATAGAACAAGCACATTCCAAGTAGAATTACTGCTAAGAGATCTTTTTCCTGAGAGTAGTAGTGGTAGTAGCATATACGCCTAATATTTGTTTTCAATGAAGCTCTGGTTTGAACTGAATCAGTTGGTTTCCCCATGATGACGTTGTTTGAATAGCTATTAGCATCATGTCTCCATTCTCTAGTCATACAAGTTTTCCAGCTGTCACACCTCTTTTATTTTTTACAATTGTTGAGGATATGACGGGTTTAAAATATATAATTTTTTTTAGATTCGCCACTTGGATTTGAGTTTTTTAGGTGTTTTAAGTCACCAGATAGTTCTTAGTTTTAAATAAGGGTGGGCATTCGGTATTTCGGTTCGGTTTCGGTTTTTTTTTTTGGTTTTTTCGGTTTTCGGTTTTTGTAAATTGTGTACCGAATACCGAACCGAAATATTTCAGTTCGGTTTGGTTTTTATTATTTCGATTCGGTTTTGTTATTTCGATTTTTTAATGGGCCTGCTAAGTTGGGCTTTTAAAAATTTACAATTTTTTTTGTTTGATTTTCAGCTTAATGGGCTAAAAATAGTTATATCAAAAAGTCTTTTACTTTTTAATTTTTTATTTTAAATTATAATATTTATTATTTAATATTAATAATTAATATAATATAAATATATATTATAATATAATATATTTCGATAAACCGAAATACTGAATTACACAAAATCACATACCTTAAACCGAACCGAAATATCGAACAATACAAAAACATATACCGAATACCGAACCAAAAATCAAAAAACCGAAACCGAAATACCAAAAAAATTTGATTCGGTACGGTGTTTCGGTTTTCCGGTGTTTATGCCCAGCCCTAGTTTTAAAAAAAACTCTTTTTTTTTATTTTGGTCTACGAAAAACAGAAATTGGGTAAGGAATTCTATTGACCTGAGGGAAGGTATGAGGCACTCCCTGAGTCCCGTGGTTCTAGCACGGTCGATTTATTAACTTATATTTGGCTAAAATAATTTATTTATTTATTTTGGCAAAAGGGGGAAAATTGTATTAATTCTATTTTTAAAAAAATTGATTGGCCTAAGAGCGTTACTACAAACAAGACCCTTCTTTTTAGAAAAGAATACACATTAAGAATTGTAACCGAACACATGATGGTATTTGAAGTTTTATCTTATTTTTTAAAGAAAAACAAACACAATAATTAATTACTCAATTTTTTTTAAAAAAAAATAATGATAAAAATGCATGAAAGAAAATGGTGCAACATATAGACCAATAAATTATTAGTATTTATTTATTTATTTATTTATTATTATTAAAAAATTTCTAGCATTTATATTTATTATTTTACCAAAAGAAAAAAAATAAATTTTACTACTAGACAATGACAACAAAAGAAGAAGAAAAAAACTTTTACAAAATTACAATTAAACATTATTTTAAACTAAAGATATACTTGTTTTAATTTTTTTTATATTGATAAAAGTTTAAGAAATGACCAATTTGGTAATTTTTTTTTATATAAAATGACTACCTTGACTTATTTGATAGAAGATTGCAAAATAGTAATTTTTTCACTTGTTAGATTATTAAGTCAAATTAATCAAATTTGTATTTTTATTTTGATAGTCAGTTCAAATATTTATTTAAGAGATTTTTTTTAAAAAAAGATCATATTTTGTATATTTTTTTTTTGCAAAAATAACCAAATTTACATTTTTCTTTTGTTGCAAAAATTACTAGATTAAATCTTTTTGCAAAAATGACTAGTTTTACATTTTTTTATTTTTCTTAAGTTCGTTTTTCAAAAAGAAAGTTACCAAAAACCTAAAAAATTGCGAATGTTATATTTTATTTTATTTACTTTTTTTTTACTTACTAAAGTTAACATTTGAACTAAATATGATTAATAATATGTATGCACATCATAATAAACACAATCATATGAGAAACACTATAATATAAACTAATAAAAATTTACAAACTAAATAACATAAGGATTAACATAATCATACGAGAATCATAATAAACTTAGCAAAAAAAATCAACATTTTTTTAAAAAAATAAAAATAAAAATAACATAAACATTAATTAGAGATTACATTGAAATGTAAAAAGAAATACGTAGAGTTGATGACAAGCAAATAATAGAAGCAAATTCAATTGAATTTCCAAGAACCCAAAAGAAATATCTTCTCTTTTTTTTTTAAGAAGAAGAATTTTTTTTTTTAGTTTTTTTTCCTTGAAATTTTCTTTCTATCTTTTTCTCTTTTCTTCCTATTTTTTTTTTTGGAAAAAGAAGGGGTTTTAAATATGTGTTCAACATTAAACATCCCACTTTTCTTGAAAACTTAAGAGTCAATGTATGCATTGGACTCTTTGTTTTCCCAAGGTGTCACCCAAGATGGTTAATACATTTTTAAAAAAAAGAAAAATCAGATTAATTGAACGATTTATTTGCCCTTGTAGATGACCCATTTACTTTATTCATTAATTGAATATAGTTATATGGGTCATCAGAAAATAATAGGCCCAAATATCATTTAGATGACCCATTCCTTTTATTCATTGTTTCAATAAGGAAAAATTAGTAAACTAGTCAAAATAAATAACATATTTAGTAAAAATATTCATACTTTATAAATATTAGAAATAATGTCAAAAATGTCATTATTTTAAAAAATTTATGTGTCCCAATTTTCTTCCTATTTTATCTCTCTTTTTCAATTAATTCTATATATCTTTTTTTTTTTAAAAAAATCATTCTCTCTCATATTTATCTTTTCAAATTGTTAATTCTCTCTCCCATTTAATTTTTTTTCTCTCTCATGGTTATCTTTTCTGATTTTCCTCCAACATTCAAGTTGCAAATATTTTTTTGCCATATATTATTTTGGTTGTTTTTTAAATCCAAAATTGAATCAACAAGAATCCCTTTGATTAAGGTATCTCTAATCTTTATCCTATTTTCAGATTTCTTTTCTAATTTTACTTTTGTTTAAATCTTAAAAAAATGTTGTTTGTATGTTTCAATTTCCGTTATGATTTACTCTCCAATGGCTGAATCCAAGAGGCTTACTAGAGGTATTCATCTTAATCAACCAATTTCTGGTGATTTTTCATCCTTTAATTTATTTATTACTAAATAAATAGTGTATAATGTATGATCCGCTGCTAAAATGAGGGAAGAAAGAGGGTAAGAACATTTACAAGACTCATTGGTGTTCAAAACCTTCCTCAAATTCAGAACGCAAATGTAGAATCTTCGTCTACTCGTGAGGATCTTTGAAAAAGACGACGAAAATAGGATAGTTGTCAAACAATTTTCTATTAGTTTGTTTTGTATTTATAGTTCTTTTTTAGAATTTGGTATGCTTTCTTAATTTGTATTCAAATCACTATGTATACTATCAATATTTGTATTTATTAAAAATTTCATGTTGCATGGTTTATGAATCTTGTATTTGTACCTAATTTGTATTCATCCAAATGTATGTCAACTAGTTATGTATTTTATTTATAAGAAGAAAAACTTTCTATTAATTTATTTGTATTCGAATACAAATACAAATAATAGACATATTGGAATGAATACGACTTAGAAAAAGAAACAAGATTTTGAAAAGAAAAATAAATACACAGTGAAAAATATATACGAATACAAATGTATTTCTTAAATAGCTACATTTTATTTGACATACATATTGGAATGAATACAAACTAATAAAGGTATATCAACTGAATTTGACATTTTTTTCTAATTTGTATTTATTCTAAATGTATGTCAACTAGTTATGTATTTTATTTAAGAATGAGTACACCAAATATTCAATTATTTCTTTTCAATTTTATATTTCATTCACTTTTTCATCATACTAATTTTTTGTATTTATATATTATTATACAAAATTCTAAATAAAAACTAGAATAAATAGAAATACAAATAAAATACATATTGAAATGAATACATACAGAATTTTTGAAGAAAAAAATAACTATATAGGGAAAAAATATATGAAAATATAAATATATTTCTTAAATGACTATATAGATAAATTCGGAATACCTATTGGAATGAATACAAACTAATAAAAAACTAAAATAAATATAAATAAAATATATTGTGGAATGAATATAATTTTAAAAAGGTAAAAATTTTGGAGAAAAAAAAACAAAATTTAAATTTTATTTGAAAATGTAACTGATGAGAAAATTAAGGATTCTTGCCTTTTTTTGAAATATCCCCTCCTTAATTTTCTCCTTTTTGTTATTAAATAATTATATTGTTTAAATAAAAATAAATAATAAAAACATAAATAAGATACATAACAAACTAAAATGACATTTTTACTAAATATTGAAATTGTTGCTAATGAGTCCTCTTAAATGCTAAAATATTGACATTTTGAAAAATTTCCCTTTGAATAATAGTTAATGGGTCATCTAAAAATAAAAGGCCCAAATGTCATTTAGATGATCCATTTCTTTTATTCATTGTTTGAATAATAACTGATGGGCAATATGAAAAAATCTAAACATAAAACGAAAAAAGATAATAATAATAATAATACTTCAAGCAAATCATCAACATGATAAACTAAAAGAACATTAAAAACACAAATACGACATCACACGACTTATATGGTCAAATGAAAAAAGATAATGATGAATTTGGATAAAGATTGATAGGGGGAAAAAAGATTGACATAACTTCCGGGTAAATGAAGGTCGCGGGAAAACTTTGTCGAAAATTTTTTTGACGCATTTTGAACTTAAAATTTATATCAAATTGATAGCCCATGAAGAGCTCTACACATTTATATAAAGGGTTTGGGATGGGAATTACCAGAACTTTATAAATCTAAGGAAAAAAAGTAAAAATTCATATTTGGTTTTCCTTAGATCTACGGAGTTTGGCTATAGATATGGATGAAAGGTTTGTAGATTTAGGTAAAGGAGGGTGAAAGGAAAAGATGATAATTTTTTTTTAAAAAAAACGGCCAAAAAGGTGGTTGCCACCGGGCGATGGTGGCGGCAACGGTGGCCGGCCAACATCATGGTAGTAAGGGGAAGAAGAAAAATATAAAAAAAATCTAAAATAAAAAAATTCTAATTTTTTGATGTTTTGTATTTTTGTTTGGGTCCAATAATAGCCCTTGGATCAAAATATCATGAATGGTTGAGATTCAATCTTGACCATTTCTATTGACCAGGTCAAAATCAATTGGGCCATTAGAATTGATCTAAATAAGCCCAATTTAAACAAAATTGGGTCATTTGAGCCAATAAAATAATAAAAACAAACACCCAAAATACAAATAAAAATAAAATTCTATACTAAAATATTATAGGAGTAAAATAAATACGTCAAAAATTAGGTGTTCACAGCATGCCTCTCTTTGCTTGGAAACATAAAGAGTTTTCAAGCAAAGAAGTGAACGAAGTGGCTAATTTTTGACTGTTTCAAACTCCGATGAAGACATTGTCACGACCAAAATCGATCCGCGAGTGGCACCCACACTATCCTACTATGTGAGCGAACCAACCAATCTAAACCCCAACGTTTCAATACAAAATAAACGGAATATAATGCGGAAGACTTAAACTCATTAACAAAATCAATTAATAACTTCTAAAATTTATCAATTACTATCCCCAAAATCTGAAAGTCATCATCACAAGAACATCTATCCTCAAATTACTAAATCTAAGAGTATCTAGAAAGCTAGAATAAATAAAAAGCTAGTCCATGCCGGAACTTAAAGGCATCAAGACGTGAAGAAGAAGATCCAGTCCAAGCTAGAAGCATTAGCTCACCCTGAATCTGGTGTGATGAAGACTAGCTAGAGTCGCGGTTGAGTTGAAGATGATGACACGTTTGCTGCACTCCACAATTAACAAAGAAAACAATACAAGTAGGGGTCAGTACAAACACAAGTACTGAGTAGGTATCATCGGCTAACTCAAAATAGAAAATAGTATATATCAGATAATATCATAAAATCAACTACAATACTCAACCGGTAGCAACAACAAGTACAAGAATCATTGATAAATAACGCCAAGTACACCCATGAGGACTCAAGCCTCCATACCATACTCATTTGGGAAAACAGGTTCTTTAGATTGAGTATATTAGCATATTTCAAGATTCATTCTCTTTACTATTCTGGTGTCGGAACGTGACACTCCGAACCATCAATACTATCCTGGTGTCGGAATGTGACACCCGATCCTCTATTACTATCCTGGTGTCGGAATGTGACACTCCGATCCATCAATACTATCCTGGTGTCGGAACGTGACACTCCGATCCATCAATACTATCCTGGTGTCGGAACGTGACACTACGATCCATATACTATCCTGGTATCGGAACGTGACACCCGATCCTCTATTACTATCCTGGTGCCGGAACGTGACACCCGATCCTCTAATCTCTTTACTTTAGTTCATCAAGCCTTCTTTTATACAAAGGCATCATCATTAACAAAGTAAATTTAAGATTCAAGATTCATAGCCTCATCTTCTCAACCCATTACAATTACATAATCACATCATGGAAGTACACAATTAAGCATATAGAAGACTTTATAATACTACCCAACACATATCATTTGCTATTAAGAGTTTACTATGGGATAGTATAAACCATAACCTACCTCCACCGAAGAATTTGTGATCAAGCAAGCTATCCTCAAAGTCTTTGCTTTCTTCTTCATTTCTTATTCAAACTCTTTTTCTTTTACCCTAATTAGCATATAATTAAGTATAAAAGATGATAAATTAACCCACTATTTTTTCCAAGGTTATCTCCTTTAACCCCCAAATAATTAAATTATTAACATTAAACCACTACCTTTATAATTATAAGCAGGAATAGTCCAAAACGCCCCTTAAAACATTTAACAAAAATCCAACCCAGTCAGGGTTACGCAACCTGTGACGGCCCGTCGTGCCTGCGACGATCCGTCCTGCTGCTTCCGTCACAAAGTTTAGAGACTCAATTCATTAAAGAGTCTGTGACGGCCCGTCATGCCTGTGACGGTCCGTCCTGCTATTTCGTCGCGAAGTTCAGAGAGTCGATCTCAGTACCCAAATTTCAGAATTCTAAGTGTTTTGGAACGAGACCCCCTTGACGGTCCGTCGTGCCCATGACGGCCCGTCGTGGGATCCGTCGACTCAGACTGTTATTACCAGAAATACTCTACTGATCAAAACGACTAAACAGGTCGTTACAATAGATACCAATTTACCCATCGTTCGTCCTCGAATGATCACAAGAAGAAAAACAAGGGCGAGAAGGAGTACCTGAATCTGTAAACAGGTGTGGGTATCTTTCTTGCATATCAGCCTCCTTCTCCCAAGTGGATTCTTCAACTGGTCGATTCTTCCATTGAACTTTGATGGATGCAATCTCCCTTGACCTCAGCTTGCGGACTTCTCTATCTAAAATAGCAACAGGCTCCTCCTCATAAGACAAATTCTCATCATGCAGAACTGAATCTCAACGAATAATGTAGTTTCCATCCCCATGGTATCTTTTCAACATAGACACATGAAATACCGGATGCACTCCTGACAGTCCTGGGGGCAAGGCTAATTCATAAGCTACGTCCCCCACGCGCTTCAGAACTTCAAAGGGACCAATATACCTCGGAATAAGCTTACCTCGCTTACCAAACCGCATCACCCCTTTCATGGGCGAAACCTTCAGCAAGAGTTGCTCACCCTCCATAAACTCCAAATCTCTAACCTTTCGATTTGCATATTCTTTCTGCCTACTTTGAGCCGCTAAAAGCTTTTCTTGAATGCATTTCACTTTATCTAACGATTCCCTCAGAAGGTCAGTACCCCAAGGTCTAACCTCAAATGTATCAAACCAACCAATGGGAGACCTACATCTCCTCCCATACAGTGCCTCAAATGGGGCCATACCAATACTTGAGCGATAGCTATTATTGTATGAGAATTCTTCTAAGGGTAGAATGTCATCCCAATGGCCACCAAATTCTATCACACATGCACGAAGCATATCCTCCAACACTTGAATCGTTCGCTCAGACTGACCATCGGTCTGAGGGTGAAATGCGGTACTAAGATCCAACCTAGTACCCAACTCAGCATGCAATGTTTTCCAAAACTTAGAAGTAAACTGCGTACCTCTATCTGATATGATGGAGAGTGGAACCCCATGCAATCGAACAACTTCCGAGATGTACAGTTTGGCTAACTTCTCTGCATTGTAAGTCACCTTGATCGGAATGAAATGAGCAGACTTAGTTAATCTGTCAACAATTACCCAAATGGAGTCATACTTACCCATTGTCTTTGGAAGACCAACCACGAAGTCCATTGAAATTCTCTCCCACTTCCATTCCGGAATGGGCATTCTCTGAAGTGTTCCTCCAGGCCTCTGGTGTTCATACTTTACTTGATGACAATTTGGACATTTGGCGACAAACTCCACAATGTCACGCTTCATTTTACTCACCAAAAATGTTGCTTTAGGTCACGATACATCTTGGTTGCACCAGGATGTATAGAATACCTTGAACTATGAGCCTCTGTAAGAATAGTGTTGATCAAATCATCGACTCGGGGTACACATACCCTTCCCTTAATTCTCAAAACACCTTCCTCATCGATTTGTGCTTCCTTAGCCTCTCCTCGCAACACCTTATCTCGGATCCGGATCAGTTTCTCATCAGTAAACTGCTTTCCCTTAATCTTGTCAAGAAATGAAGATCTTGCCTCCACACAGGCCAAAACCCCTCCCTTCTCATTTACCTCTAACCTCATAAAGTCGTTAGCCAGAGTCTGAACCTCTCTAGCCAATGGACGTCTAGAAACTTGCAAGTGAGCTAGACATCCCATGCTTCCTGCCTTTCTACTTAAAGCATCTGCCACAACATTAGCTTTTCCCGGATGATACAAGATAGTGATATCGTAGTCCTTCAGTAGTTCCATCCATCTCCTCTGTCTCAAGTTCAAATCCTTCTGAGTAAAGACATACTGTAGGCTACGATGATCCGTATAGTCTTCACACTTCACCCCATATAGATAGTGCCTCCATTGCTTTAATGCAAACACTACCGCAGCCAACTCCAAATCATGGGTCGGATAGTTACGCTCATGCACTTTTAATTGCCTCGAAGCATAAGCAATTACATTATTCTCTTGCATTAGCACTGCACCCAAACCTGAATAGGATGCATCACAATAGACAATGAAATTCTTACTTTCCACTGGCAAGGTAAGAATTAGTGCAGTAGTCAACAAGGTCTTGAGCTTCTGAAAGCTTTCTTCGCACTCGTCCGACCATATGAATGGAACACTTTGCTTAGTCAAATTTGTCAGTCGGGAAGCAACAGAGGAAAATCCCTTGATAAATCGACGGTAGTAGCTAGCTAAACCAATAAAGCTCCTTACCTTTGTAACATTAGTAGTCTCTCCCAATTCTTCACTGCTTCAATCTTAGATGGATCCACCATCACTCCATCCTTAGAAACCACGTGCCCCAAGAAGGACACTGAATCTAGCCAAAACTCACACTTGGAGAATTTGGCATAAAGCTTTTTCTCCCTCAACATTTCCAATACAATTCTCAAGTGCTCCTCATGTTCTTTCTTGCTCTTTGAGTATTCCAATATATCATCAATGAATACAATGACAAAGAGATCCAGATATGGCTTAAAAATCCCATTCATCAAGCTCATGAAAGCGGCAGGGGCATTTGTAAGCCCAAAAGACATTACTAAGAACTCATAATGCCCATACCTAGTCCGAAAAGCAGTCTTGGGCACATCCGTTGCCCGTATTTTCAATTGATGGTAACCAGATCACAAATCTATTTTTGAGAAGGTGCAAGCACCTTGTAACTGATCGAACAAATCATCGATGCGAGGAAGAGGATACTTGTTCTTAACAGTTACCTTATTCAGTTGTCTGTAGTCTATGCATATCCGAAAACTCTCATCCTTCTTCTTCACAAACAAAACAGGAGCACCCCAAGGAGATGCACTTGGTCTAATGAAGCCTTTTTCTAACAGTTCTTGAAGTTGAGCCTTTAACTCCCTTAACTCCGCGGGAGCCATTCTATAAGGGGGTATAGAAATGGGGCGAGTACCCGGTTCCAGATCAATGCAAAAGTCAATATCCCTATCTCGTGGCATACCAGGAAGATCTGCAGGGAACACATTCAGAAACTCACAGACTATCCAAACTGACTCAATTGGAGGTACTTGGGTAGTATCATCCCTGAGGTGTCCCGAGAAAGATAAACACCCTTTACTAACCATTCTCTTAGCACGAAGAAAGGAGATGATACGAACCGGAGTGGAAGTGTAGTCACCCTCCCACACTAACGGATCTGTCCCCGGCTTGGCCAACGTTATAGTTTTAGCATTACAATCTAAGATTGCAAAATTTGGAGAAAGCCAAGTCATACCCAGAATTACATCAAAATCAACCATTTCTAGGATAACCAAGTCTACATGAGTATTGCTCCCCATAAAAGTCACTAGACAAGACCTATATACCCTTTCAACTATCACAGACTCACCCACCGGAGTAGACACACGAATAGGCATGTCAAGCAATTCACAAGGTAAATTAAGACCAGTAGCAAATGAGGAAGATACATATGAAAATGTGGAGCCAGGATCAAATAATGCTGAATCCATGCGATCACAAACCAGAAGATTACCTGTGATAACAACATCATATGTCTCTGCTTCAGACCGCCCGGGGAAAGCGTAACAATGGGCCCTATCACCTGTCTGCCCGTTGCCCCTACCATGTTGTGCTGTAGTGGCTCCAGTTTACCCGTCACCCCGGCCGTTTTGGTGACCACCATTACCTCGACTACCACGTCCTCCAGAATGACGGCCTCTTCCTTGACCACCTCTACCCCTGACTATTGGAGGTCTGTAACTCTATTTTGGACAATACCTCTTAATGTGTCCAGTCTCCCCATATCCATAACACTCTCTGGATTCAAGCATCGGCCTCTGTGAGAATGACGAAGTCTGGGGGTAACCACAAAACTCAGAGAAATGTTGACCGGTCTGCGGTGGACCCCCAACTACAGTCTGCAGTGAGGATTGAATTGGTCGGACTGGGTAACCTCCTGAACCCTGTCCTCTAGAGTAAGAACCATTAAAATCACCTCCCTTAAGAAACCTTTTTGATGTCGATGCCATGGTGAAGTCATCTGGGTTTACTCCTTCCACCTCTATCACGAAGTCTACCACTTCCTGAAAGGATTTTGCTGTAGCCGCTACCTGTAAGGCTAAAATCCGCAACTCTGACCTCAACCCCTTCACAAAACGGCGAATCCGCTCTTGTGGACTGAAACAAAGCAGGGTGGCATACCTGGATAATGCACGAAACTTAGCCTCATGGGCAGTAACCGACATCCTACCTTGCTCTAGGCTCAAGAACTCATCTCTCCTCTTATCCCTCAAGGTCCGGGGGATATATTTCTCCATAAATAAACTAGAGAATGACGCCCAAGTCATAGGTGGTGCCTGTGCGGGTTGACACTCAACATGTGACCGCCACCACATTTTGGCATTTCCCTGAAACTGATAGGTTACAAACTCAACGCCAAATCGTTCCACTATGCCCATTTTATGTAGTAACTCATGACAGTCAACCAGAAAATCGTAGGCATCCTCAGATTGAGCACCCTTGAAGACTGGAGGTTTCAATTTCAAGAACTTACTGAAAAGTTCATGCTGATCAGTTGTCATTATAGGCCCTGTAGTCAGACGAGGAAACGTGCCTATTTCAAATGAGGCATCCATGCGGGGAGCCACAACAGCTGTCTGTTGTACTTCTGGAACCTGAGGTGCTGGTGCAGAAAACACTGGAGGTGTCTGGCCTTGATTAGATAACCAGCTAAGATAAGCAAGAACCTGATTAATCATCTCTGGGGTAGGTTGGGGTGGTAATTCCTCATTCTGCACTTGTTCATTTTCCCCTTCCTCACCCTCTCTTACCACTTTCTCAGTCGGTGGAGGAGTCACCGCACTAGTATTGGATGGGCTAGGTGCTTGTCCTCTTCCACTAGAGGACGTCCTCCCGCGACCTCTACCACGGCCTCTTGCCACTACTCCTCTTCGAGCTACAGCCCCAGTGGTTGGCTCAGACGCATCTTGTCTTGCCAGTGTCGGTGTTGGCGCAGTTGTTGCTCTAGTTCTAACCATCTGCGAAATAGAGTGAAGATGGTCATATACCAATTTGTATCACCTAGATACCAATTGGACCCAAGTAATAGCATGAAATAAAGAAAGAATGGAATTTTCCTAAAGTCCTATAGCCCCTCAAAGAAAAGTAAAGGCGTCCCCCTACCATTCCTCAAGACTCTACTAGACTCCTTCTTGTGTGATGAGACCAACGAACCTAATTCTCTGATACCAAGTTTGTCACGATCCAAATCGAGCCGCGAGTGGCACCCACACTTATCCTACTATGTGAGCGAACCAACCAATCTAAACCCCAATGTTTCAATACAATATAAACGGAATATAATGCGGAAGACTTAACCTCATTAACAAAATCAATTAATAACTTCTAAAATTTATCAATTACTATCCCCAAAATCTGGAAGTCATCATCACAAGAACATCTATCCTCAAATTACTAAATCTAAGAGTATCTAGAAAGCTAGAATAAATAAAAAGCTAGTCCATGCCGGAACTTCAAGGCATCAAGACGTGAAGAAGAAGATCCAGTCCAAGCTAGAAGCATTAGCTCACCCTGAAATCTGGTGTGACGAAGACTGGCTAGAGTTGCGGTTGAGTTGAAGACGATGGCACGTTTGTTGCACTCCACAATTAACAAAGAAAACAATACAAGTAGGGGTCAGTACAAACACAAGTACTGAGTAGGTATCATCGGCCAACTCAAAATAGAAAACAGTATATATCAGATAATATCATAAAATCAACTACAATACTCAACCGGTAGCAACAACAACTACAAACCCAAGTTCACCCATGAGGACTCAAGCCTCCATACCATACTCATTTGGGAAAACACGTTCTTTAGATTAAGTATATTAGCATATTTCAAGATTCATTCTCTTTACTATCCTGGTGTCGAAACGTGACACTCCGATCCATCAATACTATCCTGGTGTCGGAACGTGACACCCGATCCTCTATTACTATCCTGGTGTCGGAACGTGACACTCCGATCCATCAATACTATTCTGGTGTCAGAACGTGACACTCCGATCCATCAATACTATCCTGGTGTCGGAATGTGACACTCCGATCCATATACTATCCTGGTGTCGGAACGTGACACCCGATCCTCTATTACTATCCTCGTGCCGGAACGTGACACCCGATCCTCTAATCTTACAACTTTAGTTCATCAATCCTTCTTTTATACCAAGGCATCATCATTAACAAAGTAAATTTAAGATTCAAGATTCATAGCCTCATCTTCTCAACCCATTACAATTACATAATCACATCATGCAAGCACACAATTAAGCATATAGAAGACTTTACAATACTACCCAACACATATCATCGCTATTAAGAGTTTACTATGGGATAGTATAAACCTTACCCTACCTCCACCGAAGAATTTGTGATCAAGCAAGCTATCCTCAAAGTCTTTGCTTTCTTCTTCGTTTCTTATTCAAACTCTTTTTCTTTTAACCTAATTAGCATATAATTAAGTATAAAAGATGATAAATTAACCCACTATTTGTTTCAAGGTTATCTCTTTTAACCCCCAAGTAATTAAATTATTAACATTAAACCACTACCTTTATAATTATAAGCAGGAATAGTCCAAAATGCCCCTTAAAACATTTAACAGAAATCTGACCCAGTCAGGGTTACGCAGCCTGTGACGGCCCGTCGTGCCTGCGACGATCTGTCCTGCTGCTTCCGTCACAAAGTTCAGAGACTCAATTCATTAAAGAGTCTGTGACGGCCCGTCATGCCTATGACGGTCCGTCCTGCTATTTCGTCGCGAAGTTCAGAGAGTCGATCTCAATACCCAAATTTCAGAATTCTAAGTGTTTTGGAATGAGACCCCCTCGACGGTCCGTCGTGCCCATGACGGCCCGTCGTGGGATCCGTCGAGTCAGACTTTTATTACCAGAAATACTCTACTGCTCAAAACGACTAAACAGGTCGTTACATTTTTGAAAAGATGACCGAACCTTGCTTCAGAGGTTGCCTACATATCCTTAATTAAAATGAAATCAGAGTATTGTAGTTCTAGAATCTTTGATAGCCGAAACTATCAGAAACGATTGCCAAAAGATTGCTTCATATTGGTTGTCATCATCTACTGCCTATAGTTACAAAGAAAAAAGTTAGAGAACTATGTCTCTCTACATTATAAATGTTACAAGATCCCTAATTGATCTTGTCTAGATCTTTCACTTGCTATGTGCATTATCTTTGATATCGATATTCATGTTGTCTTGGCGGCTGGTGGATCATTCTTAAGTGCATGTTTTAACTTGAGTTGGTTGTTGAAACTCAAAACTCAAGATCACAAAATGAAGAACCCATGAAGAATATATTTTCTTTAGACAAGAAGAATATATTTCCTTTAGTGAGAATCTTGAACTAGGAAGTATAACCCTAAAATGAATAGGTTAAGTGAGGCGTGTTGCCCTGAGAGTTTTAAATAAGACGCATTGTCCTAAGATTGGATGTATCCCCGAAATGTGAATAGGGTGTGTATAACCTATGAATGTTGGTGCGTATTGATCCAGATATGCATATGGTTCGTATTGCCCATGAATAGAGAATTGATCTGTATTGCATGTGAATAAGGACTGGTGCGCCCTACACATAAATTCAGATTGATGCATATTGTACGAAATTCAGACTGGTGCGTATTGCACATGAACACAGGATGGTGCGTATTGCTCATGAATAAAGGATGTGTGCTTGTTGCACGAAATTGAGATTGGTGTGTATTGCACGAAATTCAAACATGTGACTATTGCACATGAACAAAGGATGGTGCGTATTGCCCATGAATAAAGGACGTGTGCTTGTTGCACGAAATTCAGATCGGTGTGTATTGCAAGAAATTTAGGCAGGTGCGTATTGCACATGAACAAAGGATGATGCGTATTGCCCATGATAAAGGACGTGTGCGTATTGCATGGAATTTAGATTGGAGCGTATTTCCCCAAACTCTTGCATTGATACGTAAAAATGCTAGTAGAATGAGATGAAACACCAAACATTTGAAGACTTTGGAGATCTTTCTTTTGTGATGTTTCCTTTTGACTTGAAACCCTGCATTTCTTTTTTCTTTCTGTATTGAGCAAATGAAAGAGAAAATTGTTAGTTTAAAGTGGTGGTTGGTTTGTGGCCTTGGTTCTCCAACGACTTGACCATACTCACGACCAATTTCTCCAACTCTACTAGAATTCGTTGGTTAAGCAACATTTGAAGCTCCCTCTTTGTAAACTAGGGGACTACATCTTTTGGTACTACCAAATATCATGGTGCGAGTGATGTCCAAAAAATGATGACCTTCATGAATTTTTAGTGAAGATCTGAGGTGTTTTTAGTTCTTGCTCAATGGCTTGTCAACTCAGATACTCAGCTTTAATTTTGGGAACCCCTAGTAAGCTTTACACTCTTATTTTGTCCATAGATTATATCAAAAAGATAAAAAAAATTTAAAAAAAATCAAACTTAAGAGTAGGAAAGATAGGATCAACAAGACTATAAACTTAATGAAGGATATTCCTTTAAAAATGAGAAAGAGAACTTATCTGGAGGCATATGTCGACTTTGATTGAACCATGAATGCACTTCAAATTGCCCCTGATCCGTTTGAGTTTTTTAGTTCTCAAAATATGAGTCATCGTCAATTGATCTATGTGCCCTTTATGAAGAGGTATCGAAAAATGATCATCTTTGCAAATTTCATTCATGATGTTCTCTCCCTTTATCTTAAGGTGCCCGTAGGATTTTCACCTATAAGATGTTCTTATTATTTTTTTCGTCTTATGATGCCTATGAAGGTTTTCACCGATAAGACTCTCTCTCTCTCTCTCTCTCTCTCTCTCTCTCTCTCTCTCTCTTTACTTACTTACTTATGGTTCCCCCCAAGGGTTTTCACTCATAATTTTTTTTCTCGATGTTGCCTTTGATGATTAATATCATTTTCAGATTTGACCATAAAGTCGGTTGCCAGAATAAACAGAATTACAATCTGACATTATTCTATATAAAAAAAAACTAAAACAATGCCCCCGTTTTCTGTAAATACTGGAAAACTGATTTTTTTATATGAGCAAACCCCTAAAGGGTTGCCTGCATATCCTTTCGGAATCAGGTCAAACGTAGTTCACAATTTTCAATGAGAGATTTTTTTGAAGAGGTGTCTTTGTTCTTTCAACTCCAAACTTGTCGCAAAACCTTAAAATGCATTAGATGTAGTATCTTTTGAATGAATCTGCATTAACAATAATGCCCGTGATTTTTCCTTCCACATCAGTAAGGTGTAGGGCTCCTTTGGACAATACTTCCTTGATAAGATATGGACCTTGCCAATTTGGGGCAAACAGACAGCCGTCAATCATTTACTGATAAAGCTAACCAAAACAGACAGTCGTCAATCATTTCTCATCTATTAATGCGAGTTTCTCTAGTGGGGGTTTGACCCTTCAGTATCTTCAATTTCAGCCTCGACAATAATTCGAAGAGACGTAATTTCAACTTCTGCTGGAATCACAGACTCAGTTCCATACACCAGCAAATAAGGAGTTGCACCAATTGAGGTACACACTGTCGAACGATATCCTAAAATTGCAAAAGCAGCTTCTCATGCCATTGTCTAGTGCCTTGAACCATCCTTCTGAGAATCTTTTTGATATTCTTGTTGGCTGCCTCCACAGCTCCGTTGGCTTTTCGTAGGTATGGAGTAGAATTGTGGTGCACATTTTGAACTGCTCGCATACCTCCTTCATCAGATTACTATTGAGGTTTGCAACATTATATGTGATGATAGCTCTTGGGATACCAAATCGACAAATAATATTTGAATGAACAAAATCCATGACCGCCTTCTTAGTGACTGCTTTGAAAGTTATCGCCTCCACCCATTTGGTGAAGTAATCAATTGCTACAAAAATGAATCGATGTCCATTACAGGCTTTTGTCTCAATTGGTCCGATTATATCCATTCCCAATGCAACAAAGGGCCAAGGAGCAGCCATGGGGTGCAACTCTGAATGAGGTGAATGAATGAGATCTCCATGGATTTGACATTGATGACAGTTTTTCACAAAGTGAAAGCAATCCCTTTCCATGGTATGCCAATAATACCCTGCCCGAAGTATATTTTTTGCAAGGACATATCCGTTCATATGTGGTCCACATACCCCAGCGTGCACTTTATTCATAATTTTATCGGCTTCTTCAGCATCCAAACATCTAAATAAATTCAGTTCCGGAGTTCGTTTATACAAAACATCCCCTCTCAAAAAGAAACCATTAGCGAGACGTCTAATAGTTCTTTTTTGGCTTCTGTTGGCATGTGTGGGGCATCTCTCTGTCTTCAAAAAATTCTTGATTTCTGAGTACCATGGCTCACCATCAAGTTCTACTTCCACTGTATTACAATAGCCATGTTGGTCCCGAACTTGAATCTCTAATGGGGTGATGTAAGTGTTTCCAGGTTAGGGAAGCATTGAGGCCAAAGTAGCCAAGGAATTGGCCAAATCATTATAAAACCTGGGGATGTATCTAAAGTCGATGTACATGAACCTTTTGCTGAGATCTTCCACACATTGTTTGTATGGAAGGAGCTTAAAAGGTCTCGAGTTTTCCATTCGCCTTGAGCTTGTCGGATAAGCAAATCAGAATCTCCCAACACAATTAATTCTTGCACACTCAAATCTATTGCCATATTTAGACCATTGATGCAAGCTTCATACTCAGCCGTGTTATTTGTACAAAAGAAGCGAAGTCGAGTTGTTGCAGGGTAATATTTCCTTGTGGGCGATATTAAAATTGGCTTAATCCCTTTGCCTTTTGTGTTGGTTGCTCCATCAAAGTACAATTGCCAGACTTGATTTCCATTTGAACCTACTTCCTCAATTGAGTTATTCTCTTCATCTGGAAAATATGTATCCAATGGTTTGTAATCACCATCGACTGGGTTCTCTACCAAGTGGTCTGCCAAAGCTTGGGATTTCATTGCAGTGCGAGTGACATATATAATGTCAAATTCAGTGAGCAAATTTTTCCATTTTGCGAGTATGCCAGTTGGCATTGGCTTCTGAAAGATGTACTTTAAAGGATCCATCCTTGATATGAGGTAAGTTGTGTTGGACAATAAGTAATGCCTTAACTTTTGAGCTACCCAAGTTAGGGCGCAACACGTCCTTTCCAAAAGGGTGCACTTGACCTCATAACTAGTGAATTTCTTGCTCAAGTAGTAGATAGTCTGCTCCTTCCTTCTTGTAGAATCATGTTGACCGAGAATACACCCAAAAGAATAATCTGTTCTGAAAGATATAGAAAGAGAGGCCTGTCAGGTTCAGGCGGTACCAACATGGGAGGGTTGGACAAATACTCCTTGATTTTTTCAAAAGATCATTGACAATCTTCTGTCCATTTGACAACATCATCCTTCTTCAAAAGTTTAAAAATGGGCTCACATGTGGTTGTGAGATGATCAATAAACCAGCTGATGTATTTCAACCTCCCAAGTAGACTCATGACTTAGGTCTTATTTTTCAGGGATTGCAAATCTTGAATGGCTTTTATTTTAGAGGGATCCAATTCGATTCCCCTTCTACTGACAATAAAACCCAGAAGTTTTCCAAATGGAACTCCGAATGCACATTTTGCTGGATTAAGCTTGAGGTCATATCTTTGCACTCTTTCCAAGAATTTTCTCATATCGTGCACATGATCAACTTGTGTTTTAGACTTGAGGATTATGTCGTCGACGTATACTTCAATTTCTTTATGCATCATATCATAGAACATGGTGGTCATAGCCCTCATGTAAGTTGCCCCAACATTTTTAAGACCAAATGTCATGACCCTGTAGCATTAAATTCCCCATAGAGTGGTGAAAGCAGTTTTCTCTGCGTCCTCTTCATCCATCAAGATTTGATGATATCCCGCATAACAGTCTACAAAAGATTGCATCTCGTGTTTTGCACAATTATCAACTAGGATGTGGATATTTGGTAATGGAAAGTTGTCTTCTGGACTAGGCTTGTTCAAATCCCGATAGTCAACACAAACTCTTGTCTTTCCATCCTTTTTCGGCACAGGAACAACATTTTCCAACCAAGTAGTGTAACGAATAACTTGGATCACCTTTGCATTCAGTTGTTTCATTATTTCTTCCTTGATTTTTTCACTCACGTCTGGTTTGAATTTCCTTCTATTCCGTTGAACAGGTGGAAAATCAGGATAAACGGGCAACTTATGAACCACTAAATCAACACTCAAACCTGGCATGTCACCATAGGACCAAGCAATACATCTTTGTGTTCAAAAAAAAGTTGTATTATTGCCTCTCTAATTTCCTGATTGATATGCAAACTTATTTTTATTTCCTTAACATCCTCAGAACTTCCCAAATTGATTGTCTCAGTTTCACTAAGATTAGGCTTTGGTTTGTGCTCAAACTGTTCCAGTTCCCTATTAATTTCCCTAAGCCTCTTCTTAATCATATTCTACCTCTTAACTTGTTGATTCAAGAATAAACAACTCTTTGAAATCAGGGAGTGGATTCTGCATGCATGTCATGTTATCAAAGCCGGCATTTACAGAACTGAAAAATAGAGAATAAGGGGAGGAAAAAAAGACAAAATTTACTATGAAACTGAAATTTCATTTCATTGACATAAAAAAAGGACATAAGGGTTGACAATAACAAAATATTTTGAAATATTTGATCCACAATCCTGAGAATAAAAAAATATAAAAGGGTAGTAAAACAAACTACCACGACTCCTTCCTTATGGGGAAAGGAGTGTCTTCCTAATTGCTTAACTCAACACCTTAGCCCACGAGCTGCATTTTGGCATGACTTGTACCTTCACCAACTTGGACCATATTTACTTCACAAAACAACTGACTGAGATGTTTTCAAGAGTGAATAAATCTTTCAATTTTGGACCCTGAGGTTTGATAAAAGAATGAGAAATATGGGGAATCGTTGTGGCAACGACAAATCAATCCTTTTGTGGTTCTTAACCTTATCTCTATTTCTCTTGCTTTGTTTGTATCCGAGGCTAGAGGTGCCTTGGTTTCCTAAGAGAGTAATGGGATCCACGATTCCTTGCGAATATACTCCCAAACCTTTACCAGGTTAATAACCATATTTGAGCATCATCGTTGCTACCATTGAGGCGGAAGAAGAGATACATGATTGGATGATAGATTCTCCTTCTTTAAAGCGATCGACTGATACAACCTCAAAAGACTGGTAAACAATAGAATCACATCCTTCCTTTGCCTCAATATATGGGACGGATGAATCTCTGTAAATAGGTGAATCATCATCCCCATGAACAGTGATTTCCTGATCGTTGTATTCAAACTTGACAACTTGATGTAGAGTTGATGGGACGGCTCAAGCCATGTGGATCCATGGCCTCCCTAGTAGAAAATTATTAGATGTTTCCATATCCATTACTTGGAACACAATCATAAAGACTACTGGCCCAATTGTCATGTTTAACTTGATTTAACCAATGGTATCCCTCCTTGAGCCGTCATAAGCTCGCACAAATACATTACTGGGGTGAATTCTGTCAGTGTTAACTTTCAAGCATTGCAGCGTAGAAAGAGGACATATGTCTACCCCTGACCCTTCATCTATCATGACCCTCTTTACATAGTAACCTTCACATGTCACTGTAAGATGCAAAGCTTTGTTGTGTCCAACTCTCTCCTTAGGCAACTCAACATTAGTGAAAGTGATGGCGTTTGACTCGAAGACGCACTTGGTCATATTCTCCAACTGATTTACTGTGGTCTCTTTTGGAACATGTGCTTCATTCAAAACCTTATTCTACACAAGACGATGTTCTTTTGAGTGCAAAAGTAGAAAAGGGTAAAATCTGTGCAGTCGTCTTCTTCAATTGTTCCACGACAGAGTAATATGGAACCTTAATCTTTTTTAGAAATTCTACATTTTCTTCTTCAGTAACTGCTTTCTTTAGTGGTACTTGGATATTTTCAGTCATCTTCCCTGTTCTTAATTATTCTGGAGAATAACATCTTCCAGAGCATGTCAAACCCCCCACTTCATCAACTTCTTCAACAATATTTTTTCCATAAACTACTGCGGTTTTGTTATAGTTCCAACGGACATCTTTTGAATCAATTACTGGAAGCTGTTGAACGGGCTTAACAAAAATAGGCTCTTTCAACTTGGTCAAGACACTTTGGTCATGTTGTGTTAATGAAAAGCCTTATGATACATACAACTTTGGCATAGCTGCTCGAACTTCAATCCCCTTTGAAACCCCCGGGACGCACAAGACTAAGGTGTCAAGATTGACACCTTCAAACTCTGAGATGCAACTGATTCTAAACTCTGAGATACCCACTAAGTTGTTTTCTGGAAGTGGGTTATTGGTCACATTGGGATTTTTTTGATCATCTGTCACAACAATAACTCCATGCTCGATCAGCTTCTCTATTGCTCCCTTCAAGGTCCAACAATTATTAGTGTTGTTTCCTGGGGCTCCTGAATGGTATTCACATCTTTCATTGGCTTGGAAACCTGGATCATTTGGATTCAGACGATGTGGTGGGATACACTCAATCACTCATATCTTTCTTAACTTTTGAAACAAGCTGGAGTATGACTCTCCTAATGGAGTGAATTTCATTTTTTTTCTTGATCTTGAGCATAATTTTGCTTAAGAAGAGAGTTGTAAGGGATCTGATAGGGTGGCTGTTGTGGGCGAAAGTTTCCTTAAGATGGGGCCCAAACATGTGGGCGATTGGGAGGATGCACATATGACTGAGAATTAATACCGTGTACGGAGATGGAGATACTGGATATTGAGGTGCATAAGGGTAGTAATGCTGAGGATAGCTAAGTTTTCTCTGAACTGATGTGTAAGGGAAATTAGACTTTCTCTAAGCTCCCCTTGACCCTGATGCCAGTGAAATAACTTCCTCTTTCCTTTTACGATTTCCAAAACTTGTTAAACCACCTTGAATGGCCTGTGTGGTAGCTTTGATTGCTGCCTGGCTCACGATCCTTCCTTTTTTGAGACCACTTTCGACCGATTCCCCAATTTTGATTTTTGTGTGAAACGGTCTTCCCATTGCGGCTGTGAGGTGGTGGAAGTAGTCAGGATCTTGAGCCTCTATCAAGATATCAACAAATTCTTGCTCATTTAATGGGGGCTTGACTCGGGCTGCTTGTTCCCTTCATTTGATAGCTTATTCTCTGAAGCTTTCACTTGGTTTTTTTCTTGCATTGGAGAGTGTATTACGATCTGTCATAATGTCAACATTGTACTGAAATTGTCTAACAAAATCTTGAGTCATATCATCCCATATGTGCCAGTGAGAAATCTATTGGTCTATAAACCATTCTGAGGCAATACCAGTTAGGCTCTCACCAAAATAAGCCATGAGCAATTCTTCTTTACCCCCTGCACCCTGAAGTTGATTACAATATCTCTTAAGTTGGGCTATGGGATCATCGTGTCCATCATACTTATCAAACTTAAGGGTTTTGAACCCAGGTGGCAGGTGGACATTTGAGAACATATACAAGTCTTTGAATGCGATTTTGTGCCGTCCTAACCCTTGCATGCTCTTCATGTGTTGCTCGATGCTTTTTATTTTTTTTCAACTGTTCTTCTTGCTCTGAGCCTGGAGTGGGCCTCTCAACATCAATGGCGGAGCCAAATTGAACAGAGTTAAGGCCCCCAAATGCTATCCCAGGAGTATAGTACTGCTCCAGATGAGTGGTGAACTGTCCCTCTTGAGCTGCTCTTTGCGTCACAGTCGGTTGTGGGAGTGTATAGACCGGTGTAGTTGTTGTGACACTGGGAGTATTCCTGAATGGCATGCCTTGAGGACGTGTTGTTGATGGCCCGACCCCACAATTATCAAATGGACCATACCCTGGAGGGAAGAAAGGTTCTGATAATGGGACCTGAGAAGATGAAGATCGGATACTAGTGATCTCAGGAAAACCAGGAATGGACGTTGGTGGTTCTTGTCCATTGGCCCAGGCTTGCCACAATTGTGCCATAATATGTCTGAACGTTCAATTTTCTTCAACAATTGACTGTCTTTCTTGTTGTTGAATCAATTGGAGTATCCACTAGATTCACCATAGTTTCAGTACTGGTTGTCATTGACGCTCTTACCTTAGACCTGGTAAAGTACGAGTGCTCTGTCAGTTTACCACAAACCAACCACCGAAAGCTAACTAGAGTTGATGTGAAATGAACAAACTTGTTAGGGGTTAGACAATTTTATAAATCAATCACACACTTATTAATCACATAATAACATGGGTTCAGAAGGCCATTGTTTCATCCCATCTTTGCTTTGCTATTGTCCTTTTTTTTGGAAAAAGAAAAAGTTTTGAAAAAGAAATTCTTATCGAACCCTTTGGAGGTTCCCTACGTATCATGTTACTGCATGAATCAGATCATTACGTAGTTCAAAGATTTAGACAACTAAAAAAGATTAATTTGGAATTCATTCGCAAAAACTTCAAGAAAACAACAAAATCAAAAGGTTTAAACACAACCCGGATCAACATAATATCCTTAAATACAAAATTTTAAACTGAAAACCAAGTCTTTCAACAAACAAAATGAAACGAACAAAAACAAAACAACTAAAACTTCTCTTCAATCTTCATCAAATTCTTGGGGCTTTCTTATTCTTCCCAAGGTCTCATACAAATTCAGCAACACGTTCGGCAGATGGGAGACAATGGTCCGTGCTTGCTTAGAGACTTCTTACTCATTCATACGGCGCTGATTTTTAATAACATAGGAGGTTTGCTCTGCCAGTTGATGAATTTGAAGTCTAGCCCTTCCCATGTTTTGATGACAATCATTTAACAAAGCCTGATGATCACCCAGATTATTCCTCAAGAGGGACTTTCGCCCTACTGCTACTTCAAGTTGATGGCGAAGTGTTGCTCTCTCGATGATCAGTTGTCTTTGCCCCTCTTAGATATCAACATAATGACTGATTTTTCTCTTACATTATTCTAATTGATGCATCCAACACGATCTTTCTTTCTCGAATTTTTCCTTATATCGCTTAAGTTCTCCCCTTTGATAGTGCATGACCTCTTCGGATGCCACTAAGTCCCTCTTCAATCGAGAGATCTCAAAACTCTGCATCTTTTTTATCTGTCGTGCCAAGTGGATTCTACTATGCAATTCTTCCTCCAATCGAGCTAATCTTCCCTCTGCATGCTTCAATTCTCCTTCCATATCTTGCAACTCTAACTTGTGATTTTTTCCTCTTTGGAATTTTAATTCTTGCCATGCAATGGTTGCTTTGGCCTTCTTTAACTCTTTTTTCAAATGTCTTATAATATGTTGATCTCTTCTTTTTCTGATGGATCCTTCGGGAGTGTCACCAAATGTCATTGGATCACGAAACCACGATAGGTACCCAGGAACCACCTTTCCTTTATCTTTTCCACAACCATTTCACTTAGCTCAGAAATAATACTCGCGTACCAAATCTTCATAATCTCTTCGCTACTAAAAGCAAAACCTGGTGGAGAATCATATGCAAACCTACTAATATCATCATTTGGTGGGATTTCTTGAACTCAGGCTGGTTGATGCATAACCCGAAGTGGGGCATATGATTGAACACTTCTAAGACCAATCAACACAAGAAATGAGATGCCACTAGGCATGCAAACGATATCCTTAGCTGGGAACTAGTAATAATTCCACACTATTTCATTAGATGTGATCACTGAAAGTTTTTCTTCACACACTATGATTCCTTTTGGAAAATTAATTTTGGCTTCACTTTTCTTATGAGAGGAAACATAGTTGCACCAATCTGGAGTAAACCGAGGCGCACGATCATGGTGATAAAGGTGTTCCAAAAACCATATTTGGAGCAAATTATTACAGCCTTCAAAGTACATTTCCCCACTTAAACATTTAGTCAATGCGCAAAATATATCTGCCAGGATCATAGGAATAATAGTTCGACTTTCTGTTGTGGTCAACGCCTTCACCATACCAGCCAGACTAATGTCAATATTCTTGTCCCTTTTGGGGAAAATAATGAGCCCCAAAAATGAGACCATAAAAGCAAAACATATATTTTCCATCCAAGCCTCTTCACCCCCTTGATTACTCAACTGGTTTCGATAGTTCTTGAATCTATCCCTTTGGCCATATCTGTGGTATAGAAAGTCTAATGAGACCCACCCATTTTTCAAAATCTCTTTCTCTATTTGATTAATTTTGAGCAGTTACAGGAATTTTTTGGCATTAACATGTTTCAGAATTATGGGTCTTTTATTGCGTATATCAAAACCTCGAACAGTAGACCCCTTCCCCATGAAGGCGGCAATTTCTTCAAAAGTTGGTGTCATCTCACAGTCAGAAAAACAAAATACATTATTTTAGGGTTCCCAAAAAGGAATCAATGCCTCGACCACATCCCTTCTAGGGTCAATCTCCATAAGATGCACTAAATGCCCCAAGTGTTACTTTACTCTTTTTTCTCATAACTTCCCATGCCGGTCCACCATTGCCATAAATCTTTTGGTATAGTATCTACGATCATGAAATCTGGAATCCCTTTGCTTCTAGGCCTTTTTGAACCTTGTACTTTGGTAGATGGTGGCATTTGTACCTTTAAATAGAATCCAATAAAGGTTTTTACGACAAACTCTAACAGAGTGAAGAAAAAAAATTTAAAAAAATAAAATAAAACACCCATTATTACAAACACCGAACCTGAGAAGGGATGCCTATTTTTTTTTAGTGAGAATCAGGTGTGCGTAGTTCATAAAAGAAAAACTTTTTTTGGAAAGACTACCCCTTTTATTTGACCTTTTTTTAAAAAATAAAATTAAACTCACAAAGCTATTTTGAAAATGGTCAACAATGTCAAGGCCTTCTGAACCAACTATTTTTACATAGCATATAAAATGAACATTTTGGTCTAGCATGGATACATATCTTAAATTTCACTAGGTCAAATATACATGACGAAAGAAAAAAAACAACGTACCATAGACATTTTATCTAGGTTTAACATTTATGAAGGTGTCTAGACTAGCTTACTCGAGCGGACAACTCGAGTCAGGGAGGGTCAGCGTACCGGTAACAGAGTTATTCCGGCTTCACTGGTTGTCCACCCCGCCTAACATGTGTGACAACCTAGAATCAGGAACGTAACCGCAGACTGACTCATCCTAGACAGAAGTCCTATGGAGCGTAATCGCACACATAGTGTATAACAAAATTACAGAGGCTTAGAGGGTGTGTGAGAGAAATACTTTATATACAATATAATATCAAAAAAATGAATTGCTGAAATAACACAATTAGCATCCAAACATAAAATTTATCCAAATAAATAAAATAGCCAAAAAAAAGTTTAATGTACAAAGCTCGAATTCTAAAAGAAGTGGTCCCCGACGCCAAATCTGTCACCCCTCTTTTATTTTTTACAATTGTTGAGGATATGATGAGTTCAATATATATATATATATATATATATATATATATATATATATATATATATATATATATATATATATATATATATATATAGTCGCCATTTGAAATTGAGTTTTTTAGGTGTTCCAAGTCACCAGATAGTTCTTAGTTTAAAATATAAAAAAAAAACCCTTTTTTTGTTTTGGTCTATGAAAAATAGATATAGGGTAAGAAATTCTATTGACCGGAGGGAAGGTATGAGGCACCCCCGAGTCCCGTAGTTCTATGATGGTTGCTTTATTAACTTATATTTGGCTAAAATGATTTATTTATTTATTTTGGATAAAAGGGGAAAATTGTATTAATTACTATTTAAAAAAAATTGTTTGGCCTAAGAGCGTAACCACACACATGATGGTATTTGAAGTTTTATTTTATTTTTTAAAGAATAAATACAATAATTAATTACTCAATTTTTTTTTAAAAAAATAATGATAAAAATGCATGAAAAAAAATGGTGCAACATATAGACCAAGAAATGATTAGAATTTATTTATTTATTATTATTAAAAAAAATTCTAGCATTTATATTTATTGTTTTACCAAGAGAAAAATAAATAAAAAAATTTTTCTAGTAGACAATGAAAATAAAAGAAGAAGAAAAAACCTTTTACAAAATTGCAATTAAACACTCTTTTAAACTAAATATATACTAGTTTTAATTTTATTTTATTTTTATATTGATAAAAATTTAAGAAATGACCAATTTGGTAAAAATTTTTTTATATAAAATGACTACCTTGACTTATTTGTTAGAAGATTGCAAAATAGCAAATTTTCTACTTGTTAGATTAATAAGTCAAATTTGTATTTTTAATTTGATAGTCAATTCAAATATTTATTTAAGAGATTTTTTTAAAGATATATTTATATTTTTTTTGCAAAAATAACCAGATTTACATTTTCTCTTTTGTTGCAAAAATGACCAGATTGAACCCTTTTGCAAAAATGACTAGTTTTACATTTTTTTTATTTTTATTTAATCTTAAGCGTTTTTCAAAAAGAAAATTACCAAAAACCTAAAAAATTGCGATTGTTATGTTTTTATTTTTTATTTCTTTTACCTTATTTTTTAACTTACTAAAGCTAACATTTAAACTAAATATGATAATAATATGTATGTACATCATAATAGACACAATCATATGAGAAACACTATAGAATAAACTAAAAAATATATACAAACTAAATCACATAAGGATAAACATAATCATACGAGAATCATAATAAACTTAGCAAAAAAAATCATCAATTTTTTTTGAAAAAATAAAATAAAAAGAACATAAACATTAATTCAAGATTACATTGAAATGTAAAAAGAAATACCTAGAGTTGATTACAAGCAAATAATAGAAACAAATTCAATTGAATTTCCAAGACAACCCAAGAGAAATACCTTCTGTTTTTTTTAAGAAGAAGAATTTTTTTTAAAGTTTTTTTTTTCTTGCAATTTTCTTTCTATCTTTTTCTATTTTCTTCCTCTCTTTTTTTTTTGTTTTTTTCTTGGAAAAAAGAAGGGGGTTTAAATAGGTTTTCAACATTAAACCTCCCACTTTTCTTGAAAACTTAAGAGCCAATGCATGCATTGGACTCTTTGTTTTCCCAAGGTGCCACCCAAGATGGTCAATGTATTCTTTTTTTATTTTTTTTAAAGAAAAATCATATTAATTGAATGATTTATTTGCCCTTTTAGATGACCCATTTACTTTATTCATTAATTGAATATAGTTATATGGGTCATCAGAAAATAATAGGCCCAAATATCATTTAGATGACCCATTTCTTTTATTCATTGTTTGAATAATAATTAATGGGTCATCTGAAAATAAAGACCCAAATGTCATGTAGATGACCCATTTCTTTTATTCGTTGTTTGAATAATAGCTGATGGGCCATCTGAAAAAATTTAAGATAGGCATAAATGTTGACCCATTTCATCAAGAACCAAACAAATTGACCCACTAACACAAAATCTAAACATCTAGTTTTAATGGTCATAAACATGGTTTTTTTTTTCATTCAACTAGAGGTCTTAAACAAGGGGATCCTTTATCACCAGACCTGTTTATTTTAGGTGCTGAAGTTCTGACTAGAATGCTTAATAACCTGTATAGTAACCCTCTCTATAAAGGTTTTTACATGAAGCATAAAGGACCTCAAATCAATCATTTAAGTTTTGCTGATGATGTTATCATTTTTGCTTCTCAAAACATCATTTATAATATGCATGAGATTACTGGTTTCTCAAAGAGGGATAGCCCTATTATGTATTTAGGTTGTCCTTTATATGTTGGGAGGCAAAAGATTATTTACTACTCCCATTTAGTTCAACAGATTGCAAAAAAGATTTCTGGTTGGCAGACTAAAATTCTCAGTTTTGGGGGAAAATTAACTCTGATTAAACATGTGTTACACTCTATTCTTATTCATACTATGGATGCTATTTCTCCTCCTAGTACTATTACCAAATATATTGATTCCTTAATTTCAAATTTCTTTTGGGGTGAAGATCATGATAATAAGAAATATCATTGGGCATCATTGGATACTTTGAGTATGCCTCAGGAAGAAGGGCGAATTGGGATTAAAAGAATTACTGATGTTTGTGCTGCCTTACAATACAAACAGTGGTGGCTTTTTAGATCCAAAAATTCCATTTGGAAGAAATTTATTCAAGCTAAATATTGTCAAAGAGCTAATCCAGTGGCAATGAAATTTGAGAATGGGCAATCACTGATTTGGAGATATATGATGAAGAATAAGCATAAAGTGGAAGAGCATATTAAGTGGCAAGTAAATTCAGGAAGTTGTTCATTTTGGGTGGGATGATTGGCTAGGAATTGGAGCATTTACTAAGTATAATAATAACATATCAAGCTTTAATAATGACTCTGTTAAGAAGTTTTTGATCAATGGTCATTGGAATGAGAGGAAATTAAGACAGGAAGTGCATCCATTACTAATTCCTATGATCCTGAAAACTAGGATTCACAAATGATCAGCAGGATATACTAATCTAGAAACCTACTGATTCTGGTAACTTCACTTGTGCATCAGCTTGGGATATTTGCAGCTATAGAGGGAATGTCGATGTGGTTAATAAGTATATTTGGCACAAAAATGTGCCTTTAAAAATGTCATTTTGATTATGGAGAGTCTTAAGATTAAAACTACCTACTAATGAAATTTTGGCAACTTTTGGAGTAGAACCTGCTAAACGTTCTTGCTGTAGGAATCAAGGATGGGATGATGTAGATCATACATTCATTCAAGGTCCTTTTTCCACTCATATTTGGAAGTATTTTGCCAGTTCTGTGGGCATCAATATTCAACAATGTTCCTTGAGAAATAGGATTATTCAATGGCGTAACAACAAAGGCAAAAATGATGCACATAGAGCTGTTATAAGAATACTTCCTATAGTTATTTGTTGGAATCTGTGGAAGAATAGATGTGCTGCTAAATATGGGGGAAAGACTTCAAGCATTTGCAAAGTAAAATATTTCATTCAAAAGGAAATCCTGAAGTTTCTGTATTCTGTTTTTACTAACTTACAATGGTCAAGGAAATGGACAAACCAGGTAGAACTTCTAGAAAAATGTAGACATATGATAAAGGTCAATATAATTTCTTGGAAACCACCTCCTAATGCTAAATATAAGTTGAACATAGATGGGAGTGCATTGACTAATCCGGGAAGGATTGGAGGGGGTGGAATTCTTAGAAATGAGCATGGTGGCATCATATATGCATTTGCTATTCCTCTTGGGGAAGGTTCCAACAATCAAGCAAAAATCCAAGCAGCAACTTATGGATTGCATTGGTGCATTCAGCATGGGTATAAAAATATTATTCTAGAAGTTGACTCTGAGTTACTTATTAAATGGTTACTTTTAAAGGATAAACCTCCTTGGAGAATACAAAGGTTAGTGCATGAACTTCAAATTCTTACTTATCAATGTAATTCATTCTCTTGTGTGCATGTTTACAGAGAGGCCAACAGAACAGCAGACATACTATCCAAACAGAGTCATAACCTGGATATTATAAAGCACTTCTACACTTATAATCAACTCCCTCATGCGGCCAAAGGAAGTTATATACTGGAGAAAATTGGAGTTCAAAGTTTCAGACATAGGAAGATGAAGAAGATTAAACATCCTCTTTGACTGTTTTCACATTAAATTCCTTAGCATATAATGTATTGTTTAAGCTCTGTTTCTTGTATGGTATATTTGTTACATGAAAAACAAACTTGGCTAGGAAGTGGAAGATTAAAGAATCAACAAAAGAAAGTGGAAAATACATCAAAGCTAGCAAATGAAGATGCCCATGTTCAGCAATGAAAGATCAAAATATTAATAGACTACATAGCTAGTATAGTTATTTGAATAGACACTCTTTTTATGTGTAAAGGGAGAGTCTCCTTATTTATGTTTTCTTAGAAATAGTTTAATACTTCTATAGAATACATCTCATTGTAAGAGTTTGAGTTGACTAACCTTAGTAGGTACGTCAACTTTATACTCATCATAGGATAGAAGGTAAGGTTTATGCCCCCTTTCTTGTAAATTTTGTTTCTATTATTGATAAGGCCTGAGGGTGTTGCTCAACCCCTGACCCACCACAAGGGTCGTTTTGGTAAAAAAAAAACATCTAAACAATTTAAAAGATCAAACACAACAAAATAATGCAGAAAAAATAAAAAATAAATAAACATAAAACAAAATTAAAATAAATAAATAATAATAATACTTCGAGCAATCAACATCATAAACTTAAAGAACATTAATAACACAAATCCGACATCAAAA